>NC_143013.1:296506306-296806306 GCF_055824585.1 Amblyomma mixtum | reverse complement strand
AAAAGATGTACCCGTCAGCGATGCATAGGGCTATGGCTAAATACAGGAGGAAAAAGTACCGCGAAAACTGAGAGGGAAAAGTGCGAAAAAGACGAATATGGCTTTTGGTTTACGCGGGTTTAAGCGACTCAAGCTATGAGAAGCTTTCGCTTGCCTACTCGCTACTCGTTAACTCTACGGTTCGTTTGGGCTTCAGACGCGTGCGCCGGGCCCTGAGTGCGTACGCTGAAGTGTGGCTTCAAAAACACGCGAAAGCGGTAGGTTCCAGATCTCGTTTATAGGGAAGTTTTCTGCAGGGATGTCTGGGGATGCTGGGAGGGAGGGGAAGTGGGAGGACGCTCCTGCGGGCCGGCAGGCGGAGTTGACCGAGTGGAGTGGGCAGACGAAGTAGACAGCCCCTAATGAAATCTGCATCCACTATCCTGGCAAGAAAGTTCACGTTGGAATGGCTGAAATAAAATGTTGTACTCCAACGACTTAAGAGCAAAGCATGCACACACAACACATTGTTCATTGTTTCACGCATAAGCTTCCGGTCCCGTGTATACGGAGTAGCAAGGCCGCAACCGCTGTAGTTGGATGCCTAATCAAGCACCGCGAACAACAAGGTACGGTTCACCACGTAGAGAAAATGAACACGTTAGAGAAAATCGCGACGTGTTGTCGCCTTCCCCGCAGGCGTAGAAGTGTGAGAGAGAGATAGCCATTTACCCTATGCATTCCTCGGCTTTCCCAAATGCACCCGCTATTCCCTCTCAAGGCATCCCGCCTTACACCCATGTGTAGCTTAGGTCTACCTAACAGCAGCGCTGGACCACTGCCGAAGGGAGGGGGTGTTGGGCTGACGCCGTTCATCTCAGAGAAAGTCGCTCATATATACAGCTATGTCATTGTAAAGCTAGGACGATGAGTGTGAGCTTATGACTAGGACGTTTGCGGTAACTCAGCACGAACAGTGCCAAGGCAGGGACCGGACAGTTGGCGATCTGTTGGCGTACCTGATGATGCCCGAGAAGTGGACAAGCTCAGCGGTGAGGTACGAGAGGTACGCGATGCCTAGCACGGCCAGGGGCTCCACCACTGCGGAGAAAGATGGATGCACCAGAAAACAGTCACAAGCAGATCGAATAAGTCTGTCAACTCTCGCTTTAATCAATACTTGAATTGATCAGTATGATTAACAAAAAAGCTGACATAACGCTTGGTAAAGAAAAGATGCTACCAAGACTAGTGATATTAGTCCGCTTGTCGAAGGAAAAAAAAGAAACTCCGCGGCTGCTGGAGCTGTATACGCTGTCGCTTAATAAAATAATCGTATCCTGCGGCCGCAATCTTGGTCCTTTCAGTTTCGTGGTTAGTTTCGTGATTCCCCCCCCCCCCCCCCCCCCCCTCTGTAATGCCACTTGGCGCTGTGGGTAAATAAATAAACAAATAAATAAATCCCTCACCCCTGACGTCATGCGTGTACTTGGTGGCGACTGCGGTGATCACTCCCATGGTGCAGCCGATGAACGTGGCGCCCAGGCTCACGGACAGGAACGCAGCGAAGCCTATGCCTATCTGCACCAAAAACAAAAGTTCCACCTTTTTATTTTTTTCACTGCTACTCACCTTCTTCCTCCACACTTTCTTGCGTACAACACATTCTGGTGATTCGTTGCACTTGTTCTATACCCTGCAGCATTTTGAATTTTTCTTCTGTTTTTCCACTCTAAAACAGAAAGGGGTAAAAACTACCCTGTAGCGCACTCTCTTTTATAAAAGTGAGTGCACTAGAGGATAGCTTACTCCTTTCTACTCCGATATAGGCGTATTCGTGTTTAGAGTGTACGATGCTGTTCATTATATTGTAGAAGTGTAAATGCATCACTTTTGATAGTTCTCTAAGTGCAGAACGGGACCAAATAGCCAACCAGAAAGTATTCCAATACACTGTAGCGCAGCAGTAGACGAGAACACAAGAGACGAGAGACGAACACCACGAGCGCTAAAAAGTTCGCGCTCGTGGTGTTCGTCTCTCGTCTCTTGTGTCCTCGTCTTTTGCTGCGCTACAGTGTATTGGAACTATGTACCAACAAGCCCAAAAAGCCACGCTACAGAAAGTATTCAAACGGAATGGCTGGTATAAACACTCTGGGATGGGACACATACAAAGAGAAACAGAATTTGGCATGCACCTGTTGTGTATGCTTATTGTCTAGCACGGTGTTTTCACATCATAACCATATTACCATATAGATAACGCAAGAGTTTGAAGTCCTCGCTTAAAACCTAAGCAAAGGTAAATAAGTGAACGCTGGTACTATGCGCAGTTACACAGACAACAAACTCCAGAGAGAGAAAGACAGAGATGAGAGAGATAAAAAGATAGGAAGTTAATGGCTGACAGAAGTGTGAGACTTTAAAAACTGCACTTGAAATGAATGCGACAACGCAAGGAAATCAATAACCATCAGCTAGGCGAGAATGACATTTACTTGAGTGCAGACTCGGAGAGGCAGTCTGCAATCGTTTAATTAGGAAAACCGATAGACCGCACAGAGAAGCCCGGAAAAACTCAGACTTGCGCGGGAAGCCCCGCTTCGGCACGAAACCGCATCTCCCAATTCCGCAGGCAAGCAATCACGAAACGCGGAGACCCGACAACCGCTCGTTAATTCGGTAGAGTTAGTCAACAGATAGGGACAAAGATCCGACCTCAGCCTTCAGTGCTCTCATGCATACGTACAAGTCGTACAATGAAAATTTTCGTTAGTCAAGACACTGCATAAAAGATTAAGGACAGCCTGCTTATGCAGATTGATAATTATCTCTACGTGTCTAAGATGTCTATGCGCATGTCCACACATTAAAGTGGAGAGGAGGAAGTATTGAAGAATACTTGCATAAAAAACTGCCACTTTGACAGGTTATTTATAGCGCTGCCAATGCACACGGCTAAAGACAATTAGAAAGTATAGAAAGCAGCGGGGAGAATACGTATTCATCTCAACACGGCATTCGAAGCCAAGCGAGCTCATTTTTCAAAGTTCCCTCGAAACAGGCCTCAACGATGAAGTCCGGCACGTTGGAAACGGTCGACCCAATTTCAGTGCTGCGAAGCTCTATTCGTTTGCGCTGCTAAGTTAAAAGATAATACCAAAACTCCTGTTATTACCCCAGAAAGTTCGTTTTCCACAGTTAAGCTGGTGTCACAGCGCACAGGTGACTAACTGCTGCCGGAATGGTGCCGGAGATTACTGAGATTTTAGATGCGCGCATGGTTAAAAGTACCAGTGAGCGCCAGTCGAAGTTAAAATATACTAAGCTAAGGCAGACGAAACACTTTTTAAGCTAAAAAAAAAAAAGACGGAGACATGAGAGGGACAGGACGTCTCATGTCTCTCTTTTTTTTTGCACTTAAGAGAAAAAGGTTTTCGTCAATATGAGCAGCCAACTAGCCAACGGAACAGCCACGTTGAAGGCTAAGGAAGGTCGAACGAAAAAAAAAAAATGGAGGTGAAGGATATGACGCAATATCGTTAATGAGTGAATGCCCATATATGAGGAATTGGTCATTCTCAACTTTATATCCATGTGTTCCTGGGAGTCCTCGTGCCACTCCTGGCACAATGGTGCAACGATTAAGGGATGCGCCACTGCCCTGCTATGGCAGGTGCTGCCACCTGTGGGGGATTTTGCGACCCAAGCTGCTCTTCCCGAGCAGCCTCTCTCGCGATCAACCTGCCAGGGTGGCTAGTTTGCTCACAATCCGGTGGGGGCAGGTTGTGATGACCCCACAAGGTCACGTGACCTATAGGTTGCTTCACCGCGGGTGGCTGCCTGGACCAGCCTACGCCACCCTATTTACTACTCACAACGCCGACAACGCCGACGCCGGATTTTCTGCGTAACATTGCCTCTAACGCTATCGCGTTAAAAGATGAAACAGACCTCCAGCGAAAATGGGGAACAAAATGGAGAACGAGATAAAATAGTAACACTACCCTATCGTTCTTTGGACAGCAGCGAACGGAAGCAGCACAAGTTCGCAAACGCTGCGCGACTGGAAGGCCGTTATTCCCTTGGCGGCGCCACCGTCGCAGATACGAACGTCTCCCTTTATCCTCTCGGAGAAGCATGTTTTCGGACCGTGAGCAAACACGAGTCGGACATATTTTCCGTCGCGTTGGTGATACGTGCCGGCGAACGAGGCCGGGAAAAAGCGTCGAAGCGAAGCGCGGCGCCCTGAGCAAAGGCCTCCGTGAGCAGGCTGAGAAATCCCACATACACGCATTTCGAAGCAGCACAGGATACTGCTTGAGACTTGAACTGCTAGCCTTCTGGAGGCAACAAGACTGGTTGCTCTTATCCGATGCGAAGGACACTACGTGCCTGCAGAGAGTTGTATATATATAGTAAAGCTGCCTATTTGGAATTATTATTCTGCCAGTTTGTTTATGTATGTTGGTTACTGCCGCCTTCTGACACTGCCAATGGAGGCTAACCATCGGACACGACGTTACAGGCGACACCTGTCAGTATAATAAAAGCATGTGAATGTATGGCAAGGAGAATAGTTTCAAAATACGGCCCCCTAGCAAGTATTACACAAAGACTGCTTCCATACTGTTCGTAACGTCCGCCGCGCCTAGTGGAAGATCCTTGCGATAGTGGGGACGTCGTGTCGTTTAAACCAGCGAAGAAGGGCGAGGAGAAGAAAAACAAAAGATAAATACCGTATTTACTCACATAATGAACGTGCTTTTTTTTTTTCAGAAAATCCCTGAAAATTTGAGGGGGCGGTTTCATTACGCCGTGTAAACGGTTCAGGAAAATCCACAGGGACACCCATTTGGCATGCGTTGGCAATGCGATAACATTAGAAGCTGTTGACGTCACTTCCTTGACGCCACTTCCTTTCAGTAATGGGAACTATCCGCTCTGGTGACATCACTTTCCTCCAGCCAATGAGCGAATTTTATGACCTACGAGACATTTTTTTTCTGACGACGCTTCTAACGCTCTCGCATTAAAATAATTGAAGCTGCGAAATTGGACAAAAGGAGGGCTGGTACAATAAATACTTCATCCTGTACGAGTCCCTTTTTAAATAAAACAAAACGCCCTCTTCAACTCATTTTCCGTGTACGAGAGCATATGTCAACAACTTTTATGTTAAACCTGCACATATAACTCGCGTAGCAGCCCGTAATGCCGTCCAAAGACCCCTCTTGTTGTGGTCAGGATTGTGACCAGGATTGTTTTCTACTGGTTCTCAGATTCCTCGCGGATAATTCTTCGTGGGTGTTCGTCCCATGGCTTAAGCTCGACAGATGACGTAGCTATTTCGGCATTAAAAAGAGGGCGCTTGCTAGCATTCACTATCATCAGCAGCAGACTACGCGACAAAATAATGGGGTGGGTTTGTTAAGCTAGTGAAATATAAATTGTACTCTCTGGCAGCCAAAGTGCAGGGACGCTTTCATTATGGAAACGCTTCCATTAAGCGAGTAAATACGGCATAATAAAGATATTACTCCAGGTCTGCGCTCGGAAGCTTACTTCCGCCCCGAGGAGGAATCGCCAGGGAGTGCGCGCGGAAGCGATGGAAAAACGAGAAAGACAGGAAGCAGCACGCGAATCTCGGAAATTGAAGCACGGCTGTAATATAGCACTGTCCGGCAAACTTCCCCTCCAATTTGTGCGAAGTCACCCGTTGATATTTCATAGAGTTTGTATGCTCTACTTCCCCTCTCTCTTTCCGCACAATCCTGTTCTCTCTTCTTTATCCCTCTTGCCCCAGTGCATCCACGCATTTCTTTTTTACCGCTCCCCCATCTTCTTCATTATGAGTATAGCTTCCTTTCTTTCTAAGTTCTGGAGAACATCGATAGTTATCAAGTACTGCAGCAATCTCCACTTTAGTTGCAGTCACAGAATCGGGGGACCGCGCTTACCACTGCGGAAGCAGCGATGGAATGCCACAAAGATTAACTTCGTTCCGCTGCTTTCAGCGCCGGCATACAATCGAAATGGTAGCGGCAAGCTTGATTAAAGCATCTCATGAAAGCCATCCCACCGAAACTCTCACCGAGTACAGATGTAAAACACTGTGGAGAGCGCAGTTGTCTAAATTATTTGGCTGCGTGCAGCGAAAAAGATGCACGTTTCGTAGCTGACACACGCTGCAGTCATCATGGAAGAACATATATGGAAGAATAATTAACCTGACCCGCATTCACGATATTTAACGGGCCAAATAATCACCGTAAGCAGGGAAGAGTTGTATCACCGCTGAACTCCAGGCGATCGAAACTGACATGAACTGCGCCGAACTACTGTGGAAAGTACCCGAGGCTTCAGCAGCGGACACATGTGAACAACAAGACGCGTTGACCCATGCTGCCCTCTCAAAATATATCCAAGTACACTATAAACGGAAAGGAGTAAAAAGGGAGTAAGCTGGGTAAAGGGAGTAATGCGCTAGAGGTAAGCCTACTCTCTTTTTACTCTCATAGAGGTGTATTCATGTTTAAAGTGGTCCTAATCGTGGTCCTCGTGGACCGTGATTAGGTCATGGTCCTAACTACCAGCCATAAGCACGATATATAGCTGCTAAACAAAAATTCAGGGGACACTTTGGTTCTACAAAGTGCTGTTTGGCATTGACTGCGAGACTGTTTGTTGGGAAAAAACAGCGCTAAGACGAAGGACAAAGAAAAGAGGACAACAGGACCGGCGCTGTCCTGTTGTCCTCTTTTCTTTGTCCTTCGTCTTAGCGCTGTTTTTTTCCCAGAAACATGAAGCAACTAGCTGAACTCTCCGTTTTATTGAAGACTGTTTGTGCTGTACTAGTGCTTTATTTGACTACACACTTTGACTACACATTACAACTACACACTTTGACTGCCTACTTTGACTGCTTCTTTAGCATGACTCTCTCTCTGCTTCGATGAGTTCGGTTGTATCGATGGCTCTGCTCGCAGTAATGAGGCATGTAAATGGTCACCCACGGACGCCTTACGCCCCCTGTCGGAGGGGACGACAACTATTTTATTAGTTGTCATCTGCTCCAAAAGGGGGCGTCAGGCATAAGTGGGTGACCTCATTACTGCGAATCCGCGCACTCTGACGTCATAAAAATTTCGACCAACCGAAAAGCGTGACACCTCTGCTGACAACCTTCTGCGGACAAATTTCTGGCGACAACGATGAGGCATTAAAGGCTTTCGCCTTAAAAGAAAAAAACAAAGAAACGGCGTGTAATTCAGGCGCACTTACTTCTCTGGCCGTGATGTCGCTGCCGAAGAACGCGACCATCATGTTGTACAGAACGACAGTGACGGCATCTGCGTGGACGGGGACAAAAACGCCAGGCGAACAGGGCACTCAGACACCGTGAGGCAAGTTGCAGCCCAAGGGGAACAAAAAGTGGCACCTTCATCCACTCACCATTAAGTAGAGACTCCCCGAAGACTAAGAAATACAATACTTTGTTGACTCCGACTTCTTGAAATATTGCTAGAACCTGAAAAAAAAAAAGGAATTGTGATTTGGGACGGCGTGAGCCTCGGACAACTGGAAGGAGACAATATTGTTTCGAGATTCCCAGCGCTGTATCTAATTTCGGTCCGGTAACCAGTCTCAAGTTTCTAACTGAACTGTACTAATAAAGTGTAAACCGATTTATTTATTTAAACAAAATACCCCTAAGGGCCCTCAGTTCGAGGGTATTAGATAACAGGGGGGGGGGGGGGTGTGGGGGGGGGGGTACAGAATGTAATCAAAAGTAAACAAATAAACCACAACTTCAAGAAACTACAACAAAACAGATAAAAGCATAAGAGTCATCGCAAGAAAATACAAAAACAAAATTAAACATGAAATAGTAAAGGGGAAAAACAAAAACATGAACAGAGCAGCAGACAGTAACGTTAATACAAGTTATACAATGTCTACAAGCTATACAAAATCTATAGAATACAAAATCCGAGTGCGGAACAGTGGGAGAGCTATAGAATACAAAATCCGAGTGCGGAAGAGTGGGAGAGTTTGCTTTCCAGCGGCAACCCGGTTCTCCAGAGAGAACTGGTCATCCATGCCCAGCGAGCAGCCAAGCTCAGCGGTGCCCTGGAATATGGGCGCCGACCTCTGTCGACCGTAATAACTTGTAAAATAGAGCAAATAAAGTTTATCCTATCCTATCCTATCCTATCCTATCCTATCCTATCCTATCCTATCCTATCCTATCCTATCCTATCCTATCCTATCCTATCCTATCCTATCCTATCCTATCCTATCCTATCCTATCCTATCCTATCCTATCCTATCCTATCCTATCCTATCCTATCCTATCCTATCCTATCCTATCCTATCCTATCCTATCCTATCCTATCCTATCCTATCCTATCCTATCCTATCCTACAAGCTATACAAGCGTGAATACCGGTAAGACCTTAACAGATCACAGCTTACACATGCTGTAAATTACAAATTGGCTGTATTGCTTCTTTCACTGGGATACCGCTTGTCGTACGAGGGCAAAATAAAATTTAAACGTGTTTATCTCTGCCATTGTATGGGACTAGCGATTATTCGTGCCGACGCCTCGAGGGGCGCCGCGTTGACATCGAAGACCTAACGTCAAACTGCGCCTCTTCTACATGGATATCGGGGCGATGTAGGCGTCTGCCGCCTCGGTTGCCCTGACAGCGGCAGCGGCGCCAATCGCACGCTTCCGCGGCGCCGGCAATCGACCGCTCCGATCGAAAGAGCAAAGGCTAATTAACGGTTGCCCTGTTCACGCCCGTGATCACTTTAGAACCCCAAGGAAACAGGCTTTCTGTGACAACAGCCGGCGTTCGCTGGGAAGAGGAAACGCGGAACTGAAACCATTAGAAAAATGACGCCGTTTAGCGTGCTCTTTTTAAGGCGAAAGCCTTTAATGCCTCATACTGTCGTTAGCAGACGCGTCGGCAGCCGTGTCGACAGACGCGTCAGCAGATTTGTCCGCCTTTCGGCGTCACTGCTTAAAAAGAAACTGCGCCGAGGGTGGGAATCGAACCAGGGCCTTTGGCATTTGAAGAGGAGACGCTACCACTCCGCCACGAAGGCTCAAGGTTCCAGCATGAATAAAGGCGCATCTGGTGAATGCATAGGTTTCATAAATAAAATAAAAGGAATAAAGTCAAGGAAAGGGAAATAAAAATAAGAAGATAAGCAAAAATGAAAACAAAATGAAATGGGGTATGGAAATAAAAATAATAAACAATAAAAACAAGAAAAGGAGCAAAAATCAAAAATATGAAAAATAAAAAGTAAATAAAAAGTAAATAAAAAAACAGTGCGCCAAAAAACGCTTTCGCCCTGCAGCACTTTAGAGAGCCAAAGTGCCCCCAGAATTTTTATTTTTGACTGGCTTCCTGTGGGGTTGAGTAGAAAGCAAGAGAGCGGAGACACAAAACAAGCCTGTGTCTGCGTTCCGGTTTCTTTCTCTCCGTCCCCTCCCGTCTTTGGTGCACTGTTGACGGAATATGAACGGAGAAGAGCCCAGCTTAAGCATTCATTCATTAGAACAATTAAAAACGACCGAAGTTCAAAGAATAATCTGGCGTACATTACGAAATGGCTGCAACCATACGCTACTCTAGCACTGTTCGCTCCCCAGCATATGAAGTGAATTGCATTTAACTGAAGGTGATAGTTGGGACAGCTGCTACGTGTTAACATCCAAAAAGTGCCAAAAAAACGAAGACAAGAAAAGGACCCAGACGATCCCCTTACAAAAGTTTCTTTAGACACTCTAAAGGCTGTCCATAGACTCTTGTCTATGAAGTCTATTGGCATTCTATAGACAAATCCTATACACTAATCTAAGACAGTACAAATCCTACAGACAGTCTATAGAAATATATTTTCTTCAACAGACAGCCTTTAGACTATGAATAGACAAAAAGAAATATCTATACGAAAGCAATGTAGTTGATAAGAGGTCTATACACAGTCTATAGGCAATTTTTATGAGTGCTTCGTCATATTTGTTTTCTTCTAATTGGCGCTTCTTGACCATTACTGCCACGTGGCGGCTTATACCCGCATTGACGTGCAAGCCCGTCGAAGAGCGTTCGGCTCTGCCCGCGAAAAATAAATCAGTGGACGCCTAGAAAAGGCCTAGCCTGTTTCCTTTTCTGTCTAGCATGGCTTCCTTTCACACCGATCGTCGCCAGTTAATGGATGGAAGATGAGGACGACATCCAGATCGCAGTGCCAGAGACTGGCAGCCTAAGGACATCATCATCATCGTCATCATCATCGTCGGCTGCTTAACACGCGGGATGTGAGGCTGCGGCAACACCATTTTTAAAAGAAAAAAAATCTAACAATAACGTAGTGGTCTGAAGCACCGGCCAGCGGAACGAGTCTGTTCGCAACGGCGCGAGCTCGAATCCCGCTCCAGGCTGGGAAGTTTCTTTTATTAATTCAACTTCTTCGATCTGACATCATGGCGACAGCGGCAAACGGCCTGACGAGCTCCTTAAAATATCGCAGAAAAGCTGCCATATTTTCACTTATCCCTCGCGTCTCTATCGCAATGCAGAGGCGTGCCTTTCGGTGTCTGTCATAAACAACGGCCACACTTTCATCGAGCACGCAGATCGCTGCACTGAATGCCCCAAAAAAAGCTTTTGCGTCGCGGTTGGCTGAAGCAGCCTGGGTACAAGCTCTACCTTCCAGCTACGCCACTGTGCGATATCAAAGACACACAACGTCCTCATAGAATTTGAATAAGTGTAAAAGCGGTATATTTCTTTACTGACTTAGAAAACAGAAAATGCATACACGCTTTGTTTCAGAGCAAAGATTGAACCATGCGGCATCACTGACACTATTTTTGTTATCTTATTTCTTTCTTTATCGCATCGACAAAGTTAACGCTCGCCACCGCGGTGACAGAGAGCACGTAAAAGTTGTCCACTTACGGCCACTGGGTCAACGGCCGAGATGAGAGAGCTGAACACAAGGCACTCGAGCAGGCTCAAGTTCGGGAGGCCGATGGCTCCGACGTTGTTCAAAAAATACAAACTTGGACCTGCAATGTAGCCATACACGCCCCGTTTGCGAGAGGCAGACAACAGAGAGAACAGGACACGGATAAAAAGCAGATTCGTGCCAGTTAATTTCGCGCGTGTCCTTTGAAATTTAAGACCTTAATTAAGACCTGCTCAGAGCTCTACCCCCTTCACACAAGTCATGTGTTCCTATCTAAGGTTGAACCGAATAAAGTAAGCCCTGAAGAGAGCTAGAGTCGTCACTGAATTTGAAGCCGAGATTTTGTCCCCCTGTGAAAATTAGCGAGCTGCTTTCTTTATTTCTGCTTCCAGAGTGATTTCAAGCTTTCCAATTAGAAAAGTCGGCAAAGAGCCTGTGTACTATAATACAAAAAACAGGAAGAAGGTCCGTAAATGCTAACAAAGCGCTTACCTATTGTGAAGGCATTTATTATTGTACCCTGTAAAGTAGAAACGCCAAGGCACCGATTAGAACAGCAGAACAATAAATTATGAGAGAAGTGCCCCCTCCTGCCTTGCCCTTAACAAAAACAATCATTTATTGTCTTAACACCGTAAAAAGTTGACAGATTATGCTGTTAAGACATTAACACGAGGAAAAACGCAACACCAAATTTATGCCAGGATACACATGGCCACTCGTCTGTGTCCTATCTGCTCTTAACAGTGCTACTTAAGTCTACATATCTAAAACATGTTGCCCCAGCAAGGATGAATAAGCTAAATCCTTGCGTTATCTGCACTCTTTATTTAGCGAAATTTTCAATTTAACGAAAGAATTTGACAATGCACTGAACTTCTTTCGGGGAAGAAGGGACTTCACAGCGCCAAGGTCGGTCAGCGACACCAACAAATCGCGTTTAACCGTTCTTCTTGCTTCATTCATAAAAGCATTTCCTTTTTATGTCCAGCACGCCGGCCGGCTATATATCATTCCAACCCCCCGCCCCTAAATGCAGCAGCTAGGAACCTGAGCCACCACGAGAGCACTCCTATAGGCGCGGCGGCGTGTCACTACGAACCTCCCCGGGAACTTAAAACGCTCGCGTAATTCGGTACCCGCTTTCATCTCCTAAACGACGTAAGAAGGTATTACGTTCTTTGCCATCCCCCCCCCCCCCTTTTTTTCTGCAGATAAAGTACGCGGCAGGGGTCTGAATATGCGCGAATCAAGTTTACTTCTACCCCCCCCCCCCCCCCCCCCCCCTTCCCCCTGTCCGCTCCAGCAGAGAGTATCCTCAGGATGAGGGAGCGCTGCTATCGCCTTCTTCCATAATGCGCAACTTTGCTCAAACTAACATGCAAACTCGCAGGGGGAAAAAAACAAGTAATGAAAATGCAAGAGGCGTACAGAAAGGAAGTATCGCACCGAGCTGCTTTTGTTGAAGGACAACTTATTTGCATAGCTGATTGAGTTTTCGCCACGGAGAAGGCAAACACGGTGGGGTGGAAGAAATGGAGGTGCGCTCCGGGAGACGGCTACGCGTCTGCCTCGTCGTCGGAAATCGAAAGCCGGGTGCGCTCGCACCTGGCGGCGAAAAGGTGAGACGTGCACTCCCGGCCGCTTCCCCTTTGCTGCGAGCTTACGGCTCCTTGCGCGTAACGTTCGGCGCACAGACATGCCGGACCTCGTTTGGCATCGAGATTGATGGCTATATATGGCTTTCCTTCACGCTTTGTCAATGGCTGTGTTTCGTCGCTTTCCATAGTTGTTCCTTCCGAGTGCCCCGTTGGAAGGAACAGGAAGTTTATAATAGGTGACCCCAAGAACGGCTACGGCCATTTGCAAGTTAAGGACTGAGAAAGAAAGAAAGAAAGAGAGAAAGAAGGAAGGAAAGGAAGAAAGAAGGAATGAAGGAAAGAAAGAAGGAACAAAAGAAGGAAAGAAAGAAGAGAGGAAGGACGAATGAAAGAATGAAAGAAGGGAAGGAGAAGGAAAGAAAGAGAGAAAGAAAGAAAGAGATAGAGAGGAAGGACGAATGAAAGAATGAAAGAAGGAAAGGAGAAGGAAAGAAAGAAAGATAGAGAGAGATAGAGAGAAAGAAAGAAAGAGAGAAAGAAAGAAAGAAAGAGAGAAAACAAAAGAAAGAAGAAAAGAAAGAAAGAAAGAGAGAACGAAGGAAAGAAAGAGAGAAAGAAAGAAAGAAAGAAAGAGAAAGAAAGAAAGAAAGAAAGAAGGAAAGAAAGAAGGAAAGAAAGAAAGAAAGAAGGAAAGAAAGAAAGAAAGAAAGAAAGAAAGAAAGAAAGAAAGAGAGAAAGAAAGAAAGAAAGAAAGAAAGCGGAAGACATCTCATGTTCTTCCGCATTGAACGGCCTTTCACATTTCGTTGTATTGATTCACGTATTCCGTCACTTTTTCTGCTCGGTCTTCACCAGAACGGACACATCTTCTCAAAGCGGTGGGAACATCTATGCTTCACACGCGCCATTGAAAAGCCGCTTCAGGTTTGCACACCACAAGAAGGATGCTGAGGACGGCTCGCATTCAACAGCTTCAAAATAGCAAAGCTCACCGGTGAAACAGAGCCGAAGTCTACGTGGCATTCATGTCAAGTCCAAATGCAGGAAGAGGTATAGAACAAATCCCGTTCTCATTACTTTTAATCCTTTCAGCATGTTTGCACGCAGAATGGAATTCAATTATGCCTTCTTTTCACGCTCTACACTGCCGCACTGCAGGCTAAATGCGCCATTTTCTTCTGAGGCTAAATGGGTTTCTTAGACCCTGTCAAGTTGTCAAGAGTAGCTGCTAGTTAGACAAACTTTCCACACTTTGGAATAGAAAACTGGGTTGAAACGAAAAATGCGAGGCACTCACCAGCACTGCGAACAACAGGATAGTCCCGATATTGCTAAAGAAGGCACTGTCGTGAAGAGAATATGCAGACTCCAGGATGATTCTGCGGCGAGTTCCGAGAGGGCAGAAAAAAAAAAAAAAGAAGCGGTACGTATTATTGGTTGGTCTGAATATAAGCTTTGAGGAGGACAGTCAACAATGAGTTGCTGAAATCAAGATAACTAGAGGAAGAAAATATATCGCAATTTGCTCAGAGACCAGGAAACAATATTTTCTAGCACTATTCTGCCTATTTCTTTCTTCGCGACATTCTGCGAAGGTTTCACAGCGACCGCACGCTGAACCAACGTCAGTAATCACAGAATAGTTCCGGTCGCTCCGACTGTTGCCGTATGAAAAACACAGGCGCTTGTGCTTTGCTTCCATATAGTGAATGGTTTTTGTAGTGTAGAGTATGAGCAAAGAAAACTGGCTCGTGGTACGCATCCAGGAGGCTTGCGAGGGACTTGTGACGTAACCCTAATGCGATTGTTCCTATCTGTTATTGTCCCCTTTGTTCTCATCTATTTATTCTAGGGCCACTCCTATAAACGCTCCGGTGTAAGTCAGCGTTGGTGTCTGTCTTCCTCCCTGCTTCCCTCTGTTTCAACTGGGCGTTGAACCCCTTGTCAACAAACCCGCTCGTATACGTACGCATGCTCAGCACTCACGACTTATTTCATAGTTAGTCCTCAATGACTGCGATTAAAATAATACCGATCGTTTGCAACACATGGCACGACATCTTATTTAACGTATTTTTCGGGACGACTGTGCTGTTCGTTCTCTAGTCGTGTGAGTACCAGTATTCACGCTGCTATTCGCACACTCCGACGATCAACAGACGCGATGCAGATAGCATCCCATTCTCTTAAAATGGGAAGCGGTGTTTCTTGAAATAGCTGTTTTAAGAAACACAATTTCCTCTATTAAAAAAAAGAAACAAAAATGATATCTTTTCCCTTACCGTTTTGCGCATCGAACGCTAGGCAAGGAAAACACCATCGCGGAAACTTGTAGAAAAAATGATCACAGAAAGAGTTACGACACGCAAAATGTTGTGAGACCATTACCTTGAAGACAAAATATAAGCCTAACTTGGAGAACCGTATTCAAACCCGCTTCCTGAAGTCTAGGCGTTCTCGATTCGTTGCGCTTTCTAATCGACCGAAGCGTGAACGTGCGTCTCGACTACGGGTGCAAAAAGAAATAAGACTGTTTCCTTTGGCGCGGAAAATAGTCACAGGAATAGAGCGTGAAGCGTCCCAATTTGTCCTACGAGGGCCCAAGACGAGCACAAAAACGACCGCGAGCTTGTTCCTATTTCAGAGCGCAAATGAAAATCCAGAACCCGCATTCCTTGGCAGATGCGGTGCGGAATTTGCCGTCCGACAAAGTGAGTAAAACAATCACTGAGCCAGTGGAGAATACACTCGTTTCTCAGGGGCGGCAACTGAAAACTTCAAAGCAAGGTGTCTGCATATTCCGGCAGGTGTAGCTCTCACGCGCCCAGTCGTTAGAGAGCCTCGGTTTCTCATAATCGCAAGTTCCGGCGCATTTCTTCGAAGCGGAAAATTTCACAGGAATGCGAACCACAAACCAAACAAGTCATAGACAAGGAGTCTTAAAAAGATAACACTGGAAGTGATTCAGCGCTAAGTAGCACCCAAATGGAAACGATTTTTTTTTTTTTTTAAGTGGAAAACTGGGACTGTCTGAACCAGAACTATGTGTACTGGGAAAAAGTAAGAAGTGTGATTTTTGCTCCTTATCTAACCGCGGAAACAAAATTTACATGATGTGAACCCGCTACCGCCCGCGCTGCACGCGCCAGCAAAACAGGCGCCCGGCAATCGTGGATTCAGAAAATGCGAAAAAAAAAAATTGTAATCTGTACTACGAACTAAGAAAGCCGCAAAATATAGTGTGTTAGTTGCATCTTATGCAATGAAATTTATTCAGGAGAAAAAGTGTTAACACAATGTATACCAGCCCACTGATTGCATATGGCACGAAAACTGCGTAAAGATTCAACTCAGCTGAAAGATTCAAAGTTAAACCAATTCCACCTAGCAAGTTTGTGCGAGAAAAAAAAAAGTTAACACGCAGAGGACTTCGCAACTATCTAAAGGAAGAGCCGTTTCCAAGAAACACCGAACAGAAAACTAAACAAGGATGACAATGGCAAACACGAGAGCATGCCAGTGCAGATACAAACAGAGAAAAACATGGAAATGAGTTGGAAAAAAAAAATCAAGATTTAATGATGACTGGGGCGCGCTTCCTCAGCTCGATGCGTGCGTGGGAAAATACTTGGGCCGATCCAGACGCAAAATCGAGTTATGAATTTTACCAGGCGCATTCTGAGCTTCTTTTCTTTTACCAGCTTAGAATGCATTTATTCTAGAAGACAACGCAGGCAAGAATGGCGTGCACGGTCTCACTCTTCGAGAAAGAGAGTGAAATAGCGAAAAAAAAAAATTCGTTTTAGTAGCCCTTTACTTCAGCGCCTCCAGGTTGCCCTCAAGGTATAGAAAGCGTTCAGACGTTCCGTACTTACTCAAGCATTTTTCTTTCTGGTGAAGCGTAAGTAAAGCTTTAACGCTTGGAGAACGAAAAACGCGAAAAAAGAAATCGTTCCTTCGTTAGCTCTAGTTCTGCACAGCCTCGCTCACTTCATGCAGGAATTGCGCGCCATTCCAAAATTTTCTGTTATACTTTCCTTTTTGTTATTCCATTCTTAATCTCAAATCGGCGGTCCTCCTCAGTGTTACATCTTGGGCTTGCGTATCACGGCTCTCACATGTGCGTGACGAAATGATATCCCACGAACTTTGCAAACAGCGCACTACTAAAAAGAACGAAACCGCGAATGCTGGCACCGTGCGACAAACCGTAAACACCGCGACTCTCAACCAACCTTCAATTCCAACAACAAAAAACCCGTTTATTACATTCTCTTTTCCGGTTTCGGTTTATTGGGGTTTAACGTCCCAAAGCGACTCAGGCTATAAGGGACGCCGTAGTGAAGGGCTCCGGAAATTTCGACCACCTGGGGTTCTTTAACGTGCACTGACATCGAACAGTACACGGGCCTCTAGAATTTCGCCTTCATTGAAATTCAGCAGTCATGATGAAGAGAAAAAATATAGCGTGAGGGAAGTGCCAAGTTTTAGGACGTTTGTGAAAACAATGGCCGCATAACCAGCAGAAATCCGTATCCTTCATCTCTTAACTTTTTTTGACCCATCGAATTTGCCTTTTCTTTCCGAATACTTCGATGAATTAAAGAAGAAAAGAAAATGTAGCGGTTTCTCAAAACCACCGACGACGATGCGGAACAAAATAGTAGCAAACTGAAGAGTGGAACAACACTTCGTATACAAACACGCCAACACCAAGTTAGACAGGACTAAATTAAACTCAACTAAGCGCGCTATGCAGCAAGCGAACAAAAGCCGTTGGGAAACAATTATTTGCACTTCGTTGCAGAGTTACGAGTCCAAGAAAATAAAACAGAATCGAGAAAGAAAGCCCGGCAAAGATCATTTTTCTCAAGGTCAAGCGAAAAAGGAGGCAAGCACAGACAGAGAGAGGGAGAGGGAAAGACAGAGGGAATGCTAATATCGCCGAAGGAGCGCGGCACCACGCCGGGCACCGTGCCAATGGGACAACAAGGCGCCGCCGCGTCGGTGCCGAAAGTTTCGTACACAATGTGCGTCATTCGCGGAAGGTCGGGAATAAAAGCCGAAGGACCCAGCGGCACAAACGCGCGACGAAACACAAAACTAATTCCGCGGTGCACCATAAGAAACGAGCAGTTGCCACATGTACCGGTGTAATAAAAAGCCCGGCAGTAGCGTTGAAAGAGTAGAAAAGGTGTAAAAAGGAGTAAAAAAAAGGAATATTTCTCCCCAAAAAACCTCATTGCGTTGCTCTTTCTGAATGAGAAGAGTACTGGTGCAATAGGCGTTAAAAGAGAGTACAAAATGAGTAAAAAATAAGAGGTTCTGCCCATAAAAGCCTTCCAACTCCCTTTCTCTCTCTTATACCGAATGAGAATACTATTGTCGGAGAAAAAGTACAGTGGACACGGTGCGGCCATGGTCTGCCGTCTGCCGGGTGACCGTAAACAGATCAATCGGAGCGCGCTGCCGTCGGGGCACGCCACGAAACCCGATCTGGAACGGTTTTGTGGCAGCAACACGCGGTGGAAACGGCGAAATGCCGGCATAAAGGCCGCACGAGGGCTTCGTCAAATAAGCATGCAAATATAACGGAGCGACCAGCCCACAAACGCCGTAGGGTCGACGCAAAGAAAAAAAAAACAGATGGAGGTCGAAGGACGGAGGGAACACAATAGGGGGCCAATGCTGAACCGGTCCCCCATTTCGCTATGCGAAGCGACGGGAAGATTGGCTCACGCGATAACTTCGCGAACATGCTGCTTGCTCTTAATTTGGTGAAATGGAAGCCAGCAAGGAGTGCGCTCTATACGGCAATCACTGACCAGCTTACTGTTTGCACGGGCCACTGAACCGGGTAAGGTATGACGCCGCTCTAGTAACGCTCGGTAGCCTTGCAAAACGTAAGAAGACTACGCACTCAACCCTTGCTCTGACTCTAAATGCTTCACAGTGGACCTCTCGTGGCACTATGGTCTCCGCGCTTGCCTTGGGACCTCTGCAGCACAAGGTGCGGGTACAAGAAAAGATCCGCTCATCTGTGATACCGAGACTAGTATCGCTGAACTAAGGCAAAGAAGGCAACCTACATCAAGTTGTTCTTGTGTTCAAGTTCCTGTGATTCAATCAGCTTAGCGAGGAACTTTGCTAACCCGTAATGCTTTACATCGCCCCAGGCTCATTTCGATGCTTCTGTTTCCAAGCCCTTAGTTCGTTTAAATGTTTCTTGATTGATTTGGTCCAAAATGAACATCAATGCTAGTGTACCTAGCTGAGACAGACGAAAGGAATCGGTGAAAGGTGTTACAAGCATTGCAATTCCAGCATATACATGTTCCTCGGAGACAGAAAACCTCTTTAAGACGTTTCTTGGTCGATGGCCTTGCCTTCATCCACTATCCATAGTCGGATCTCTCAGTTTCCAAGAACTACTGCATGTTTGGTAATTGTTTTCGAAATTACCTCAAAATATTTGAGAATTTCAAAATTCGTATCTCTAAGAGAAGTTGGTTAATCCGGGCCCGCATCGCATTTTGTGAGGTTGCACAGGTTAGACATGTAAGAGACTGCGTCTTAGTTATGGAAAGCACCGGGGACCGGGTTAAGAATGGTGTCATGTGTACATGGGAAGGGTTGCGATTAAATCGTAACAGCACACATTGTAGTTACACGTGAGAGTTCAGACAGAAAGCCACGCACTTTGCGATAGGCTGCATATCTACCCGGTAAATATCTTTCAGTGCGCAACAGGTCGGTTAAACTTCAATTCCCAGCGGTTTACGCGATTACCAAAACTCGTTGATGAGCCCCCTGCCACAACTGAGCTTATCACGAAATAAAGCCCACACTAAAATGAAAGATATGAGCATACAACGGAGGGTAAAAACAGTTGCTCTATTCACAGATTGCGGCGCAAGAACTTCCTGCGACTTACGGAAAGCTCCGCTATGTTTGCCGCACAGGACTTGTTTTTCATGGTGGGCAGGAAAATAATAAAATTCGTGGTCACGTTAAAAATCCAACTTTCTCGCTCGCCCACTGAGAAGCCCTACAGCGAAAGTAGCTTGTGTCTAATATCGTCTTTCGCTCGGGGCCGCAACGACCTCCAGTCGTCAGAAAAGCGGTGAAATCCTCAAAGGAAGTCTGCTAGATCACTACATCCAAGGAACTGGGTTTAGTGGCTTATATCCGTTCCAAACAACGCTGATCCGTCAATTCCCTTGGTCCCTGGGAAACTGGCTCCCAATGCACTACGGGCATCATTTGTTCTCGTGAACTCAGTCTCAGCCAATCGGCTTATGGTAAGCGTCCCGAGACAGTTGAGCCTGGCGTGCTCCAGAAGAATACGCAAGCTTAAGGTCTGACCGGAGAAAGACGAAAAGAGAAATACAAAAAAAAACAGCACAGATTCAGGAAAAACGTTTTGTGTGACGGGAGCTTTGTTGCTTATTCACCATCATCATCAGCCTGACTACGCCCACTGCAGGGCAAAGGCCTCTCCCATGTCTCTCCAATTAATCTTGTCCTTTCCAGCTTCGGCAACCGTATCCCCGCATCCACCCACCTAACTTTCTGCCGCCCCCTGCTACGCTTGCCGTCTCTTGGAATCCACTCCGTTACCCTTAAGGACCAACGCTTATCTTGCCTTCGCTTATTATATATCGTTAAGAGGATGATGTGAGAGGGTAGTAGTAGCAGACAAATTCTTATTGCGCGATTGACTGTACAACTCGGATTAGTATTTGGTGCTTCTGACGGACTGTTCTGTCTTTGCGAACAACGACGTAACAGTAACCGATAAGCTTAAAGAAGAAACATTTGTAAACAATCAGGTCGTATTGTCTTTTAGCGATGTAAGGAAACACCGGAGGGGAAATACTCACGGGGGAAGCAGGAAGAGGAAAAACAAGTCTGGCGAGAAGGTGGGCACGTAGTCCGAGTGCGTGACACTGCGAATAGAGAGAAAGAGAGAAAAAACAGAACGACGTTCAGCCAGCACACTGGCACTCACTATCGTACCATGGCCAATACCCCCGCGTGGACATGTGCCATGCTTATTGAGGTAAACAACAACAGTCGCACACATGTCTAAAATCACCTTTAAAAAATTCTTTAGACAGACTGTCCGAAGACTTTTGTCAACAACGTCAATAGAGAGCCAACAGACGATCTATAAATTTAAGGCTATATAATTTTAGTAGAAATTTGTTTATAGACACTTTATAGACTATGAATATACAAAAGAAAATATCAACAGGAAGACAATAGAGTCTGTATCTATAGAAAGTATATAAAAAGTATATAATTTTATTGAGGGGTACCCAGTCACAACATGCGGCCAGTCCTTGGCCACCACTGTGAACTTCATTAACACTTCTTTTTGGGCAAGTTGGTTCATATTTGAAAACTTTAAAAGGGGCGCAAACACACACGACCACAAAGTACAAGAGACGAGACACAAGCGCCGACTGTCAACTGATTTTTATTGGAGCAAGGGAACACCTTATATACACAGCAGCATACACAAGATAAGAAGTTGCAGAACGCACGTGCGAGCAAGAGACACTGCGGAAAAAAAGATACGAAAAACCAAGCAAGGCGCTCAAGGGGTGAACAGATTAGTCGCATCTAAAAAACAGGCCTCAGCGTTTAAGAGAGATATCGAAGGCTTGCTAATGCAACTGTTGCCATATTTTTTCAGTTGACAGTCGGCGCTTGTGTCTCGTCTCTTGTACTTTGTGGTCGTGTGTGTTTGCGCCCCTTTTAAAGTTTTCACCACTGTGAAAGGCGAGGAGAATTAACTCGGGATTTTCAGGAGAAAGCAACTGCTTGGCCGGTACAAGCCATCCGGGCCTAGATCATTTGTGCACAGAATGGCTGCCGAACGAATGCGACTGAAATTTCTTGAGAAATAATTTGACATTAGGCGCGAAATCAGGCGGTGTATTAATGCGCGCAGATTTTAAGCTGTCACTAAGTTGCAGCGATGTGACCGCCTACGGCACATCTTTCTTGCTTTTTTCTTTCACTCCCTCCTTATCCCTTCCGTTACGGAGCGCTTTCAGATGTCCACCGGGATATGTGAGCCAGTTACTGCTCCATTTCCTTTCCTCAAAAACCAGTTTTCATTTTCATCTCGAGCCCGTTTGGTTTGGTTTATTGGGGTTTAACGTCCTGAAGCAACTCAGACTATGAGGGACGCCGTAGTGAAGGGCTCCGGAAATTTCGACCACCTGGGGTTCTTTAACGTGCACTGACATCGCACAGCACACGGGCCTCTAAAATTTCGCCTTCATCGAATTTCGGCCGCCGGCCGCCGGGATCGAACCCGCGTCTTTCGGGTTAGCAGCCGAGCGCCGTAACCACTGAGCCATCGCGGCGAAGTCATCTCCAGCCCGTGCGCAGGCCACTAGTTCCATTTCTGTCGCTTGCACTGACAGCCACGATCACCATCGGCAACTCCGCATTTTGATTTCGCGCGCATGCACAGCAGGGAAAAAAGCCTCAAAGGCAATCGAAACTCGTGGCGTGTATGCGACTTCAGCGTAACCTCTTTGGGGTATCCACTGAGACACGACCATGAATGCTACATAGGGATCTTTCTTTCCTCTTTTGTCCATTCTTTATTTTTTCCTTCCTTTTTGCGTTCACTCCACGCGAAAAGTGCGCTAAACGTTCGAGTCTGCAAGCGCCATGATTACAGCCAAACCTGTAGCCTGAAGCTGTCGGCGGTAACAAGTGGGGTGGTAAATTCACGATGCAGGCTGTTAATCTCGATGATCGCGGCGCTAATGTGCGCCCTCCTTTCGTGACGAAAATGACGCTCGAGACTGAAGCGCCTCAGAGATTACGCAAGGTACGCCTTGCGAAATAATCCCTTCGTGAAAATTCAAACAAGAAAGCCTGAAAGCAACTCTAGCGAGGCAATGGACTTGGGATTCATCGTTAGTACTTTTTTTTATATTCGGTTGATCTAGATTGCGAAGCCTGGGCGTTCAATGACACCTTTTCGCTCTCCGCCCCTTTTATTTTCAGTTTAGGAGTAACGTCTAAATCCGCGCTCGTCTGCCGCAGTGTTTACACACTAAGAGCACGAAGTTTCGAAACGTGTCGAAGTTTTGAAGAGAGCAATTTTTCGGATATCCGCCGAAAAAAGACGCAGCACAGTTTCGGAAGTTTTCACCGCTTCAGTCTTTTCAACACGATCGAAGGGCAAATACATATATGTTTCTTGCACGACTGAAAAAACGCGCCTCACTTTAAAGTGATTCTATAGTGTCATCTTCTAAGCTACAGGTAGTAATCAGAAGTCCGCGTTGAAGTTTGATATATACTGCATGTCAATCTCGCAGGTAGGATTTACTCAAAATTCGCAGTAATGGAACGCCGTATACTCATGGAGAAATACGATTTTAGTGGAAGAAATAATTCGCAAGGGCGGGATTGGACATTCTCATAGTCAAATACACTGTTTGGATGGTGATTCTATGGTGTAGTTGCAAGCAAAGAATATAAAAGTGTAACAAAACGCCGCACGTAACAACGCCGGTTTCCACTTCATTAGCGGGCGAGGATAACAACCAACTCGAACTGTTTAATTCGTTAGATGCATTTGTGAATATCAGGTTTCTCATTCTCATAAACGCAGACTCAGAGCGAAAAAACAAAACAAAAGTAGGTGCTGGCACAACGGCCAACACTACCTGACGTTTAATTTTGCGTCTCATTAAAAACAGAAAGGCACTCAGTCAATCCCAGACCCCATTATTACAAGTAAAACTGTATAAATAATCAGCGGCAGCAAAGCGCTGCAACGTGACCAAGATACGAGGCCTTGCGGCTCGGATGAATGCACGAGATGATAGCAAGTTTCATTTTTCGTTGCGCCTGACGTTACCACGCGCTTTCAGCTCAGAAATATGAAACTATGTTCCTTTCTAGCTTTTGTTTTATTTTCAACCAAGTCAGGCGCACGCCGCTGTTTCATCGCTTAGAAAAGGACGGCGCTGCAACATGACCGCCATTAGTTTTGTTGTTTCTCCATCACTCGTGTTGGATTGCAGCGCCTGTTACGCAAGTTGCCCTCGGAATAAGGCCGGTAATTAAAAGAAGCCCGGCCCTTTTCGACAAGCTAAGTATACCCGGGGGACGACGAATAATCGGCGTCTTCTTCGCAGGCAGCTGGGTATGATACGCGTGCTTATGAAAGTAATGCAACAAAATGAGAGGCTTTAACCGCTATACACACGCAGGGAAGCTGTAGCGCTTCATTTATGCTAGATATCAGCGTGCTTTTTTTTTGTTCACTTGAGCCGTGGCTTTGGCGCGCTGGAGAAAATAGTTGCTAAAAACGAACCGAGATTTGAATATGCAGACGCCTTTGTTACGAAAGCAGCCCACCTGCGGCGGCACTGTCCTGTTATAATAACATGTGCAGCCTCCTACGTCCAACCAACGCAGAATGGAGCCCGTTTTAGCTTGTTTGTACTATCGAAAAACTTGTAGTTTACTTTTTTTGTTGTTGTTAAGAAGAATAATTGTTCCCCTGCCTTCTATTTCTATCTGTGCTTGCATGCAAGATCTTACTTACATGGGCTAGTTTATTTCGCACCGTTGCAGTTCTTGCCGACACGGACAGAGAGATAATGGAAACTCTGCGTTTGTTTCTACGCCAGCCAGCGTTTTTCTGCACCAAAAAAAAACTGTCACATACTGCAAACTTAAGCTGCAGAACGTGGCTTGGCACTACTTCTGACCTTTGGTCAACTAGAAGCGTGTTCATTACAGAGAGGCGAAATACTGGTAAAGAATCAGACTAAAGAATAAGAGTAAAGAATAAGAGTAAAGAATAAGACTAAAGAACAAGACTAAAGAATAAGACTAAAGAACAAGACTAAAGAACAAGACTAAAGAACAAGACTAAATAAGAGTGATAAAGAACGCCGCATAGCTTAAGTAGGCGCTGTGATTCACGAGAAAGTTGAGGACCACTCACTGTGCGATTCCACCGACCATTGTGCCCAGGAGGATCAGCATACTGAAATAAGAAATATGAGGAGACAATTAAAAATGCGACAAGCATAATGCGGCGAAACGAAACGACGAAAAAAAAATCAAAATGTAAAAAGAAAGCACTTCATCACATGGCAACAGGATTACACTTCAAATCGATCAAACAGCGGGAAACAAACGAAAGAAAGCAATACGCGGCATACGATAAATCACGACAAAAAGATGCAATGCACACCACACGTGCTACCACCAGCGTACACCGGATAAAACAGTGAATGAAACGAATCAGTAAAAACAAAAAATAAAACAAACCAGTAAGAAGGAACAGAATGTCTTGGGGTAGCGTTTCTCACTCGTAACCCAAGGGTCAAGGGCTCGATCCCCCAACTAATTACCCCAATTTTCTTTTCAACGCAATTCATTTAATTTATATAATTACATGTCCAAACAACATTTGGATCATGTTGTAACCTTCTAATCACCAGTTGTCTAGTGTTTTCTGCTGTGTCGCCTCTGACTTGGTGTAGCCTTCACCAACCATTACTCTTTCTTAATCGGTACGTCTGATAGCCCCGCATGTGCCATCTGCGGGTATGACGAGACTATATCACACATTCTTTGTGACTGCCCTGCCTACAGCGCCGAAAGGCAATCTCTCAACCGTGCGCTGGAGCGTCCAGATCCACGCCCACCGACGGAAATGGGCACTGGTCGCGGCGATCGTCGGCATTGAAGGCCTCAAAGGCACTGCTCCGCTTCTTGCGGACTTCTAGCTTGCATGATAGGCTGTGACTTTAACGAACGCTGACTTTTCATAGTGACTTCAATTCTCTGCTACTCTTCTTTCTCTTTTTTATCCCCTCACCCCTTTTTCCCCGTGCAGGGTAGCAAATCGATTATTCTTCCGGTTGATGATGATGATGATGTCCTCTTCCGGTTAACCTCCCTGCCTTTCCTCTTCTTCCTCCTTCCCCTAATCACTTTCCATTCCACAGCTCTACGTGTGACTTCACGACCCTCTGGACCAATCCGGCTTTTACGCACACACCGGCGACGCCAGCTATGCCGGGTTATCCGCAGAACAGGACCCACAACGCTATCGCGTTAAAAAAGCCAGTTACGGTAAGGCTACAAAAATAAACGCTGAACTCGGGGCAGGCGAAATTTCCCGCGAAGGCCCAAGCGGAGGCAGTAGGCGACGAGCGCCGCCGTCGCGGAAAGTATATTTCCCGTGTCGTTTGCCTTGTCGTTCGATTCTTCATTCACAAAAAATTTCGCTCACCATCGGGAAGCGCCTCACGCGATTAGCCAATGAGATGCCCACTGACCGAACACTCTTCCGGTTTGTCGTATTCCCCACCCTCTTCGCTAGGCATGCCGGCTAAAAAAAATAAACAACCTTTTTGTGGTGGCGTTGCGGCAGAACCGCAAAAACTAAAAAAAAAGAGAGAGCGAACATCCTCCTTGCCGGTAACGGAGAGCCAACAACATTTGGTGCGGGCTACAGACGAGCGCACTGCAGCGCGAATTTCGTGTCAAGCCGGGTACGGATGCTCGGTACCCAGTGTCGCCACGCGTCAGTGGTCGGTGCCCAACTACCAGCGGTCGAAATGCTCATTTGCACAGCTTTGTAGCGAGAGCTACACTACGCTAGCGCTTCGAGCCTTCAGCGCGGCACCCCTTGAGCTCCGTGGCGTCGCCGTGGCATTGAGCCGGGTGGTCAAGTGGTGCGGAGCAGCTGCTGCTGCCGGCGGCGCGGCGCGCTGGCGAAACCAAACTACAACAGGTGTGCGCATGCGCCGTGTCGAGTGGGGGGGGGGGGGGGGGGGAGGGGGGAGCGGGGGAGAGGTGTCGAAGCTGTATAAGTAGGCGGCTCGGCGGAGCTCTCGCGTTACTCGAGGTTTAACCAGAGCTAAACCACAGCCAATTTTTCTCACAAACAAGCTGAACGAGGGGAGAGGCTACGAGAGTGTTTGCTTAGCCGGAGTGCACAGACACCGGACGCAGGCACATCTCCACTGCTGCACGCCGTGACGTCGCCGTTTTAATGTAGCTAACCCATTCCAAAGCGGAATTGAGCATGTTGACGAAGAGTCACCTAGTTTCTAATCCTGTTCTTGAACACTCCAATAATATCATTTTTCTCCATTTTCATTGAGTTCTGCGAAACCCTGGCCTATGGCACCAGCAGAGCAGCTACGCAGTACTCGAAGAGCACGTGACGTAATAAAATATGGAGCACTATCCTGACTGCGATCGCGCACGTATGGCAGATGGTAAAGCGACGGTTGGAATGTATCGAAAAGAAATGAGACCTGGGCAGAGTACCTCGCTTACATCCAATGAAAAATGCTGAAACTGAAGGCCATAGTGGAAGACTTGGATAAGATATACTCATTGTTCGGACTCTAATTAACAGTTCTTCACAAAGGGCTATCTCCACTTTTGGTGACACTGTTCACATCAGTGCTGTTTTTTAGAACGGAAGGGGCGGAAACGCACGCTGCATCAACCAGAAGCCTAAGGCAATGCCACTGCCTCTTTGATATAGGCAGCTTGCTCTCAGGTTACAATGGCTTTCATTCTGTGGTGTATGGAGCCGGGCGAAAGGCCGTGCGCATGTCTAATCGGCTTATTTCCACCTGATCCGGCTTGCATAGCGGAAGCTGCCCGCTACAGCACAAAATGGCGCCCATGACGTCATGTGAATACATCGTATAGCGCCCGTTAGTCCCGGTAATACACCTTCGATGAGTTAGAGAAAAAATAAAACAGGGCGCTTCTTAATAATTCCACAGTAAATTAGTTTAGGACCTAACGCAATCTTTCGAGAAAACCTGAATTAACGGATAGTCTCAAAGCTGATGAATAATAAAACCTGCTCAGCTGAAGTCACAAGTAACCCCACCCTCGTTAAAAAGGAGCTTCATTAAATTCTCCACCTATTCTAATGCACGAGGCTGCAAAACAATCAAAATAACAAGACTTCTTCCCCACTTCCTGGTGTTAAAAGTGACAGGCGGAAGCCGAAGTTTCTAAATTTCACTCGACTTGCAGCAGTACTGGCTAGCGAAGCCTATGACGCCATGCCAAATTCACCTCCATACAGCCTTTTGAATGCATATAATGAATATTGCCTTTTGAATGAATATAAACAGTCCCTAAACCAGCCAGCTAAATGTAACCAAGCTTTTAAATAACACGAGATGTCCTAGCCGTCTGAAACCAATTGAGGGTTGTTTAGAGTCGCGTGACCTAGTATGCAGTATTTTTTTGTTCTTCAAGGTTGACTAATTAGTTAAGCTTAATTAACTAATTCTTTAATTATTGACTTGAGGAACAAAGTGTTAATGGAAAAGTTGTAGATCGCTTTGAGAAACAGCTTACTGAGACAATTGCAGCAAAGTAATATTTACGTAAAGTAGTTTTTTACCGGCCTTTAACTATAACCCGCACAATAAGAGAAAGCTTCCACATGACAACTGTGCCACTTCAACGTCCCAAGACGCGCCTTAAAGAATAAAATCCATTTTTTCCGAAGTCCTCTCCTCGATTAGATTTTGGGGGCACACTGGAGCAGAGAAGTGAGCGAGCAGCTGGTCACGTGGCAACTTTCTTTTAAAGCCAATAAATTAATCTACGTAAATCGTAACTTGACGGAAACAGCACTACTAGCGGTTTTCCGAAATGATCTAAAACTTTTGCATTGACACTTTCTTCCTGAAGTGAATAATTAAAAAGTTACCTAATTAAACTTAACTAATTAATGAACTTTGAAGAGAGATTTTTGGATTGGATTGTAAAACGTTTATTGCCAACAGTCTGAAGGGCATATAGGCCCCCCGCCTAAACGACGGCCAGAAGGTCTTGGCTCCTGGCGGCGTCTTCGGCCAGTTGGACGACTTTTGTTTGAGTCTCCGGATCGGAGCTGAGTAGGAGAGCCTCCCATTGTTCAAGTGACTTTATTTTTTGTCCTCCAGGGGGGCAAAAGGGCATTTCCAGAGAATATGGTTGAGATCCGCTTTGGCCTTACATTGCTTACACTCGTTTGAATATTGTCCCGGATAATAACGACTACACATAACCGGGTTCGGAAACGTAGAAGTTTGGAGACGGCGCCAAGAGGTGGCCTGACTCTTTGTCAATGATTTATCAGCAGCGGGGTACTTTGTTCGATTGAGCCTATAATGTTGTGTGATTTCTCTGTAACCTACAAGACGATCCCTGTCTGCGAAGCCCTCGGTATGGCCACTGGCTCGGAAAGCAAGACCTCGAGCCAGTTCGTGAGCTGCTTCATTTCCAGCCAGGGATGCGTGTGCAGGTGTCCAGACTATGCGAATTTTGCGGTCGTCCCTTGCAGTCCGCAGGATTCCGTTCGTCAGAGGGGAGACCCTCCCCTTGGCAAAGTTCATCACTGCTACCTTTGAGTCACTGACTATCATTGACGCATCCGTGCCCACTATTGCAAGTGCGATGGCGGCTTCTTCTGCAATTTCGGGACTGTCCGTCGTGATCGAAGCGCCGGCTCGGAGAACTCAAGACTAGGCCACGCGACTATGAACAACCCTGAGTTGGTTTCACTGGACTAGGACACTTCGCCTTTTTTAAAAGTTTGGATACATTTAGCTGGGACACCCGGTATATAGCGTGCACATGGCAGCGGTGGTGGCTAAGCTCGAGCCAGTTGGCAGGCCCGTGCAATTTCCTTTTCATCCTTTTCTCAGTCGCAACAACAACAACAATATTGATTACGAGACAGCATTCGACTCAGTAGAAACTTCTCTCCACCTTTCCCTCATTAAAACTCCTTTCTCTCTCTCTCAGCAGTCATGCAGGCATTGCGGAACCAGGGTATAGAAGATTGTTGTGAAAATATTGGAAGATATTTATAACTATTGCACAGCTACCATAGTTCTCCATAAAGTCAGCAATAAAATTCCAATAAGGAAAGGTGTCCGGCAGGGAGAAACGATCTCGCCTATGCTATTCACTGGCTGCTTACAGGAGGTATTCCGGGGCCTGAAATGGGAACAGTTGGGGTAACCTGCGATTCGCTGATGACATTGCCTTACGAAGTCACTCAGGACATGAACTGCAAAGCATAATCAATGAATTAGACAGGCAGATCCGAACGGCGGGGCTAAAAATTAGCATGCAGAAAACCAAAGTAATATTCAACAGTCTAGCAAGAGAACAGCAGTTCGCAATTGATGGCGCGGTGCTGGAAGTAGTAAGAGAATATGTCTATTTAGGGCAGATGGTGACAGCTGATCCGGATCATGAGAGGGAAATAACTAGAAGAACAAGAATGGGGTGGAGCGCATATGGCAGGTTCTCTCAGATCATGAATGGCAGTTTACCAATATCCCTCAAGAGAAAAGCATACAACAGCTGTATCTTACCGGTACTCACCTATGGGGCAGAAACGTGGAGGCTAACAAAACGGGTTCAGCTTATGTTAAGGACAACGCAGCGAGCTATGGAAAGAAAAATGATAGGTGCAACGTTAAGAGATCGGAAGCGGGCGGAGTGGGTCAGAGAACAAACGCGGGTTGATGACATCCTAGTCGAAAGCAAGAGAAAGAAATGGGCTTGGGCAGGGCATGTAATGCGAGGGCAAGATATCCGCTGGTCCTTAAGGGTAACGGAGTGGATTCAAAGAGAAGGAAAGCGTGGCAGGGGGCGGCAGAAAGTTAGGTGAGCGGATGAGATTAAGAAATTTACGGGGATACGGTGGCCGCAACTGGCGAAGGACAGGGTTAATTGGAGAGACATGGGAGAGGCATTTGCCCTGCAGTGGGCGTATAGTAAGGCTGATGCTGATGACCACGCCGGCGTACAACGCGCGTTGCTCTAGTTCCTTGTTTTTGCCACAACGTCGTCCACGCCAACGCATGCAGCGCACATCTCCCTGTCACAACCGCCACATAGCTCAAAGCGCGAATATTTGTTTGATAGCAAGATTAGTACATGAAGAAGACGATGTGCAATGCAAGCGCGAGAGTGTGCTGCTGTTTAACACGCGGCGTGTTCGGCTGCGGCGATAGCCTATTCGCGCCACCACGGGATTCAAATCCCAATCGCGGATATTGTAAACACTGTGGCCAACGAGCCACCTATGATCACATCCTGTGGGACTGCAAAATAGAGCCACCTCCGGGTGATCTAGTTACTGCTCCTTCTCTCGAGCGGTGGGAGACCGTGCTGGCTAGCTCTGAACCCAGAGCGCAAGTTTTGGCGGTGGAGTGGGCTGACAAAGTCGTCGAGGGCTGCGTACTCTCGACCACTTAACACGACCTCTTACCAAGCTCTTTCCGGCGAATATAATGTTTTACAATCAATCAATCATTTATTTTTATTTATTTATTTCGCTTGGCACAAAATCCACAAACACCGCAGGCATAAAAATACCGCAAGATCGTGCCCTGAGTTTGACCGCCGGAGCAGTGCTTTCGCACTAATAAAGTTCAAACCGGGCGCAATTCCCAGATGGATGCAAAAGAAGCCTCCTTTGCCAGGAATCTGAGCCGTGACTTCTGCTCTTCCAGGCTGCGCCTCGCACAGCCATTAGCGTCCAGAGACGGTCAGTAAGCGCGGTCACGCGTCAAAGAGCACACGAAGTTTCTCTAGCCGATCTACGCTTCGGTGACCGCGATCCTGACCACGTGGGGTATACGTGCTTGCGCGTGTCCCCCATGGCTGCATGGGGTTTTCTTTTCTCGTTCACTCTTTTATTTGTTTTTTATTTATTTTCCCTCTGAGGGCAGTTTGTGGAGCGGGCACCGGGTCAGCGATCTCGACGTCGCAGCCACGCCGGCCAGGGGCCGCATCGAAGGTAGCAAGAGCGAAAAAAAATGCAATAATAAAAAGAAGCAACAATAAAAACGAACACTGATATGGTCGCGGTGGACATAGCTGATGCCCGGCACGCCTCTTCGGACCCGGGTCAGGCGTCACCGGAAGCTGGAATTGCGAGCGAAAAACATGCTCCGTCGAGTGTAGAGTCCACGCGCTCGTCCGCGGCTGCTTTTCCGGAAAGTGAGCGAAGCAGAAATGGCGAGAGATTTCTCTTTCTCTCTCTCACAAACACACACACAAGAACCCACGCATACAAACACGCAGTCACAGAGACTGGCATACAGCAGAAATAAGAAGACTGACAAAGAGGCCGACAAAGAGGTCGACATACAGTCCGAAAAACCGGTCGAAAGACAGGCCGACAAACAGGCCGACAAACAGGCCGAGCCGACAAAAAGGCCCACCGAGAGGGTCGATAAGACAGAAACGGTCGACGGGACAGGGCCGACGGGACAGGGCCGACGGTACAGGGCCGACGGGACAGGGCCGACGGGACAGGGCCGACGGGACAGGGCCGACGGTACAGGGCCGACGGTACAGGGCCGACGGGACAGGGCCGACGGGACAGGGCCGACGGGACAGGGCCGACGGGACAGGGCCGACGGGACAGGGCCGACGGGACAGGGACCACAGACAGGGACCACAGACAGGGACCACAGACAGGGACCACAGACAGGGACCACAGACAGGGCCCACAGACATATATGCAGGATAATACAGCTAACAGAAAGAGGCAATTGTCACGCGTTTCCATAATAAGAAAAAAATGACAGAAAATTTTAAAGGATAAAGGAGGACTGAAAAAAAAATCAGCGAAAAATCGGAAATCATCACTGAGGCGACGTTATGGTGATCATGAATGACAGTGAGCGCCAGACCATGTTAAGAAATAGAGAGTTTTAGTATAGCGTCACCCTATCGCTTTGGGCCATAGGGGAATAGCGGGATGCTACTGCGCATGCGCAGAACGCTATCGGCCGTTGGGTGTTTGGGTGAGCGGGCGACGCTAACGCTGAACCGGCGAAATAGCGTGCGCCCCTTGCGCCCCTAAGCATTAAGCCGCTTTAGTTGGGACAACATGGCGGCGCCCGCCGAAGCGGGCCCTCTCGCTTCATCACCGATTCGTCGTTGCCGCTTCTCTGTGGCTCACGCTCACATCAAACTAAAGGCGCACGAGGCTTTCCCTTTGGCTGAAGTTGCCTGAACAACAAAATTTTAGCGATAAAACACGCCTAATTTTCAGATTGCTTCCGTGTTTACAGAGCTGCTAGGCTTAGCGAGTACTCGTCGACTGACGTCAGAAAGCGCGGGAGGTTTGAACTACTGGTCTCCACAAACAGGTTTGCAATTTTTTACCAGACCTTCACGCGCGTGCGACCTGTATATATTTATATTTATCATGTATATATGTAAATATTTATTTTCAGTGTACTCCTCCCCCTGTCCTTTCTACTATCCCCTCCCCTCTTTCTTTTCACTTCTACACACTGCCTGCTATCCTTTATTTCCGCTGCCCCAGCTCAGGTGCTTCCAGCAGCGATAGCAGATGCAGGGGTAGAAAAAATTCTTCTGCCTTCCATATTCAATGCAAAATATTAAAAAAAACCATTACTACTACTACTCTTCCTGTGTGAATAGCCTTGGCTCGGATTGAACATGTCCGCATTATAAAAAAATATTTGCATCATTTTTCGCTTTTCCTAATTAGTAATTGGTAACTGAAACAGTTTGCGCGTCATTTTATTTACACAGTAAAAAAAGTGCAGCATATATATAAACTTATTTGTTCTGAAAGCTTCTCTTTCCCGCCGTCATGGCGCTGCCTTCAAGCAACGCAAAGCGACCATCCGCGACCCTATTCTATAGACAGAAAACGTGAACCCGTTCCCCTAACGCTAAGCGCATGCGGATAGGGTCACCCTATTCGCCACGACGCTATTCTAAAACTCTCTAATGTCTGCGCTCGGTCGACATCACGGCAGGTTACGTACGAAGGTTAGTAAATAATTTCATAAACCTGTACATGCCGTCGCGAGTGGTGACGATTGCTCTGCCCACCACCCCGTCCCCTTTCTCGTCGAACCAGCGACCACGCTGGGCTGAGTTAGTTCGACAGAGCCAGTTCAGCGCATGACAAAGGGTTACGTCAGCACGTGTCGAGTGACGACAGAGCAACGGTTGAGTGTGTAACTTAGATCATAGGCTCCGGCTAACACTAACACAGGTACACTACAAGCGAGCGCAGGCTGTACGTGGTGAGCCTATACCGATCCGCTTCGCCGCCCTAGCATTAGGGCTGTACGCTGCAGTCTAGGATAGACAGCGCGTAGATAACGCGCTACGGTTAGTTAACCCGCGTCGGTAGATCACGCCACCATCAGCGAACAAAGGCTCGCTCATGCGACTCTGATGATGAAACGTGGCGGAGAGGAAATCAGTGAAATGACATGCCCTGTACAGCACGCAGAGAAGCGCTGCGATAGAGCGTCCTGCTACTGCTCAAAGGAAGGCCTGACTTTCAAAAATTCTCAGCCCTTGAAAGGCTTTCTAACGATAGTTACTGCGTTAACATTAGAGGGGTCTGTGCAAGCTGAAATGGCGACCGCCGTCCGTCAGTAGCCACTGGCACGTGGCAACCATCGCCCATCGGGATACGAAGGAACTTGGTGTACTACCTCGAATATAACGAACCCTAATATATCATCTCGGATATAGCGAACTTTTGTATCTGGACCTCGGATATAACGAACGCTTGGTTGCGAATGCATTAAAGCGATCTCCCGAGGATCATATTAGCTTTTTCACCGTGGCCCAAAGGCGTTTTCGAATGAAGGTAAACAAAGCGAGAGGAATTCAATGGTTTGGTTTGGTTTATGGGGTTTAACGTCCCAAAGCGACTAAGGCTATGAGAGACGCCGTAGTAGAGGGCTCCGGAAATTTCGACCACCTGGGGTTCTTGAACGTGCACTGACATCGCACAGTACACGGGCCTCGAATTTCTCCTCCAAAGAAATTCAACCGCCGCGGCCGGGATCGAACCCGCGTCTTTCGGGACAGCAGCCGAGCACCATAGCCACTGAGCCACCGCGGCGGCTAGATGAATTCAATGAAAATGAAATAAATGCAGTAAAATCACAAAAAAAATTGGCGAAAAGGGAATCACCCGCGTCCTACAGGCAGTTAATGCCTTCCTAAACTCTTAGCTCGTTGTTCGTGTACGCTGCTCGAGTACAGAGCGAATTGTTTGGCCAGGACGTTCGTTTCGGGCAGCGCCTACGCCTGCCGCCTCGCATCCTTTGGAGTCCTAACACCACCCGTTTGTAGCGCGGCCTCGCGCTCTTGACTCAGTTCATGCAAACGCGGCACCTACGTCCACACTTATTTACCCTGTAGAGATTAAAAGCCTATATGGGAGTTAAAAGAGGGTAAGCTCTCCTCCAGCGCACTCCTTTCTAGGAAAGGAGTAATCTGCCCAAGCAGTGGAGTAGATTTCCATCGCAAAAAAAAAAAGATTACGAATACTTACCGTTGGCAAAGGAAACAAATTCTGTCAACAAAACGCGGGAAATTATAGTAGCTTCAGCGATTGTCCGTATTCCCTGGCTTGCGTCTCGTTCTTCTTTTCGCGCTGGTTTTTTCCAGACAGCTTACTCCCTTTTTACACCCATACAGGCTTATCGTGCTTAAATGTACAGTATGAGTGAGTAATGAAAATTTTATTTGAGAAATTTTTCTCTTGAAAACGATATTTTGGCGCCTTTTCAAATTCGACTCAGACAGAAAAAAAAACTTCGGCCTTGCGCGCAAAACTATAAGCGTTGCCATTCATATCACTTTATACCTTTACGGGAGCCAGCTATCTGCCATAGGTGATCCGAAAACAAGCCGGCATGATGTATTTTCCGGCTTTCCCGTATTAACTCAGAAGGGTAGAAACAAGAAAAAAATAACCAAGCGAAACAACAAAGCATCTCCGGCTGCTCGGCGGAGGCCTGATGAGACAGCAATGATATATGCCTACTGTCAAGACCGATTCAACTTACCAAGCAGAACATTTCTGACGTAAGGAAGACATACATCGCTTGGCCTTATCACGCCTCATACCAGAATCCAACAATCTTTGTTTGTTTTGTTTGTTTGCTTGTTTTCTGTCTTTTTAGCTCACCCGGGATGGCGCGAAGGAGCACCGACGGATAAATCATCCTGCAGTTTGCCTTCAGCCCTGACCTGCCTGCCTGAACTCGTCTTGGCATTGTGTAAATCAGCATTGCTGCAGTCTTGTAGGGCGACTTCCTTTGTTGTGCCCCATGCGATTCAACTTCGCGCCCTTTCTTTCATTACAAATGGACCAAGCGGGATGGAAAAATAAAGACAAAAAAAAGAGAGATCAACTAGATGGTTCAGCGTTGGCGCCAAGCGGAATAACTGGGGGAGCGTGTTATATTCGGCAGGGCAGCTCCGGACTTCAAAGAACGGCGGCGAAGCGAAACACGGGCCTATACCACGCGCCGCCCGTGGGAGATGCGCTGCGCGGATCCTCCTACTTATTGAATTAGGCCTTGAAGCCGAATTTCACGGAGCCTTGACACACGACCCATTGCGGCTGCCGCAAAAAAACAACGGCTTGAACGGAAAAGGCTGCTCGCTGTACTGGGACTCGGTTGTCTCCCCTCCGCCTAGTTCAGCTCCCCTCTCCCCATTTCTCACTTCCCAACCGTTTACGGAGCGTTCCTGTTTTCTGCGTCACGCCAAACACCAGCATAGCTAGGCTGGCGCCGGAGGCACGTGCCGATGCGGTTTTGGAGAGGCGTAAAAGCGTTTCAATACAGTGACGCACGCTCAAATCACGAACGGCACTTGACGACTGATCTCCGCAAACACATCTCAGTTCTTTCGAACTGTGACAAGAAACACATCCGCCCCGTGCGTCTGGCCACAGCCGTTCGTTACAAGTCGCTTCGACGTGCAGGGTCTTTCTGCTCTGGTGACAAAAACACAATGGCGGAACAGTTTCCAAGAAAGTTATGCACGCACGCTAATACATGCGCGTGCGTGCGCGTGTGCGTGTGTACGCGTGCCAAAAGTTTTTTTTCGTTTCTTTTTTATAGAGCACAGGAGAAGTTTGTACCTCATTGGGGCCTTATCTGTCACTGGCGTGTCGTATTAAGAGCGGTTGTTATTTGCTCTATCGGAGGAAGATACTGATGTTTAATCAAACTAGCTTGTTCCCTATCACCAGCTTGCTGTAGCACGTCACAACTTCGCACCCCAAGAACATCTACGCCGTTGTTTAGTTTTTCAATCTGGTAATGTCTGATTGATATGCGAATAGCAACGCTAACGCTGATATAGCTAAGAAGGGAAAGAAGAGACAAGAAAAAGGACAAACGAAGAATATGAGCGGGGCAAAGATGGAAAGAAAAGAGAAGATGAGGACAAAGAGAGTCTAGGCATACCCCATGCAATTCCTATAAGCTGAAAGTAACTCGTTTTCGCAGTAATCTTTACTTTTTTCCCTTTACCCCACACGCAAGTAACAACTGCTTCGCAGTATGGGGAGAATGATCAGAGTGCTTTCATATTTAATTTCCGGCGCAGAGACACCGTTCCTAGTCAATAGCGCAGAAATTATTTTTTCCTCCTCTACCTCCTTCTCTCCATTCATCTGCGAAATGAGGCGTACCCTTTGTATGCTTCTTTGAACCACGACTCGCAAATGCGACAGGGCACGGTGAGACAGGGTGCCATGGCTTTGTTAACACAGCTGTTGCGTTAAGAAATCTCTCCCAGTGCCACCACGAAAGCGTTAAGTATACACAAAGGAAGCAAGGCCTCCAAGTGCAGCTCACAGGAACTTGACTGACTGGGAAGTACTCCAGCGAAGAGTGCCCCAGCGAAGAGTGCCCCAGCGAAGAGTGCCCCAGCGAAGAGTGCCCCAGCGAAGAGTGCCCCAGCGAAGAGTGCCCCAGCGAGAGTGCTCCAGCGAAGAGTGCTCCAGCGAAGAGTGCCCCAGCGAAGAGTGCCCCAGCGAAGAGTGCCCCAGCGAAGAGTGCCCCAGCGAAGAGTGCCCCAGCGAAGAGTGCCCCAGCGAAGAGTGCCCCAGCGAAAAGTGCCCCAGTGGAAAGTGCCCCAGTGGAAAGTGCCCCAGTGGAAAGTGCCCCAGTGGAAAGTGCCCCAGTGGAAAGTGCCCCAGTGGAAATTGCCCCAGTGGAAAGTGCCCCAGTGGAAAGTGCCCCAGTGGAAAGTGCCCCAGAGGAAAGTGCCCCAGTGGAAAGTGCCCCAGTGGAAAGTGCCCCAGTGGAAATTGCCCCAGTGGAAAGTGCCCCAGTGGAAAGGTGCCCCAGTGGAAATTGCCTCAGTGGAAAGTGCCTCAGTGGAAAGTGCCTCAGTGGAAAGTGCCTCAGTGGAAATTGCCTCAGTGGAAAGTGCCTCAGTGGAAATTGCCTCAGTGGAAAGTGCCAAGCGGGAAAGTACCTCAGAAAGGCCGATAAGCGTTCCCGAATACGCGAATTTAATTTATATCCGTGAACCGAGGCGCTCTTGTCACAAACAGCAGGTTAACTTCGTCGTTTAAATGCCGCTACGCTGGTCCACCTTTCTCAAGTACCTGCGCTCGGCTAAATCTCACCGGAATTCCGCGACTCGCATCTTCCGGCCTCCCTCGTCAACTTTGAAAGGCAGCCGATGCTTCGGAAAATGGCGGTACTGATTTTCCTATTGTCACGTTTCCTCCACAGAGAAGGCGAAAAAAAAAGACCACGAACGAGAAAGTTTTGCATACGTGAATCTCGCGAAATAAAGCGGAGACAGAAATTGCATGCCGCTCTTCACTGCCGCTGTAGAGCAAGCAGGACGCAAAAGTGCAAGTCATGAAGCTTAAAGAATAGAGCGAGAAAAACTGGCGACAAGAAAAATTAAAAAAAAGAAACAACGTGAGAATTAACCTTGTCGTAAAGAGCAGGGCTAATTGGAGATTATTGGGAGACGTCTTTGCCCAGCATGGACGCAGTCTGGCTGATGATAACGCACTGCCGAAGGGAGGCAGAGGGTCAACGAGAAGACGGTTCGGGTTGCTGACCTGCATCGAGAGCAGGATCGACGAGACAGGCGCAAAGATAGAAAAGAAAGAGACTTCATTAGAGGGCACACGATGCCAGGACCGAGCGGGTCGACGCTCAGTCGTCCCTCTCATGGGGATTTCATACCCACGTGACCGGAATGAGGCAACACCGCACGCCATTCACCTTACCGCGAGGGAATTCAGCGATTCCCTCCCCCCCCCCCCTCCCCCCACTTTCTTTCCCTCTACCCGCTACCCCCCTGTCACGACCGCGAACTTGAGCACTGCATTCTCGAACCGGCGAAGTGGAGTTCACGGACCTCTCTGCGCTCTGATGGCTCTTCTAAGGCACGCCCGTGCTTTAGACCCATCGGTGCCCTCTATATGCATTGAAATGAGGTTCGAAGCGCCTCGCCAAAATTTGCACTTCCAAGAGTGCGCCTGTTTGAACAGGCGATGACCTCACTCATCACCGCTGGCTTTGACAAGGGACAAAGCCACGCGGTCGAGGCGACCCGAGTTGTTTAGATGCCCGCAGGCCGCAAGCGAGGAAGCAGAGTGCGCAAGGGTTCGGAAGTGGGAACCGACGCTGGAAAATACCTCGGGAAGATGAGACTTCAACGTGTGCATATTGACAGGGGAGGCAAAAGGTGCGAACGCCACGTCCGAGCGGGAAAATTTCTTTTCCACAAAAGACAGGTGCATTCGCCTCTCTTTCAACAAAAAGAACAGCAACAAAAAAAGCTATGCTTGCGTGTTAAGGAGCACCGCTTTCGAAAGGTAGAGACAAAGCTGCCAATAAGTGCACCTTTGAATTTAAGTACAGGCGACTTCAGGGGTTAGTGTGTGTTAGCTTTTTAGATGCAAGTCTGTTTCGTCTATACTGATGAGCAGCTGAAAGCTTTAATCGACAGTGAGTCGCAAACTGTCGTAGCACTGTAGCCTAGGATAGGTAGCGTCCATCTAACCGAGACAACGCAAGCACCGAGTGTTTCTCGAGGCAGTTACGGGTTGACATGCTTTCCTGGAGAGACGTTTCTTTCAAAGCCATAAATGAAAAGGACAGCCCAAAGTAAAAAAAGAAAGAAAGAAGAAAGGTGCCCCCTAAAAAACCGTTACGGAAAATAAACACTGTGGAGCGACTCAATCACTTCGTATCCCGCTTAGAACCAATCGCGAGATTGCTTCGAGGCAATGTGACACATTTAGACAGTACGAGGTAGCAAAAATGTAGACCGAAATCGCAAAACAAACCGACCATACAGAACATCGGGAACAAGTAGGCAAAAAAAAAACAACACAAACAGTATAAAGAAGAAATAAGATCTACGGCTAGGCAGAGAAAAACGAACTCACCATGACTCCGGCACAATTGAAGATAGGAAGTTGGCGTGGTGAAAAACTGCGAAAGAAAATGAGAGAAAAAAATAGTGAAGGAAAACGTGAATCAGAAAAAGACCACGGCGAGCACTTCAAGGAATTGAAATTAGCGCATGGCAGTCGGCGTCCCGCCCTCCTCAAGCCTGCTCATGAAAAATAAGGGCAAGGAGGTTCCGGAAGCAGACACAAAGCACATTAAAAAAAAGAACACGAATAAAAGACCTTTCCTAGTTAAAAAGACAAGAGAAAGGATAACTCTCTTCGAAGAGACGAAACTTATTGCGGTTTTCATCTTGATCAAAGTAAAGGATCTGCATGATTTTTTTTTCCCCTCCGAAGCCCGTGAGCGAGGCGCTCGGGCACATTTAGAACAAACAAAAAGCAAAACAGTTCATCGGTGTACGCGAGAATGACGACTAAGCTTGAGAAATCGCCCGCAATGTGACGCGCGGGTTCCCGAGATGTGCCGGTCGAAATCATTAGGCGGTGAAGCAGGGTTCCTCGAAACGACGGGAGCAAATAGAGTGCTTGCCGCGTACTTAAAAGACTGTAGCCGGATGGCACACCGTAAATTCACTGCGAGAGGGCACTATTTTTTATTCTTGTATCTAGATATTTTAAGAGAATTGCAAAAGGGGCATTGTAATAAGCGAAAGCAAAACGCTTAAAGTTACACCGAACTAAACCAATTCAGTAGAAACTGGAAAACAAAGCCAAGTTTTGGAGAGCAAGTAAAGCATACGTCTTTATGAGTTACAAACCCACCGCGGTGGCTCAGTGGTTACGGCACTCGGCTCCTGGCCCGAAAGACGCTGGTTCGATCCCTGCCGCAGCGGCTGAATTTCGATGGAGGCGAAATTCTAGAGGCGCGTGTGCTGTGCGATGTCAGTGCACGTTAATGAATCCCAGGTGGTCGAAATTTCCGGAGCCCTTCAGTATGGCGTCCCTCATAGCCGGAGTCGCTTTGGGACGTTAAACTCTAATAAATCAAAACAAATTTATGAGTTGCGTCTCCTGCGTCCTTATGAAAGGTACGGTATACTCTGTCACTACAAATTTCTTCAGAAACTATAGGAGGTAATCGCGCACACACACGCGTTTAAGTATGACGAACTGATATCGGACATGGATAGGGAACTGAGGTGCCCGTGACGATACACATGGAGAACCACAGCGGTCACCAAAACTGAGGGTGAGTTGGCTTTTTTCATGAACAGATATCGGACAAATATAGCATTCACAGCTTGTGGTGGTTGCACCACCCATTGTTTGGTTCGCACAAGTTCGCGTTCGTTACACCTGCAATCTTATCTTTGAGATGTATGGCAAGCTTTTCTTCACTCGGTTCTAAAATTTACGTCAGTTACTGGGCTTAATTTGGGCAGCGTAAGTATGCGCACGCATGCCGAGCAAACATTGCAAGAAGGCGGAAGCTATCTTTTTACCTCGTCGCGACAAACGCTACCACTTTCCGCTGTTCAGTAAGACAGTGCATTCGTTGTGGCTCGAAAAATCCTTTCCTGACAGGACTGACTCCTTGTCCGGGATATGTGATCCTTCACGAAAGGTGAAAGCGTGCAGTCTTTCCCCATGTCCACGTTCAAAGAGTTTCCTAAAATGAAAGTTAATACCAAGAGTATTTGCACTCAAATATACATTTGAAAAAAAAATTGTAAGGTTCATTCAAAAGCCGCGAGAAACGCGACATTACGATGCTCCTGCTTAACTCTCCCGTGGGAATTACTTTATAGGCGCCTCTATGCGAGCATGTGTACGGTTATTGCATTTCACCGCAATCAGAACACTGCTGCAAGACACCGAACCAGTAGCAGGTTTCCCAATAACACAACCGCTTAGCACCCACAGGAGGTGTGGCGGGCGTGTTTAGGCTCGATAGCGTCGTTGTAAGCAGACGTGACGAGAGCCGCGACTTCAATAACGATGGCACTAGAAGCGAAAATCGCCACGTAAAGTCTGACGCCTTGGCACTGTAACGCTGCAGTAGGAAATAGTCACTGCCATGACATAGGTGCATTCCTTCAGGGATAGAAATCTTTCAGAAACAGAGAAACCGTCCCAGATAAGACGAGTTTAAAGTTTAAAGTTTATTTTTTTTTTTTTACATTATAGATGTGGGTAGGTCCGGGTAAAAAGTGATCGCAGATCACTTGAGGGACCCCCGGACCCCCCTTTACATGGCATGCAGCAGGAAATATGAGTATTTTGTAAAAGATTGCAAACATCTTCAGATCGGCCAAACACTACAGGTAAAACTTTTTACACAGACACAGATATACAAAATATTTTATACATCAACTGAAAAAATGTACTTAACAACGTTTTTGCTGCTTATGTAAAGGCGGCTTTAATTTCGCGCAAGCTGCTTTTTGAAAGATCGACATTCATAGACTGTAATTGGTTTAACAAGTGTGGCATATTGTAACGCAACATCTAATTCCCATAGTTGGTGCGGCAGAAAGGAATAAACCATTTTTCTGTATTGCAAATTCGGAAGCCTATAAATTAGTGGAGCCGAAAAGGAACCGGCAGGGCACCCAAACGTTGAGCGCCTCTACCCATCGCTGCCACCGCGGGCGGCACGAAGTTTGTCTCGTTTTCCCGTGCCCGCTCGATCAGCTGTCCGGTGTCAAACCTGGCCAAGCGGGTTCCACCTTCCCACCGCAGGGTATTCGCGACTCCGGTTCGAACTTTCTTCACTGAGCTGGTTCTTTGATTGCGTTCACTCCAGCTACAGAGAAGGACAACCACAAGCAAGAAACAAACCTGCGCACAGAAAAGAAGATAAGGAAAGAAGATTTACGGTGCAACCACCTGCCAGCTCCTCCCGCTTTTTCGACGCCCACCGTTCCAACTAAGGCCCAGTGTAATAACAAGCGCACTTCAATCTGGCCAGTGAGCGATTGCCTTCCGTGACACGTTTTCCGAGTAAGTGCTTGAAGCATGGGTTGAGAGAGCGGGGAAATGAGTTCGCAATGGAAGGATGAAGCGAGCGAGACACCAGTGCGATTCGACGAAGGCGGCGCTGCCTACGTTTCTAAGAATGGTGGGGCCATTGAGTGCGCGGGAAAAAAAAAAAATGCCGGCAACTCTAAAGCGGTAAACGAGCCTTTCGCGTAGTTACGTCAGTAGAAAACCATTTTTGCGAACAGTCTATATATTTCAAGCTAGTTCGATAACCAGTTTCGCTGCAAACAAAAACTGAGTGTTAGACGTGCGAAAGAAGCCAACAGCCATTGGAACCCGGAAAAACAAAACGGAATGTAACTTTCTTCGTTTCTTTTTTTGGTGCGAAATCACTGTTTTCTCGCCGGGAGGGGCGATGAGATTGGGAAATTAATTGCGCTTTATGTACACGAAAACTAAATACAAAATAGAAGGAAAGATAACCCCGCCGCCGGCGGGATCTGATTGCGCAACTTATTTCCACCCTCGGCAACACCGCATCGCAAAAAAAAAAAAAAAACTCCGTGCTTTCCTTGGTTTCAACGTTAGCTACCTTCTTTCGTACACACCAGACATGGCAGTAACTGAATTTATGTAATGATATAACTAATTACCTTTTCCAGCAATCTGTGATGTAATGAATTATTTTTTTTTCTAGTAATTCAGTAATTTAAGAAACTGTATTGCGGCATCAATTTCGCAGCAAAAGTAATTACTTCCGAAGTAACTTTCATTAAAATGCGCTGCTACTCTTTGTGTCGGCGGAGGTTTGATCTCTCGTGCGCCCGATCGGAGGCCTGTAAAAGAGGAATGAACGCGCGCCAAGAACTGCGTAGGACTGAGCCTCCGAGACCGCCGGCTATCTCTATTGTCCGGTCGCTGACCGCGGGTATTGGATGGGTAGGAGGCAGTCGTTGGGATTCATACACGTAGCGTGGTTCGGGTTGGAGTAAGAAAGAGGATGCTAGTGTCAGGGTTACGTAGATGAAAACAGGAAAGGGCTTCATACAGAATATTCAAATCTTGTTGGAGTTGAGACATGGCGGTCGGAGAACGAGAAAGCAGCCTGCGACCTTCGTCGCGAGTCTCGTCGTGCACAGTGCTAACACAGCGTTGTTGTGACTGTACTTCATATTTTCTTCGAATGTCCAGCGTACGCCAACTAACGTGCGCACTATGAACAATGAAGGCAGTCCGTCACCCAAGCACCACTCACAGTGGACACTATAATAGGTCCTTTAGACTGCTACAGACAGCAGCGACGTGCACGGATATTCTTATTAGCCTATTTAGACGCTATTGGTGTTTTAGACAAACTCTAAATTGCCCGAAAGCTTGATCCCACCACTGTACATGCACAGAACTTGACTTCGGTCTCATCCAAAGAAGCCATCATGCAGTGAACTATTGCGTTGCAACCCTATTCAATGACCGCACTCATTTCTGCCACACTTTTTCCATCTTTACTCCATTATTACCTCTCCAACGCAGAGTAGCATGTCAGCGAATATTCACGCCGGCTAAAATCTGATTTTCATTAAAGGGCTCTCTCTCTCCCACTGTGCAGTGGTCGCGGCGTCCGCCTCGAAGCCCCGTACCCGCCCTCTCAGTCAGCAGGGGCGTGCAGCTGGCACCAGAGCCCGAGCTCCGGTCCAGATCCTCCGGGCAGCAGGTTCTAGGAACGTCCGCTTTGAAGCCGGCCGCCAGCGGCCTCCGTGGGCCGCCCGCGCACCTCGACCAGGAACGATGGCAGAGTAGCACGCTGGGTCCTTCCCGCCAGCTCGCCGCTCCTGTTCACCCGAACTCGCAGTACTCGAGGAAAGGGGGTGGGGGAGGGGACGTTTCCAAAGCGGCGACGCAAACACGTAGCTTCGCCGAGGCCACGTTTGTCGCTGCCGCTAATCAAGGTGACAGTCGGGCCCGGACAATCGGCTGGTTCGGCGTACGATACGCTCGAAAGGATGGGGGCACTGAGGCAAGGTCGCCGCTGGCGTTGAGGGTTAGAAGGAGGGGAAGGTAGGATCCTTCCCGCTTAATGGCGGTGCCGTGCAGTTTTGCCAGAGGTCGCCACAAGTAATAGTAATAATAGTAATAGTAGTAGTAGCAGTAATAGTAGGGCTGTGCTTGGGGCGCCGAAGGGCAGGTGGCGCACGCTGCAGTTCAAAACGCTTTGACAATTAGTCAGGAGCACGCCGAGGCGAACTCCAGAGATTACGACGGCTAAGGTCACAGTGGAAAGAACCGGTGGAAATGCGCACGGCACGAACATTGCCCAGCCGGCTGCCGAGATCGATTCTTGGGGTCACAAAGAGAATAAATAGCATCAGAGGCTTCGAAAGGTGGAGGCAGCTCCGGGCAGCAAGGTGCTGAGTTGGCCGCTAGTTTCTTAAGCGCTGTGAAAGTGACTAATGTTCGGTCACGGTTGTGTTTTAGTTTTGTTCGCGTTGTCTTGTCTTCGTAACGGCTGGCGCTAAAAGAAAGATGGGCGGGGAATAGTACAGTTGGGATAGAACTTGGCCACGGCCACGGGGCGTGTGGGCGTCGAGAGAGGTTGGTGTTTTTTTATACTCTGTTTAGAAATTTTGCCATATACGGTATACCCTAGCGTAACGAAACAGGTTGTTCGTACATATACCCTAACAAGCCCCCCACCTGCTAACCCTCGTTTGCTCAACTCAGCGCTAGAACACTGTATCGACCCATTTACTCTAGATGAACGCTTGGCTTTTGCGGCCACTGTATTCACCTGTTGCTTCAGCGCGTGCAGCATGAGAAACAGTGCCGCTTGTGCCGTGCCTTGTTCGAGCAATAAAGCCATAAAGAACGGCCTACACTGTTTACTACGGGACTTCCTCGTAACCTACGACGCGCGCTTCATAACGGCGTGTACATACGCCGCTTCCGGGGTGGACACGAAAGAGAGACAACTTCAACTCCGCCGCCGCCGCCCTGGGTAAACAGAGTGGCGTGCCAGACGGGTGCGTAGCTCGACGGACGAAAAGAGAACTAAAAAATGTGAGACAGGGCCGTTGGTAAACTCTCGGTTTCGCTATAGGATCACGCAATGGGGGGCGTATAGAGTGAAAACGACGCTAAGCCTACTCGTCAACAATGGGAATGTGTCCTTTCGGAATACTAGCCCTTTCAGTCAAAAATTATGATCCTCTAGGTGGAGAACTTTGAAAATTTCAGATTTTTGTATGAAACATGCCTCAATAGCACAAAATAGAATTGTTAAATTATGCAATCTCTCTCAAGTTCTGATATAGCAAAGTCATGAACGTAATAATGCGACATGTGGGGCTAGTTGGTGTTTCATATTTAGTATGGGTATGGGAATGTATAGGTAGACAACGCCTTTCGAGCTCAAAACGGTGGCGCAGCAAAGAAAAAAAAAGCAGCTACAGAGGAGGCTGTTTGCCAAAGCTCGCAATGCATGATCTTGTTGTCACGGTTCCTTTCCTTTATCGCGCCTCCCGCTTTCGTTCTGGCCGATTCTTTCTTCATGGCTGCAGGTGCATACTAACACCCAATGCGAAGAGTGGGTCAACGTTTGTGCAGCTTCGCTGCAGCCATTGTAACGAATCAACAAAGGGAAGCCCACCGCTAGAAGGGTGGAGTCCTGCTAACAGCCGCGTAATCACGAAACCCTATAGCTCAGGAGCAGAATGGATACTGTAACGAGGATCGAATTGGGCAACCCACCATTCAGCGGTGGACTCGCAGGCAGTAATCGAAGGGGCGGCGTTCGCAGTGACAAAACGTTATTGTCCTCCTTTCTTTTTTTAATGCTAATATACAGTGTAGGGATTGCACACAGATTTTCCCCCATTTTTGCTTTCGAACGTCGCGGAAGCACTTTTCTATACGCACTGCTGAGTTTGCATGGATAACAATACCAGTACAAGTTCACCCGGACAACAGCAAAGACCAGAAGAAAGACCAGATGGCGCTAGGTGTCTTCTACGCAAGCGCAACGGCGGCTGGCGGCCGTGCTAAGCAACGACGGTTAGGAGTATACGCTGTACTAATATTCTCTAACGTCTTCACAAGCGTACATTGTATGGATGGCCGCGCAGGTAAAAGGATATGCGTTATCCACGCAAAATCCAGGTGAGCTTGGAAATAAAACGAAGATAAAGATATATCCTCGACAGAATGAAGGGGCTTCTATGGCACTTTGATCGGCGGGAATGCAGTCTTTCAGCAGCTACAGCCAACGCTTCGCCGCCGTGTGTTCATTTATTTATTTAAGTATGCATTTCCTTACTTTTCACATTGGACTTCCACGGCTCATCGTTTTGAGCAGATTCAAGTTACTCCTCTACGGGCACCTACATACCACGCCAGCACGTTGTTTGCCGTTGCCCTGAAGTTATAATGCTTAGCTCTATAGTGCCAGGGAAAAACTCGCCGGTCACGCATATTCACAACGAGGCGCATAAACGGTCCATTAAGAATCACCAGCGACAGGCGCACCCGCGCGCTTAAAGTCGGCCCTCGCCGTTCAAGTGGTACTTAAGGAGCAGCACTTTCCTTTCATGCGAAAGTACTTTCGCGCCAGAAACAGCGAGCCGAATAACTCTGCGCCAGCTCCGCGGTCTTTCTCCGGAGCTCGACATGCGAGCAAAGAAAGCGGCAACGAAACACAAAATAAGAAAACAAACAAAAAAGAAAAAACTGCACAACACAGCGGCCCCGGCTAGCGCTTCTCTGTTCTTTTCTCTTCAAGCACGGGATTGAAACGCCGTTAGAGAAACTTCCAAGTAAAGCACGCGCGTCCAGAAAACTCAAGAAAAGTGGTCTCCCAGGACTGCCCCGCTTTTTACGAGACGCCTCTATTGTTTTGCTCCGCGCTGGAAACCTCCATAAATATTTCGCGCCGCTCCGGACAGCCGCGCGGGGGGCTCGAGGGTAGAGAGATTAGAGACCAGAGTTGACGATTCACTTAAGAAGTGCCCGCCGCAGCTGCACGCAGCGGCCGTAGTAGCAGATGCGGCGGCGCTGCAGTGAACCGACGCGGAACCCATGGCAACCCGCAACAGCGAGACACGCGAAGCGCGCTGCACACCATACGCCGTTCTCACGCATAGAAGCACGGGTCAGGAGGAGAGCTGCGCTGTCGGCCCGGCGTCGCGTTATCAATCAAGGGTTAAGTAAATCGCTTAGCTCACGCAGGCAGCCCCTAAAGGAAGGATGAAGCAATTCCGCGCCGAAGGTATGGCCGGTGCCCCCGCAAAAGCCTCTCTGCTATATCACCTCCCCCCCCCCCCCCCCCCCCCTCCTTTCTTATACCGAAATACAATTTTTCTCTTTGTTCTCCCTCTGCGAGCACAGCTGAATGCACAGTAGAAGGTCCATGGGCCGCATAAAAATCGAAAACTGCCTCAAAACCACGGCTGTTGCCGAAGGAGGGGCGCATACAAAAAACCTACAGCCGTCTGGTCGTGAATAGAACGTGAACATTGTACTTTTATTCTGTGTTCAGCCTCTTGTTTTCTTTTTTTTATTTAGACCCCTCTAAACTTCGCAATCATTCTTCTTTTTGCGCCCGCAACCTTTACAGCCTCTTTTGTCGTTGGTTTGAAGGTCCTTCGCCTCTGGGCCTGCAAACGCGAGGCATGCAGCGCCTGCGTTGGCGCGTGTGCGTGAGAAGGCATACAGTGCATGCAAATGGCCAATTTATTAACTTCCCTTACCACACAGTAACCTACACACCATCGAATCCCCAAGGCTAACCCCGCCTGTAGCTTGCAACAACCTCAATCTCATCCAGCTAACTATAACGCAAGGCACCCAAGAAATTCATTAAACCGGGTTTTTTTTTCACAGAAACGCTTCCAGGCTATTGCATGAAATACGCGCGTGCTACTCCATGTTCCGTTACTATGCATGCAGATCGAATAAATGCATATTTATTCACACTTTCAGCTATCATTTTGTTGTTGTTGTTGACCTCAGTAAACACGGCACAGATCCACGTAGGGGGATAGGCCAAGGTTTGGTGGCGAATGCCGAGGAAAACCGCATACCTAATTGAGAGGACGTTTTTCTACTGAAGTTATCTTCTTCTTCGTAAACTACTTCTTTCCCTTCTAATTCCTCCAAGCACACCTGAATATCATGCGCCACCTGATGCCCCTACCTGCGTAGCCATGCGTGCCATATCTACGCTTAAAAAGACGTCAGTGCTCTTTGTTATTATTCAGGGCAGCTTGAACCTGAAAATCCAGGTGCATCCGCAGACAAACGGACCAGCAAAAAGTACAGTACACAGACGCTACAGAGAAAGGAAAAAAAGTACAAGACGAACGCACTCCACGCATCAGGAAAACCGTCCACCCTCTTCACAAACTAGATTACCTCAGGCGTTGTTGCCTAAAATGTTCAGCCGCTCTAGTTAAATAATTAAACGCATGCTGCCGTCTAAAAAGACGCTCCCCCTCCCTCCCTTCCCATTCTATCCGCGCGAGCTCAACCCGTTTTGTCAACGGAAAGTAACGGCAGGCTTTGAGGGGGAAAATTTCTGGGGACAATCAGTTTACCATCTTCTCTGGAGGCACCTCTTTTCGCTAGAGGAAAACTATAGTGAAGTAAAGCGAGAGGAGATAACGGTAGTCAGAAAGAAACAAAGAAAGAAAGAAGGAAGGGAAGAAACGAAGAAAGAAAGAAAGAAGGAAGGAAGGGAAGAAACGAAGAAAGAAAGAAAGAAAGAAAGAAAGGAAGAAGCACATAAAGAAAGAAGGAAGGAAGCGCAGAAAGAAAGAAAGAAAGAAGGAAGGAAGCGCAGAAAGAAAGAAAGAATGAAGGAAGGAAGCACAGAAAGAAAGAAAGAAAGAAGGAAGGAAGGAAGCACAGAAAGAAAGAAAGAATGAAGGAAGGAAGCACAGAAAGAAAGAAAGAAAGAAGGAAGGAAGGAAGCACAGAGAGAAAGAAAGAAGGAAGGAAGCACAGAAAGAAAGAAAGAAAGAAAGAAAAAAAGAAGGAAAGAAAGAAAGAAAGAAAGAAAGAAAGAAGGAAGGAAGCGCAGAAAGAAAGAAAAAAAGAAAGAAAGGAAGAATGAAGGAAGGAAGCACAGAAAGAAAGAAAGAAAGAAAGAAAGAAAGAAGGAAGCACAGAAAGAAAGAAGGAAGGAAGCACAGAAAGAAAGAAAGAAAGAAAGAAAGAAAGAAGGAAAGAAGGAAGCACAGAAAGAAAGAAAGAAAGAAAGAAGGAAAGAAAGAAAGAAGGAAAGAAAGAAAGAAAGAAAGAAAGAAAGAAAGAAAGAAAGAAAGAAAGAAAGAAAGAAAGAAAGAAAGAAAGGAGGATGGCCGTCTCCTCCTCCTCATCATCCTCCTGCTCGGTCATCGCACTCTTCCACCGAACCCTTTAACTTGGGGAACGCAATGAAGCTGCGCCACCACCCGTGGCTAACGCGGTTAACGCGCCGAAACTCAGTATGGATTAAGCGACGTCGTGTACAGACAGCGCTGACCAAGGGTTAGCTGCGCTGTTCCCCCCTTTCCGAAAGACCGGACGAAGCGTTTAACCCCGCTGAGCTGTCACATCGCGTCCACACAGCTGGAGGCGGCAGAAGCGAGCCGTTATTGAGGCATTTATGTTTTTTTAATTGCACACGCGTAATTATATGAACAGCGGGAGGCGGTGACGAGAAAAGTTCCGAGCGAATTGCCCCAACCGAGCCTATAGGAGACTTTGTTATGAAACTTTCTGGTGGCGCCACTTTGCTGTGTTGTTCATACGAACGCTTTCCAAGCACACATTGAAACAGGCGCTGTTAAGGTCAACTAGCCAACACTTTAATAGTCGCCACGGATTGTCTAACTTTCGATAAGCGCGGTGAACTTTAACGCTATGAGCAACTTACCACGCGAAAAGCAATAAAGAAAGTGTGTTAATAAAGATTAGTGCGCCGATTCATATACGTGACTGTTGTCATAAAAGGTGGCCACATAAAGCAGAAAATGAGGAAAAAAAGACAATGTGGAAAATATTACCTCAATTCCAGCAGTGAGGGTCTATACGTGCAAGCACTCAAAGTTTCGGAATCCTAACACCATATATCGTGGACAGTTGTATTTGATGAATTCGCATACCCGGTACCGTTGGGAATTGACATCGGGATAAAAGCAGCAATGCCCGATTGCAAGCAGCCGCGTAGTCACTGTTCTTCGCCAACAATCAAGGCATGTGCTTTCATCACCAACTTACTTACACCTAAACTCTGTATGATATTCCGTGCTATGTTTTGCATCTGTATCATGTGGTGCTTTCATTTCATGACAGTTTGCGCGTAGTTCCATTTGCGTGCATTCGTCCCATTCTTCTCAGTTACCTCTTCTTACCTTTGATAAGTCTTTCATTGACTCAAGACGAGCGGGTGATTTCAGATATTAAACTGCCGTAGCTTCATTAGCTCCAACTTCTTTCTGTAAGAGTCCGCCTATGCGCAATTCGTTTGGCGGTTTTTCTTCTAAGCCCGTTCAAAATGGGACCACCCGGTGCATGCTCAAGAAACATAGGAGGACTAGGACAACAAAGGTTTGGGCTTAAGGTTTTATGGGGTTTAACGTCCCAAAGCGACACAGGCTATGAGGGACGGCGTAGTGTAGGGTCCCGGATAATCCGACCACCTGAGGTTCTTTAACGCGCACTGACATCGTACAGTAGGCGAGCCTCTAGCATTTCGTCGCTATTCAAATGCGAACGCCGCGGCCAGTATCGGACCCGTCTCCTTCAGTTCAGCAGCCGAGCACCATAATCACTGAGCCTCCGTGGCGGCAAGGACAAGAAAGGTCGCAGTGGAACTGTGCAAGCGGTCGCCGCGGCCCCTCACCGATTTTGGAGAATCCGGCGAGGATGATGAAGACTGTGAAGACGAAGGGCACGCTGACGAAGTCCCACCGGATGCTGGCCACCGTCACGCCCTCGTGGCCTCCGGAGTGCTCGTGCTCAGCGTCGCACATCCGCTCCTCGCGCTGCTCCTGCTCCCCCGGCCCATGGTGCGGGTGCGCCGCCGCCAGCAGGGACTCGTCCGCACCGGACGCCCACCGGTCACCTGCTGAAGGAACAGAAGGAGGACGCGAATGACGTCACTGAAGCCTGCATGATCTCTCCACGGTCATGGACAGCATTTGACAGAAATACACAGTCCAGCGGGGTTGCTCCTGGACCATGCAGCGTCGTTCGTTTTGCAGTGTCACTGTTCTAAATATCGATGGTGCAAGGAGATCTAATCTTCAACCCTGCAGTGCTTAGCGCCTCCGAGGAACTCGAGTGAGCCTCTGTACACTGCTGAGAAGCACCCTTGGGTTGTATAATGTCACGCGGTCTGTACTGAAAGTAAGTCCTTTTCTTTCTCCTTTCAAAATGGTTTGGCTTTTATGCAGTTTAGCGTCCCAAAGAGTAGGCTACGAAGGACGCCCCAGTGGAGGGCTCTGGAAATTTAGATCAACTGGGGTTCTTTACAGTGAACTGGTGTCTCACAGTAACCGAGCCTCTAACATTTGGCTTCCGGTTTCGGTTTATTAGCGTTTAACGTCCCAAAGTGACTCAGGCTATGAGAGACGCCGCAGTGGAGGGCTCCGGAAATTTCGACCAGCTGTGGTTCTTTAACGTGAACTGGCGTCGCACAGTACACGGGCCTCTAACATATCGCTTCCATCGAAATGCGACTGCCGCGGTCGGGATCGAACCCGCGTCTTTCGCTTTGAAAATGGAAACATAGTTTGCGGTCAGTGTCAAGGAAACACAGTGTCTCGATAAAGCGGACCCGTGCCTGTAAGCGAATGCTAAGTGTCACTGCTCGGCCAAGCGCGGCATCGTGGCACTACATGCATGCGCACAGCACGCCGAGGCGAACCTAGCCTTCCTGTGCGTCCCAGTTAAAGCTACCAAAGATGTACAACCAATTCATGTGTTGTTCTCTCAACTTCAATTTTCTGCTCAGATTTCAATGCTTGAGATGTGCGCACTAGAAAAAAAATCAGGATTCTTGCTAAAAGGTACGATTAGTGGACGCCGTAGAGTACAGCAAGAAGTAGGAATAACTGGCTGGAGGGATATAGCTGGTCCAGTTTTTCAGTTTGCGAAGCACCACTCAGACGAACACGAAGAAGAAACATACAGACAGCACAGATGACAAGGAAAGCATGCGAACAGCGCATTCCTATCCGTATTTACAGGTGTGTCCAAACAATATGGAGCACGCTTCGGCGTTTGAAATTTTCTCTAGCGTTCGACAGATGGTTTACCGGTTTTATGCGCGAGTACACCGACAGACTTTCCTAAAAGATATAAAAAGTTCCTCCCAATTTTCGCTACGTAAAGCGTGGGAACGGTTAGATCGCCGAACCATGCTCCGTATTATCATAGCCGCGGCTGTATTAGCACTAAGCCAGCTATAGAGGCAGAGCATTAGACAACCGACTGAATATAAAAGCCAGTAGTGATACTACACTATAACCTAGTTATAACGAAGCTGTTTATAATGAAATAATGGATATAACGAAGGAATGACGATTCTCTTTAGAAGCTCGGTCAACGCTTGCTATAACGAAGCGACGGCTATAACGAAGTAATCGCCAGGCCCCTCCAAGTTCGTTATAACGAGGTTCGACTGTATGCGAATACGAGGCACGCGCAGATCCCTGGCGTAGAGTCGCTCAGCGCGCGTGCATACCTTGGTGCGAGGAGGACTTGTTGGCGGCGCCTGTGGACGAGGCGTCCACGTTGGCCAACGGCCTGCTGACGTTTCGCGGCGGGTGCGCGGTGGTCTCGGTGGCCGAGGCCAGCGTGGGCATGGGCACGTCGTTGGGAGACGGTGCGCCGCCTCCGCCCGACGCGCGCCGATGCAGCAGCCGCGACGGGAGACCCTGCCCCAGGGAGGGCGCAGAGCCCGCGGGCCGCTGCTCCTGCCACGGACCTGCGAGGAGGAACGCGGGAGGTTGAACGGGCGAAGAAAAAAAATGTGCAGGCAATCACACGATATGTGACAAATATACGTTAGAAGTGCTGGTTGTACTGTCAGCAGCAAAAGTTTGCGAGATCTACAGCGAGGTACCAGAGCGATGCAAAACTGCAGTGCCATCTGTCGCCTCCAAGCATGTTGTCGAGGCTCACGGAAATTGTGTTTGAAGTACGCTTTGCGCACGCCTATCCTTTCTTCGCTATCAAGCTCAAGCATGCCTTGAAGCTCGCTTCCCCGTGACGCGCTTATCAGAATCACGGAAGCCCCGGAGGCGCTGTGCGACGTTCGCAGCCAGTCCCACTTAGGCTCGTGCGTGGGATCGCAGCACTGTTCACCATCGCAGCAGTCGAAACAGACGCGCAACGATGGTGACACAGCGATTCCAGCGGTGAAAGCGCATCTCAGAAAAAAACGCGATGAGAGACGCCTAATAACAAAGAAAGTACAGGCATGCAGAAATACTGGTTAACGCGGAAGTGCTGTGAGCCTCGGCATAGGGTGTAATCACGGCAGATGGGGCTGGAATGCAGATCTCGCCAACTTTTGGTGTTGCCAGTACATTTCGCTTTTAATGCGATTAGCATTACAACTCGCGGTAGGAGCAAAATCCACCGTCCGATGTCACGAGATTCGCTGATTGGTCTAGAATGGTCACGTTACCTCGTGACGTGTGAATGTGATGCATACAAAAGTCAACACCGTAATAGCATAGCGGACACCTCCAACTGCAGCTTGCAGACGGAATATGGCGGTTGATGGACCGACAACAGCAAAGAATTACACACAAAAGTTGCAACAGAAGCTGCGACAAATGTGCAATCTAATGTTATCGCATTCCACTCTGAAAGTGACTTAGGCGTCTCCACAGTTTTTACACTGATAACCTCATTGTGCTTTGGAATTTGTTTTCGAAATGAGCTTCTGGTGGATGCAGGAAGGTGATGGGTGGAGACTCGTAGGCGGGGGATGCATTTTTACCAGGGGGTGCCCGGAAGATTAAGGCTTCCCACACGCAGGCAGGCAACGAGTTATCGCCGAAAAAAAGAACTATACTGCTCACGCAGAATCATCATCACCATCATCATCATCATGATACAGCGTTTCGCATTTGGAACAATCAATCTGTCGGGCCAGTGTGCAAGACACGAACCGTCCTCACGTTGGCATTCTCCATGGCGCTCTTCATACCACAAAATGTAGCTTTGGTAAATTTTAAGAAAGAAATCAACAGAAGAGAACAGAAAAAAAGAACAGAAAAACTGACAGGTGCACCTAGTTCCGTTATGTGTTGGCAATGCGATAGCACCAGCAGCTGTTAATGGCTTTACCGGAAGTGACGTCACTTCCCTTCAGCCAATGGGATGCTCGGGTCTGGTGACGTCACCTCCCACCAGCTTATGAGCGAATTTTGTTATGACGGAAGACGAATTTTGGTCCCATGGGGACTGGAATGTAAAAAAAAAAATGTCCAATAGTGCCGCCGGGTGCACACCGGTGCCACAATGGGCACAAGTTTTACCAAGGCCTGGTGCTCGGTTTATCTGGGGTGAAGTGCCTGGGAATTGATTATTTGACCCCACATTGAGTAGAAGAAACATATCTTGTGCCATGGCGCTCTTTGGCCAAAACTGCCCTCGCGCCATAAAACATCATTATCATCATTATCATAAAAACTAAACGAAGAAGGTAGGCGTGTGGCACAAGCGGTGCCGAAAAAAGTCCTTATTTGCGCTAGAAGAACCCAAGGAGGCTAAAGCCACACAATACACGTGAAGGAAACGCGGAACATTCGGGCGACGTATCTATCTAATGCAAATTGCAATGCATTGCAATTTAATACAATGCAAAGCCCGTATGTGTCTTTCGCTGTTTGTCTCTCCCGCCTAGTGCCCTGCTCTGTATATTCATCATGCAGAACCACTTAGCCCGTCAACTCGCTCCTGCTAATGCAAACTCGGTAACGATTGCTGCGCCGCTATTTACATAATCACGACGCGCGGGTAAGGCTGAAAACAAAAAGCGCCCAACTCGATTCGCAAATAGCCATCGTTTGAGAAGGCCGACGCAAGGCAAATTCTTTGGAAAACCGATAAATGCGCAAAACGCGACGCCCCTGAACTCAGTGATAGTGCAGAAAAGGCGGTTCCTGGAAATCCGCCTGTATGAAAACAAGTTCCGGACTGCTATAATAGGAGTTTGTCTTCTTTTTGTTTTCTTCGGTGCAGGATGGCGCCTCTATATGAGCGTAAAAATACGGCGCAGCACTTTCTCATCAAGCTTCATCACAGATTTTTTTTTCCAACTAGAGTAAAGGCAAAGACAAAATACGTAAAAAAAAACGAGGATTTAAACTGAAATCTCGTCTAGGAAGCTTTAACGTGGTTACCAACGCGTTCTAGCGTAGTTAAGTTGCGAGAAGTTCTCGACTGAAGCCCGAGGAAAATGGAAGGAAATAAGCAGAAAGCAGCCAGAAGCCTTTGAGCCGTAAGGAAGCTCTGAGGAGTTGAGCACTTTCACTGTAGTGCAGGAGCGACTCATGCAAACTATTCTGGTCGCACATTAGAGTAAAACCCGTACAGGGTTGGTCAAAAGTTCCCGAGCTACAAGTTCTGCTTTTGTTAGCCATATCCTAGCACTAAATGCGCAGATAAAGCTATCAAGGTTGTAAGAGGTTATAAAAATGCTTCTTTTACCCTCTACAGATGTTATTAGATATTATAAGCTTCGCGGGTGTCGTAAGTGCCTGACTGACTATAGTGCTCAAAAGCTGACCCTGTGGCTCGGGAACTTTTGACCGACCCTGTACATACAAGATACGCCACAGGTGAACACTAAACCTGCGACCTCTGTACGTCACAAGCTGTTGGGCCAACAGACATTCTAGTTCATTATAGCTGAGTACTCCGGCGACTACCTTGACTTATTTTCTGAATCTATAATCGCGCAGGCTAGCTCTGAAATAATCACAGCCGCTACTGGCCACAGTCATCAGATAGAAACATCGAACAAGATCGAGGCTAGTAGCACACAACTGGACGTGAAATACTTCGTTAGTACCAACAGAACAAAAGCTGCCAAAACAATTAGCCAGCGACATTTTCGAAGCTCAAGTTAACTGATCGCCCCTAAATTTTTCGCTTCACGATTAAACCTACTTTTCTCGAGTTAGGATCGTGTTTAACTATTTCTTGCGTTCCCTTCAAGTATGACACATACTGCACAGTATGCAGCCGAAGTAAGAGCACAAAGAAACGGCTGCTGCGATGCAAGCCAACTACGCCTTGAAACTGTCTCTTGCATGGAGTGACAGGTGATGGAAGAGCTCGTGGCAGCATGCTGTTTGCAAAGAAAGGTCATGAGTAAGTGCGCAGATAGATTCGCACGAAGAAAAATACAAGAAAAAACACTTCGGTTGCAGCCGATTTCTTTCTGCCAAAAGAGCAACAGCACTAAACAGAATAAAAACGGGAAAGCTCGGAATCAAGCCAGTAAAACACAAAAAGTAATTCTGTCTTCCTCACCTGCGATACCGGTGCGGTTTTTTTAGATGCCCGTAAACAAGGTGCCTTAAAGGCATCTTACCAGTGAGTTACTGAGCGAGGACGTTGGTTTTGTGTGTCTTACCTATTAGTTATCAAGCTCTGTCGAATTCTTTCCGTGTTTCAATGTACATGTTGCCATCCCGAAAAATGAATGCAAATCAGTGTTTAGCCACATATCTTTTCCCAATTCATTAATCCAAGTTCATTCTTCAAGCCAGAAATTCTAATCGCGTTTCACAGACTAGGACACTCCAAAACTTGCTGGGGGAATGCACTAGTTCCTGCAGCTAGTTGCGGCAGCATCTCGCCGCGGATGCTTTCATCTGGGGACCGAGCCGAAGAAGAAAATGGCGACGAGAACGCGGTCAGGGGGCGGCACGAGCCACGCGCCTGCCGAGCACGCACCGGTGTTCGCCCGCCTTCGGACACCGAGACGACGGGCCTAACGCTACTCTGGAGCCGCCATCCAAAGGGCCCGACCTGAGGGCCCCGCCGCCCCGCCCCATGCCGGCCGCCGCCGTCGGGGGCGCCTCGGCCGAACGCGCTCCCAGCCGAGGCCTGCGCGTGGCCATGTTCGGCGTGATGACGTTCATGCTCATCGCCGTCATCTCGGTCATCGTGGTCACACTCTTCGCCGTGGTCTTCCTGTCGCGCAAGTCCCAGGACGTGGTCATCCACCGCATGCACCCGGGCCGGCCGGCCGACGCCATGCTGCCCTTCCAGCTGCCGCCCAGGCACCAGGTGCAGGTCCAGGAGCGGATGGTCCGGCGCCGCAGGCCGTTCATGAGTAGGCAGCGGCAGAAGGGACACGGCAAGAGGCGGTCCGCCGCCGCGGTCGCCAGGAGCCGCGCGAACAAACTCGTCGCGAGGATCCACCGCCGCCTCGTCCGCAAGCCGTTCTTCAAACGCCAGAAGCACCAGAAGCGCCGGAAGGCCAAGTCCAAGGCGAGGCCTTCCTACGACTAGACCATCGCGCCCTGTCCTCCTCCCATTTCGGCGAGTGAAACCGTTGTGCCGGGACTTGAGCTGACGTCGTGGAGTCCGCCGTGCAGCCTTGGGAAAGGGTGGCCCTGCTTCCTCCAGAGATTGTCCGTTGCCAGACCTGCTGCCTGGAAGGTTCCCTCTACTTTCAAGCAGGAGACCATCGTCAGGAGGGAATGAATAAACCATTTCACCATCCACAAAAGCTGCCGACGCCTCTGTCTGCGTGTGCCTGCAGTCGTCGGTACCGCACGGTAAACACGAAATGATCTGCATGGTTTGAAGCGCGATGAGAGTTGCTTTGCTGCGAATGTCTTCGAGCACGTTCATTTCCTTGTACAGTCGGGGACAAAAGTCTCCGGACCACGTGTTCGTCAAACGAAGCTTATAGCTCTACTATCAGAGAGCGGCTGGAGACCGCACTTGTGGAGATGAAAGAACAAAAATTTAGCTTTTACCTCGACAAGTGTGGTCTCCAGCCGCCGATTAATAGCAGAGCTTTAGGCTTCGTTAGAGGAACACGTGGTCCGGAGACTTTTGTCCCCGACTGTACACGCAGGAATCCTCAGTACGTCGACGATTCGACGGATCTTAAAAGGTATGACAAACACGTGCACCACACGTCACCTCCTATGCTGTCGTTTAGCTTGCGGTAAAATACGTCGATACAGAATGTCGGTTCCTCAGTGGCAGCGCTATGGCAGGTTCTGTGTGTTCGGACGCGAGCTCCCTAATACTATATCGTGGCGCGCCGATGCTTGAAGAAGCCCCTACTGAACCTAAGTTTTTGAACACTGCAAATCGTGCGTCGTATATACCTGGGCCCACAAGAAAAAGGACGCGCAGTGCAACAGCTGGCAAAGGTACTTAACAACCTCATGACACACAACACAGGTCTGTGCAGATAGCATTTCAGACCAGAGACACACCTACGGCACAAAGCACTTCGTCGCACCTGTTCTAGGTAGCAGCCGCCGCCCGCCATTCTTCCCCACACAGACGTCATAGTTCTCGCTATCGAGGCACAAGGTGCACAGCGGCGCTGCCCATAGGCGTATACCGGACGCACTGCGCAATACTGAACTGCGCAGACTCGTAGTACTGTGTTCCAATCACAAAGGTAACGAACGGAAACTACAGCTGCACAAACACATCAAGCCTGAAATTACCATGGAATCGGCTGCTAACGCTACAGCGTAGCTGTAGGCTACAGCGCTTATCTCCTCCCGACCATCCTCCATTCTAATGAAGGCAGAGACGGAAGTGTGGCAAAGGCCCAACGTCATGAGAGAGAGAAGGAGAAAGCTTTGAGTCCCAGCTCGTGAACTGAATCAAGCTCTGTTTCTACCAATTTTTTTTCTTCTCAAATGCTGCCTACTCTCTTACAACCAAACTGCTTCATATACTTGTTCCCCAGACACGAGTACCTATTCACATCTCTTGTACTCCAACAATTTTGCCCAAAAGGGCGCTTCAACGCATGTACCATTCTGCTGCTCGGACTGCGAGCTGCGCACGGCATTGTTGGCTGGATATGTGCATGCTTTTCAAGGACTCTGCACGTTAAATGTCCTTTCGCCCGGGCGAGGGGCGCGAGCTCCCGCCGGTGGAATGCGACCAGATTTGATGACAGAATATGAGCAGAGAAGGAGAAAACGTTTTTTTTTTTATATACAAGTACCAAGCAATGCGGAGTTGGGGGATATGGGACGTGGATGCGTTGAATGAGCGAGAAGACGACGACGCTAGGGGCAATGTTTAGCGCCCGCCGCCGGCGCTGGCGGAACAGCGCCAAAGCTCTGCGCGCACTCAACCATCTCATTTGCATTACAATGAAATGTGCGTCCTCACTGAGAGCGAATTCCGGGACTGCCGGTGAATCTTTCGATCCCGCTCGTGACCTGCTGGACCCCGGCACTGCCCTGGGGGACACAGCGCCGCTGAACCAGTCGGGCCACCCCGTCCTGGTCCTGGTCCCCCTACACCTTTGCAAGTTAATTTTTTTTCCCTATCCTTCTTCCCCCCCCCCCCCCCCCCCCCCCCCCCAGAGCGCGCAGCTACTTTCATCAAAGAAGTTTCCTTTGTTTTTTCTACACATTTTCACGAGTTTGTTTTGATTCTCTCAAGCCCCACGTGAAAGCCCATCGATGACTGCATCGCCAAGCTTCGGCGACTTGCGCAGTTTTTGCTCCTTTTATCCACGCCTCTTAGGAAAGCTCGATGGAGCATTTAACTGCGGGCTTAATGAGCTGGGTTGATTTCCCCCGGCTGCAAGTTTGGTATCACGCTTTTGTTTCGTTTTTTTTTTTTTTCGTCTTTTCTTGTAGCCATCAATGCCGCAGGGGCCGCCAGGAGGCAGGGCCGATTGGCTAACCGCGGCCGCAGCTCAATGAACGAACGAATGGTTAAGCAGCGGTGCGCTCCGATGGATAGCCGTTCATCTGGAGGACTGCAGTGAAGGAGAAGAAGATTTAATTGGGCGCCACACGGTCTTTGATCGGAAGAGTTTTTGCAATTCCTTTGTACTAACGTAAGCCGCGAGGTTGCGTGGGCGGCTCTACATTTTTTTTTCTGACTTTCAAAAATTTATTTCATTATTTTTTCTCTTTCAGTCAGTGCTAAATTGAACATTTACATGCACTGCATTCGAATTTGCTGTGCTGGGCTAGATGGAGATATACTACGTGGACCTGATAATTGTGGGCCCGGAATATGTCAGCATTGACTACATGAGCATGAACTACGCGGGCTATGTGAGCGTGGACTATGTGGAATATATGAACGCGCACTATGTGTCTGGGGCTGGGCTATTGGGCTTGGACTACGTCCGCCTTGGCTACGTGGGTTTGAACTGTGTGCGACTAAATCGTATATACCTGCACTGAATAGGCCTAGACTATGTGGGCATAGGCTATGAACATAAACTATGCAGACACAGTTTATGGTTTATGGGAGTTTAACGTCCCAAAGCGACTCAGGCTCTGAGGGACGCCGTAGTGAAGGACTCCGGAAATTTCGACCACCTGGAGTTCTTTAACGTGCACTGATATCGCACAGTACACGGGCCTCTAGAATTTTGACTCCATCGAAATTTGGCCGCCGCGGCCAGGATCGAACCTGCGTCTTTCGGGCCAGCAGCCGAGCGCCGTAACCACTGAGCCACCGCGGCGGGGATGCTGACAAACTATGCTGGCGTAAACTATGCTGGCGTAAACTATGCTGGCATACACTATGCTGGCATACAATATGCTGGCATACAATATGCTGGCATACAATATGCTGGCGTACAGTATGCTGGCGTACAGTATGCTGGCGTACAGTATGCTGGCGTACAGTATGCTGGCATACACTATGTGGGCATACATTATGCTGGCGTACACTGTGGGAATATAATATGTGGGCCTACACTATGTGGGCATACACTATGTGGGCACACACTATGTGGGCCTACACTATGTGGGCATACACTATATGGGCCTACACTATGTGGGCAGATACTATGTGGGCATACACTATGTGGGCATACACTATGTGGGCATACACTATGTGGGCACACACTATGTGGGCATACACTATGTGGGCATACACTATATGGGCCTACACTATGTGGGCATACACTATGTGGGCACACACTATGTGGGCATACACTATGCGGGGAATACTTTGTGGGTATACGCTATGTGGGCCCGGACTACACTGGCTTTGACCCATGCGATCCACGTAATTTGACGCCGGAACAACGTGTGCCATGTGAACCGGGGAGTTGTCCATTAGGGAAGGACAATGGGGAACGCGGAACCAGTTCGCCAATTCCTTCGTCTCAGGAAAGGGTGACGTGTCTCTGAGTTTTAGATTCTTTGTGGTGGGAATAAAATTACTCGAGAAAATGACATACCTGGCACGTCGAGAAGCATGCAGTGCCGGAGGTCGTCCATTGTTATTTAATCGTGCTGAATAAAATACCTCGAAACATGCAGATGTACGAAGGCCACGGCCACCTTCCGAAAATAGCTGAGCAGTAGGCAGATGTTAAGAGCCAAGGTTAAGGTAGGCGTTGGTTTAGAACCACGCCCATCGGGTACGGCAAGCACGAGCACGTTGGCTGCTTCAAGCTGAATACTTCTCAAAATCGGCATCAGTCACGTTTTACACAGCAGATATTATAAGAGTATAACAGCTATTTTACAGGCTTTCTCCGAATACATTAGTTTTATTGTTAGCGGCGGCAAGGAAATTTTCTTTTTTTTTTTTGAAGCGACAAAGAAATGTAACAATACGGCACCACGACTACTCGATATCCCTTTTAAAGTCATTTTTAACCGTAAAAGTAAACAAAGTGGCGTGATAATACTGACATAAATATGTCATTGCATGCGCATAGCGATGAAATGGACGCCGAAGACTGCAGACTGATACCAACGTCATCTGTCGCACATATTCGTACAATTACTAAAACTAAGCACTAAAAAGAAAGCACGAAGCAAAGCAGCATGCTTGCAGTTTTCATTTGAAGTCACGTTTCGCCAACAGAATTGCTAACGATCTGTTAACTGCCATCATTTCTGGCATTAGTTTTACTTTGAAGAAAACAACCTGCTTCCCCCTTGACCTCAAAAAGCGCATCAAATTCGAACCGTCGCTGGACGTTCCAGCATCTCGGCTGCTGTTAGGAAATATGCGCACGTTCAGTCCCTTGCCTGTTGTTGAAGTGTGTGACGACACAACTGCGTGACACATCGTTAGAACCAAGCTTTTTCTCGCAAGTTCAAGTTCCGGCGACCGTGTCAGAATGTCCGTAAACTGTACTTTCTCCGGACTTATCCTGCTCGATTTCGGAGTCGCAGAAGTCGCTTCGGAGTCGCAGGAGTCGCTCTCTTGGTTACGTAATGCGCTGGTCTCAACGACCTGGACGTCTCTCCGAGCCCTAATACCTAACGAGCAGTGAAATGCGGTTGTTTGCGGGCATGTTGTGTAACGAGGAGCTCGTAAAACGAGGACCGGGGGCAGCCCAGATTGATTTGCGCAGCAGAGCGAGCCGAACAATGCCCGAGGGTACTGCACAACGCCGGATTCAGCGCAGACCAAGAGCTTCGCTCTATGGCAGTGACTTTTGGCCAGTTGCTTTATCTCGCTTTCTTCGCTGCCAGCCTTTCTTTTCTCTTCCGACGTGTAGTGCTGCGTAGATGCGGCATTTATTGCTTTCACAGAGTGTGTACTTGCAGTAAACATGAGCGTAAAGCTTAACGACGGGCGCTTTTCAGTCGACGTAATTACCGCATTTACGCAACCATAAGCAGACTCTCTTGATATAAGGTGGCCCTTCTCTTACCCTGGTCTCTCCTCACTTCTTTTTTCTTTGCGGTTGGGAAAGGAGGAAGAACAGTTGTTATCAGCAGACTCGCAGGAAGTCGGTATCTCTCTTTTGAACTTTGAAAGTTTTGAATGAGAAACGCGTTCTTCATGTTTAAGTGAGTGCGACCGTTTCAATAATTGGAACTTCTCAAATAAGTGTTCGCATTCTCCATGAAGCAAATTTTACTGCATAAAATAATACTGCTATCCACGATCAACAGTACCCTGCTTCTTTTCGATACCCATGGTACCGTCTTTGTCAAAAGTAACCAGACTGCATGGTTTGCTTCTAGCTTGTATATTGGAGCCCTTGTGGCTTTCCTAAAGATAAAAGGGTGTTGGAAGGTAAGAAGACCCCCAGTCCTTATCTTTAACGGCCATTTCAGCTTCAGGGAAGCTGTAAGGGCTCCACTGTACGAGCTAGAAGCAAACCATGCAGCCTGGTTACTTTTTACAAAGAATGTACATAGCAGCAGCATATGTGTAAACCGGAAATAAAGCAACAAGTGTGGCATTCATATACCGTCTCTAATTTGGCAGCTACATGTAAGCCTTTCGCTTGGAGGCGACACCGTGACAAAACATCCCTGGCGAGTTTTTCAAAAGTGTAAACATCTCACTGCCACGTTTCTCTTCTGTGTAAAAATTACTTCTGCCGTCTATGTGCAGGGGCAAAATCTGAGTGGAGTTCCATTTTTATCCTGTACACTGGTACAGCAATAAAATGACCGCCATCCTGATATGGCGTCGGACGTTTCGTAATACACTCGTTCGGCCTGGAAACAGTTCGACGCTGACTTTTATTTACTTTTTTTTTTTTTTCAAAACGTATACGTCGCACCGTGACCGAACATAATGTACCCCATCTGAATCGAAAATGATTTCGAAACGGGGAGACAGGTTTTCTCGTTACCTGGGCAGTCGATAACAAGTCAACCTGAACCGCGGCAAAGGATTCAAAGTTCCAAACCTGCTCGGCCAACTGTGTGCAAACAAACTAACCCGTTTCCAGAACCATCGTTTCCGGGCGTTCCTATATGTATAGAGACGGTTCCCGGCGCAATTACCCTGCCATTCAGAACGAGTGGAACCATTCATAACCCACGACACTAGAAAATAATCGGATTCGAAAATGAGTCCGGATTTACCAGCACCTTGAAAAAAAAAAAGCGAAAGTACAATAAAGCACTGCAGAAAGCTGGTCGTGCAGACCGTATTTACGGAACTCATTCCCAATGCGGATTTCGCTATAAGCCCCTTCGGGACCAGTGTGAACGAAAACCGCACTACTAGGGAGGCAGGGAGACAGCAAGAAAAGAAAGAGAAGGTGGAAGAGGAGAGAGGGGGTGTAGAGAGGTTAACCACAACCGACCTTGGTTGGCAGGCCTCTAGGAATCAGCAGGGGATAAACGGACGAAAAGAAGAAAGATAGGGACGCCGAACCGATTTCTTCGCGGCTATCTGACGAGGTTCCTGAGTATAGGTGGAGCGCCGGGGGGGGGTTACGAACAGGTACACAGTGACAGTAGTAGGGCATCGACGCCGCGGGGTCTCTAGCGCTGATGGACGTCACGCTCGAGAACGTTGCTCCTCCCGGCTCATATATAAGGCTGCGCAAGCCGGGCGCTAAAACGCTGTCACTGCGAAGCTACTCAAGGGCTCCGGTAGCGACAGATGAGAAACTCTCTTGCGACACCGGAGCGCCCCTCCGCTGCGATGACGGGCACAGCCATCTAGCTTATGAAGGGCGCACTTTCGTGACAAGATTGACTCTCGCTTACAGTATAGCGCGAAGAAAAAAAAAACAAGTAAAAACCGCGAGCGCACACTCAGTTTATCGGACTGCAGCAGACTCGCCGCACAAGACACAGGGCAGTTTCTATAACAAACAAGTCCTGGCGATCTCCCTGGGGCCTAAGCTGTTGGGCTGCCGAGCGCAAGGCGGCAGTTTCGGCGTCAGGCCGTGGTAGCCTGCAGCTTGGATAGAGTAATACCGCACTCTGGGATAGCACCTCGTTTCGCTTGTTCGGAAAAACACTAAAGCGATATTGTCCCTGTCGCGTCGCGACACTAAAGCGATGCTGTTACCTCTTTTTTTCTTCCTTAGTAAATAGCCAAGAGTAGAATTTTCGCGAATCATTAAAGGTGGTGACACTGGAAGTGCTTAAAAAATTCGACGACAATTTGAAGCTAGTGACAGAGCATGCGCGAAAAGAAACCATAGAGATGGGGGCGTACACGCGCAGCTAACGTCATTACACGCGCGTGAACTAAACTATCAACCGACACTTCTTTTAGTAGGGAAAGTCAAATAGAGTGGTGTGGTTCGGGAAAGGATGTGCAGAAGGCTATAAAGATAGCAAAGTGATTACGTAAAAAACCTCCTCGTTTACTGCTATCACCTTTTGCGCCGTTACATCGCACAAACATCGGAAAACACTTCAGAACAGAAAGAACACTGGAGACAATAGAAGGAAAGGTGAGGAGCTTAAAAGATAATGCGAAAGTGAAGGCAAAAATGGGAGCCGCCATCGAGAACAGAAACAAAGGTGATGAAAAGCAAGAGGTGTCGTTGCGAGTGAGCCCTGATAAGGTGAAGGTTTTATAAGTGATGGGAAACAATATAGAAGAAACGAGCTGTGGTGTGAAAAGGGAGGCAAGTCTATGCTAGCAGCGAAAGTAAAGTAAAGCGGGTGTTGTGGGAAGCCTGTACGGGCAGTAGGAAGGAGAAATTGTGAACTCTGAAATGCCAACAAAAGGCGACGGAAAGGCTCGACTGCAAGCGAAACAATAAAAATCCACAAAAGTGGCGAAAACAACGACCAGCAGGACAAAGATCGAAAAGATCAAACCTTCACATAACGGGGTTCCTTCTCGAAAGGTTTGATGGACGAAAAACGTAAGGAAGTGTATTCCTTTTTTTATTTTCCAGATAAGAAAGGCTTACTGGAATCCAGCGCACTAAAGGCGATTCTCGCAGCGCTCTTAATGTTCGTGTTTGTCGCGTCTTCCTTCTGTGTTCGTCTTTTTCTTGCGCTACCTTTTTATTCAAGTATGTGTCACCAACTAGCCCAGCAACAAGTTTTATTGAACCAGAGCTCTTAACGGTGTAGGAAGAGCAGAAATTGAGTCCATTTAAGGTCGCCGTCAATTTGTGCTCACAAGGAACGCCTCTAGAGCAGAGAATTTTAGTAGCTTTCGTTGTCAAGAAAGAAATAAAAAACACCGAGCAAGCTGGTGTGCGTGTTCACTGCATCATGCCTTTTTGAAAAAGTGCGCCGATACGCTACGGATTAACCTCTTCCACGTTTCTCCCGTTTATTTATTGTAGTTTTTCTCCACTTTTACACCTTTCTCTGCCTTGTTTTCTCCCTCCTTAACCACCCTTTTGCCCACCTTCCCGCTTTCTCCTCCACTCAATCCTTTCTAAGTCCTAATGCACAGGAAAACTTCGTAGCTCTGGATCTGAAACGGCGAAGAAGTTTATGTACCCCAAGAATACCCCAGTATATCACCGAAAAAAGCAGTAATGCACCCGCAGGTACTTTATGAAGGGACTGCCGTGGAGGCAGCTCTAGCGGCCCGTTCTCTCTTTTATGCTCTTCCCAAGAATATACTATGTTACTGCACATTTTGCCAACGCGTTACCTTTATATTTTATCAATATACTTTCTCCATATACTTTCTCCATAAACTTTCTCCATAAACTTTCTCCATGAACTTTCTCCATGAACTTTCTCCATGAACTTTCTCCATCAACTTTCTCCATCAACTTTCTCCATGAACTTTCTCCATGAACTTTCTCCATGAACTTTCTCCATGAACTTTCTCCATGAACTTTCTCCATGAACTTTCTCCATAAACTTTCTCCATAAACTTTCTCCATAAACTTTCTCCATAAACTTTCTCCATAAACTTTCTCTCCATAAACTTTCTCTCCATAAACTTTCTCTCCATAAGCTTTCTCTCCATAAGCTTTCTCTCCATAAGCTTTCTCTCCATAAGCTTTCTCTCCATAAGCTTTCTCTCCATAAACTTTCTCTCCATAAACTTTCTCTCCATAAACTTTCTCTCCATAAACTTTCTCTCCATAAACTTTCTCTCCATAAACTTTCCCTCCATAAACTTTCTCTCCATAAACTTTCTCTCTATAAACTTTCTCTCTATAAACTTTCTCTATACAAACTTTCTCTATATACTTTCCCTATATACCGTTTCCCTATATACCGTTTCCCTATACCTTTTCCCTATTACTTTCTCCGTATACCTTCTCCGTATACCTTCTCCGTGTACTTTCTCCGTGTACTTTCTCCGTGTACTTTCTCCGCATACTTTCTCCGCATACTTTCTCCGTATATTTTCTCCGTATAATTTCTCCACATGCTTTATCAATGTACTTTTTTAATATAGTTTTTTCATATAGTTTTCCATTTACTTTCTACATTTACGTTCTCCATTTACTTTATTTTCTGCGTTTACTTTTTCCAAATTCTTTCTCCGCATACTTCCTCAATAAACCCTCCATATACTTTCATCCAATACTTTCCAGCATACTCCCTCACATATGCCCTTGAGCCATTAAAACTGAAATCGTCATCATCATCCTTGTTCTATACTTCCCCCGATACGTAACAATATGGTCCCTCTCCTTCTCCGGCAAGAGTGCTTTCGAGCGTCATCGCTAACAAAAAGTCAGAACCTTCTGGTCGGCCTCGCCTTTTGTGCGCAAGCCGGTGCCAAATCTGGCTCGTACACAAAAGCTAAAGAGAAGCGCATTCCTTACGCGTCTCTGTACACACCTGCTCCATAGAGCGCGTCTGGCACGGCGGCACACTCGACAGCTCGGGCTATGAGGTAACTCGCTCCTTCATCTCGGGAAAGTCCACTCGCATTCTCACAAGCGGAGCGCGAAATTAAGCAGCGCGAGCTAGACGGTCCGCCCTCTTTCTGAAGGCCATGAACAAATGCGATAGCATCCATAGCAGAACAAAAAGGTGCCCACGCTCCCGAAAGTATTAGTTCATTCTTACAACCTTCTTTCAGAGTATGACGCGAAGGGTTTCTTTATGAAGTTAAAGCACTATGTCGGCAACGAGAAAATAATTTTACTTTTTGCACGCTTTTGCTGAAATTTGAAACTGACCTTTCGGCGCCCAGAACGGGCGCCTTTTTCACAATGGAATCACACCAAAAAGGGTTCGTCTTTAAAAGCTATAGAGTAAGCGCCGTAAAGATCGCGCGTAAATCGGGTAAATCCTTACGGCGACTACTCTAGCTTTTAAAGACGAAACCCTTTTTGGTGTGATTCCATTGTGAACAAGACCCTCGTTCTGGGCGCCGAAACGTCAATTTCAAATTTTATTTTACTGGTCGGTGTCTGTTTTTTGAAATGTATCCCCCCCCCCCCCCCCCCCCGCCAGACGGGATTCCGTCACACTCTCGACTTCATCAACGCTTTTGCTGGTTCCTAAGGACCTACTAAATAGAAGGTCAGTGGTTAACGCACCTGAAGCAATATTTCTTTCTTTTAGGCAGTGCTGCGGGTCAAGTCACACCAAAGGAAGCAAATTGCGCAACAGCAATGCTTAAGCAGAACTTTATCCACGCTAAGCAGCAAGGCAGACACGTGAAAATTATGAGGTGTCTGATCACGGACGCTACTATAAAAACCTTTCACAAATGTTCGGCACTCGCGGCGCAGAACGCGTCTAACCAACGCTGTTGCTGGTTTGGTTTGGTTTATGGGGTTTAACGTCCCAAAGCGACTAAGGCTATGAGAGACGCCGTAGTGGAGGGCTCCGGAAATTTCGACCACCTGGGGTTCTTTTAACGTGCACTGACATCGCACAGTACACGGGCCTCTAGAATTTCTCCTCCAAAGAAATTCTAGCCGCCGCGGCCGGGATCGAACCCACGTCTTTCGGGTCAGCAGCCGAGCACCATAACCGCTGAGCCACCGCGGCGGCACCAACGCTGTTGCCGATAAACATTTTCCCACACGTAGAAAAGCAAAACGTAAGGCCAGTCGCTAGCTTTCATTGAATGCAGGGTTTGCAGCCGCATATCCGAGAAAGAATAGCTCTTCACGGATAACTTGCGCGAAGAAACTTCTGGGAGAACTACTTCACTCCAAATGCGAGAACAGCACAAGTAAGTCGAGCTCTCCTCGATACCGAAGCCAACGCAAATCCGTTTTGGGGAGTGCACTGAACCGCATTTCACTACTGCCGCTCCAGAAATCTATCAAAAATGCAAATCGAACAAGAAGAAACAAAACAATTTCTTCCTAACATGAACTAGCCATGTCGTCGACATTCATAACGGCGCAGTCGAAAGAGCACGTATTTCAACTACGTTAGGGTAGTTCCCGATAAGCAAAGAGAAATCATCCGTAATACTTCGCTTTCATCACCGCTAGTAGTGAACAGGCTTAACCGTATTTAGGCCTCTGCCAGAAATAGTCCGACAAAAAACTGTTCCATTCGTACTGCATTTCGTTCGCTCAGAGAGTTACTGCATGCAGTGGGTTCTCTTAATCGCTTTTCTCTCCAATTCAACTCACCGCGTACACGCTGGTTTCACCTCGTAACGGCATCTAGTCTCTAATGCGTTTCTGAAGACCACAAATGTCATGGGTACACCAGGCAGGCAGAGTGTTATTCCTAGTTTCGGATCGATTCAAAGGCACCGCGAATGCGACCACGGATGAAGCAAGCACCTCCTTATCTCCCTGTACTGAACAAGAAATTAGACTGCTAAAGACATCGATCACTGCAAGACTTGCGAAAGCGGTACCATCGTGATGATACTCAACAAGCTAGAAGACCACGGTGATATCAGTCGAATGAAAGCGACGCAAAAACGACAAAGCGCCCGCAGAAAACAGGCTCCTAAAATATTACAGGGTGGGCGAATCAATGTGATGGCATGCTGCTACTCGCTGCCGCACTGATGCAATAAATAAAAGAAGACGACAAAAATAATGAAAGCGACTAAAACGTCCCAAAGCGACTAAGGCTATGAGAGACGCCGTAGTGGGGGGCTCCGGAAATTTCGACCACCTAAGGTTCTTTAACGTGCTCTGACATCGCGCAACACGGACCTCTAGAATCTCGCCTCCATCGAAATTCGACCGCCGCGCTTTTCACATGTGTCATGCTAGATATGCCACCGGATATTTCACACTGCACGGACACCACTCGTTGCGTGAGGTGATGAGCTGTGCAGATGGAACCGCTCTAGCGTTGCACATAAGGTGAGCTCAAAAACTGGACGCCGCAAAGCGAGGTAGCTTTTCTTTCTCTTTGGAGTAATTTACTACAGATATAAGCAATAACTCTTGCACTTAAAATTAAAAAAAAGAAATTCTCTATGCTTACGATTCCCCCTTAATGCGTTTGACCATCGCAGGAGTTGAATGTGTTGCGTCACCCGGCCGTCCGCTGCACCTTATGAACCTCCTTTCATGTATTCAAAACATCTCCTCCTCCGGAGCGCTTTCACTCTCTCCACGCCATCTCCTTCAGCCTTGCTTTTTTGTCATCATACAAGAGACGCCAATGGTGTTCTTCGGGGTCACCATAGCGGCGGCTTCTTCGGTAATTTGCCAAACGGATTGATACTTCCTTTTCTGCTATGACTCTCTGTTCTTTCAGTTAATTCTGTGGCAAGAAATTATCATCGTCACTTCTCCGTCCAAAGAACGAAGAGAAGTCTAGCAATTTTGTTACTGTTCTTTGTCCTAAATAGCTGGAAATGCAAGAAATATTAACAAAAGTAGGGCAAAAATAAAGCTCCCTCGTTTTCACTCCTTTAGGCGCCTTCGGACCAGCGATAGTGCACAAAAATTACCTCTCTGCAAAAGAAAGACGAAACACAGAGAGAGAGAGAGAGAGATAACTTTTATTTTTCAGCTCAAGTCCGGCCATACCATGCTCAATACGCCGGTTCTCGGCCGAGAACGAAACACACAGCGTAGCGCAAGATGCAATGCAGAAAAAGTTTTTTCGCCCCTTCCCCCTTTCCTCGTTTTTTTTTTTTTTTTCAATCTTCGCAGTCTGCCGCGAGCGTTTATTTTGTGTTAAAGCCTGTCCAACGAGGTATTAGGAGGAAGACCTCTCGGAAAAGAAAAACACCTCACCCTTTTCTTTTCCTTCTACCTTCTCCGTAAAGCGCACAGCCATCAAAGCAACGCACGCAGAGAAAACAAGCGCGGTGTAAAATGACACGTTTCCCCTCGGATGAATCCATGGCGAGGCATTAATGAAAGTGCCGCCAGCTGTTGCTTTCACATGCAGCCCGCCTGTCGACGGCGATGCGTCCGGTGTGGACGGCGCGGGCTATACAGCGGTAGCGAGCGAGATCGCAGAACGGTGGGTGCAAGATAAAAAGAGGTACGTTCGGCACCTTGCGGCGCACTCCTTAGCCGATTTTGCGCGACGAAGTGCATGTTCGTTACGAGAGAACACATCAACTCTGCTTACTGAAGCGCGACGAAATGTGTTTAGAAGGAAAAGAGGAGGCAGCAGCGGCGTTATCGAACGATCGAAACACGGATGAAAACGGTGCGCGAAGCTTTGTAGCTACTTAGAATAATTGTTCTTTGCTAAGTGCGAAGCGGTTTCAGCGCCAACCCAGCGGATTTTGGTGTGCTATGCAGCCTCGATATTACACAATGTCATCAACGTGGATGTTGAAGAAAAGGAAGAAGAAGACGGGATACAATGTTAGTCAAGCGGGCCTGGAAGAAGAATCGATGAAAAATTAAAATGAACGTTCTTTTGGGGAAAGAAGAGGCGCTGTACCTTTGTCACTCATCGGTGGGCATTACAACCGCACCGCGATAGAAAAGATGGAGAGAGTGAAAGAACGAAGAGAGAGAGTCAGAGCAGTGAAGGGCGCAGGATTAATTTCGGTCACCTACGGTTCTTTAATGTGCACTGACATTGCACGGTACACAGGCCTCTGGAATTTCGCCTCCATCGAAATTCGACCGCCGCGGTCGGGATCGAACCCGCACCTTTCGGGTCAGCAGCCGAGCGCCATAACCTCTGAGACACCGCGACGGTTAGATGTACGCTTGTCCTGTGTGTCTATTAAGATTGTGATTACACTGAGCCAACGCGACGGGTGCTCGGTGGCCCGGCAGTAATCCTTATCATCATCATCATCACCATCATAATAATCAGCCAGACTACGCCTACTGCAGGCAATTAACCCTGTCCTGTGCCAGCTGCGGCCACCGTATCCCCGCAAACTAGTCCGCCTAACTTTCTTCACCCCTCCCTCCTGCTACGCTTGCCTCCTCTTAGAATCCACTCTGTTACCCTTAAGGACGAGCGGTTATCTTGCCTTCGCACTCCGTGCCGGCAATAGTATGTCAGAACAAAACACGACGATTCGGGCTATGCCGGAGGAAGGCAGCACTGGAATAAAATGTGTGTTCTTTTACGTGCTTAGAGTACTGTTCGCGTATGTTAATATCCGCCCTACAGTTTCACTTGCGTGCGGGGTATGCCAAATAAACAGCCATATTCTTACTGTCCATGTTTGAGAAGCATGGCAATTTATGCTGGTTGCTGCATGATGCCCGTTTTCAATGGGCGTGTGTGAGCCTCCCCTCCGTGTCTTGCTTCCCCACTCCGTTACCGAGACATCGTCTCGTAATATCAGAAACCAAACCAAACAAAAAAACTAAAATGCCAACAAAATAAAACATATTAGCGGCTGGACAGGGAATACAAGCGAGGTTGAATGACACTTCAAGAGTCTTCGCACCTTCGAAGCGCAATTAACCTGCGCTAGCACTGAACTTACCCCGCCTAAGATCTTTTCATTTTGCTGTTCTTGTTTCCTCTGTCTTGTTCTCATTTCATTTGTTTGCTCACAGCACACTTTCCGGCATACTTTCTTCTACCTTCCATGCATGTATACGGCAAACAATTTACCGGATCGCGCAAAGACTGCTCGGTCGGCAATCTTTTCCTTGCCAAAGCGATGCTGCGTGCTACGAGGAGTAGAACACTCATCGTTTTTTATTCAGCACTGAGTTCATTCGGCGACGAGGTTGCTGCCTTTCAGAAGCGTTTAATGCAGCGGTGTTCTGCATTCACCCTGCCAATACACTGTAGTCGGCGATGCTTAACAGCTGCTATCGAGAGGCTGCCTACCAAATTCACAAAATAACTGCCAACTTCCGCAGACCGAGCAACAGAAAGAGTTAGTTTAGTTTAGTTTTTGGGTTTTAACGTCCCAAAGCAACTCAGGCTATGAGAGACGCCGTAGTGAAGGGCTCCAGAAATTTCGACCACCTGGGGTTCTTTAACGTGCACTGACATCGCACAGCACACGGGCCTCTAGAATTTCTCCTCCATAGAAATTCGACCGCCGCGGCCGGGATCGAACCCGCGTCTTTCGGGTCAGCAGCCGAGCACCATAACCACTGAGCCACCGTGACGGACGAGCAACAGAAAGAGCATTCGGGACTTAACAGGAACCTTCTATGCATTTCTTGTAATGCGACCCAGTAAGAGGATTTCTCGCCTTGTAAGACGATGTAACATTTCAACTTTCACTGCCTTCGTCAGCACAGCATACAGCCACGCATTCCTCGCTTATCTGCCGAGTCAGGCGAGTTTTCTTCAGAGTCGCCGAACACTTTCGTAGACGTCTGTACACAAGGCAGATTTACCTGGACGTCTGTACACAGGGCAGATTTACCTGTCCTGTGCCTAGATTTCAGCTGTAATAAAAGCGAACAAAGGACCAGTTCGGCGACGTAAGAGAACGCGTTGCGAGCACTACTCATCGGATAAGATAAGCGGAGCAAACCTCGTAGGCGACGTGTGGGAACGCAAAAGCTGCGACAGTGTACACGGAGGGACAAAAAAAAAAACAGCAGGAGAAAGCCCACCGCAACACTCCACTCCGAAGAAGCGAAGTGCACAAACGAGATTTGACAGCGCGGAGCGTGCGTTGCGGGTGCGCTTCCATTTTCCAGCTGCCCGAGTTGCTTTGCCGGTACGCTTCCCCTGGGAGACGAGACAAGCCCTGTAACGACATCTTCCGGTCGGTCCGGGCTGACTCTGTTCGTGTTGCGCGCACGCGCGGTTCGATAAGACCGCACCTTTCGCCGTTGTACAGCGCGCACCTGTGTAGACTGCACGCCCGTGCTAGTGTATCCGCAGAGACGCGCGCCACGCAACGAAAAGCGGTAGCGCTGACGCCGAGCGCGCGTGTCCGCCTGTATTGCATTTCAGTGACAATCAACTATATTATAAACAAAACCTAGGTTCACAGAGGCTAGTCGAAAGATGATGGTCAAAAGTTAGACATCTGACAACATCACTGCAATCACTGTTAGACACTTGACTAACATGATTCCTACTTCAAATTGCTAGCCAATCTGCAAGCCTTCTAGGTTAGCGTATTCGGTTGAGATACTGCCCGGAAACTGCAGCGGTTCTGAGCTGGGCCCTAACCAGGGTGAATTTTTCACCTACCGCGAGGAATCAACGAAAGTGGCGTAGCTTTTCTTTGCAGTTGTTTTGAAGCGCTGAAGTAGGTATTGATGAGTAATTACTCTCTTTAAAGAAAGATTAGGGGGGGGGGGGGGGGGGGGGGGTCCTAAAGATGGCCATTTCACGAGACAGGCGCATGCGCGGAGTTTTTAAACAGGCTCGCGAACGCCAACACGATCAATTCAATTAGCGGTATCAAAAATGCGCTTCAGCTGTAAATCTTTCTGTCGAGACGTGGCGCGACACTCAGCAGGCTTCCATAATGTCAACATGTGCGGCTTTCTGTCAGTTTCGCATATGAGGTGATTTAAGGTGATGAGAATAAAGACCACGCGTTCACGAAAAGAAGGCGCCGACATCGTCGCTGCTCATTACATACACTTCCGAAAGCATGATAAATGCTGGTTTGCAGCTGGGACTCGGGGATCAATCTCAACTACACCATCCGCGGTGGCTCAAAGGTTACGGCGCTCGGCTGCTGGCCCGAAAGACACGGGTTCGATCCCGGCCGCGGCGGCCGAATTTCGATGAAGGCGAAATTCTAGAGGCACATGTACTGTGCGATGTCAGTGCACGTTAAAGAACCCCAGGTGGTCGAAACTTCCGGAGCCCTTCACTACGGCGTCCCCCATAGCCTGAGTTGCTTTGGGACGTTAAACCCCAACAAACCAAACCAACCAATCTCAACTACAACTTCTATTGCAAAAGACCACCACAATAAAAAAAAATATCAGAACAAAAACACGCTGTACATTGCTGGCTCAAGACGCATCTCTCCTGTTAGGACTTCCAGCGGGGCGAAAACCAGGCGATTGAGACCCCACCGGTACAAAATAATTGCGAGTTTTCACTGAAAACACAGTTTGAAAGCAAAATAGGAGGTTCTACTTTAGAGCACACGTAAGCAGAAAAGCGCTCACGTTTTTATCCGGGTCTATCTATGCAGCCACTAACTGGAATGACGTTAAATGAAAGACAAACGTTTCGACCAATTGCCTTTTCTTCTTCGCATGGCCATAATCAATGCTACCTTATTTGCTGGCGTGCCCAGGCTGAGTACCCGCACTGATCCACACTAACCAGTGGCCGGAAATCCCGGCACGCCACTCTGCTCGCTGCAGTCGGTTCGCTAGCTATTACGAGCGCCCGATAGAAACGGGATGGTTAATGAAGTAGCAACCATTACCATAAAGCATCACGAGCGGAAACTCGGACATAGAGGAGTACACGGAATACGCAATGTATGCCGACCGAAAACGTTCATGAAAAACAAAGAAACCATTGCAGAGCAATCTATTAAGCTACAGGTAGTGTCCCCCCTTCACCACCCCATCCCAAGAATAATACAGAAATCAAAAAAGAAAAAATGACCAAGAAAAAAAAAGAAAGAGTACGGAGAGGATCAACTTTTGGCAAACAAAATAAGCCGTCATGAGATGCATGTTTAACGCATACTGGAGATTTAAAAAAAAGAAACGAAAGATCGCTGCACGGAGAAAAGGAATCCGTTTAAACATGCGTGCCGCGCGGAAATGTGCAGATGCGCGTATTCGCATGCGGACGATATGCGTGCGTAAAATATGCGAAATATGACCTTCGGTTTCCGGTAAAGCCTGATATTTGCCGATTTCTGCGAACTTAGCAAGCTTTTTTGGCCAAACCAGGTTACGCTCGATTTATGCCCAAATCTGCCTCTCCGAAACGTGTTCCACCGAACCGAGCTACCACGTGAGAACTCGTGGCTACTTAAATCTAGATAACCTCAGGCATTAATGAGAAGACCGAGGACTACTCCGTGCATTTTCTGTTCTTTGCAAAAAAAAAAAAAAAAAAACTATTGATCATCTCTTCGTGGCTTGAAAAGAGGGAGGGGGGGGGGGGGGGGAGTCAAAAAGGATTGCATTTATTTAAGAAATTTGGATTTAAAGATCAACGTTTTTTCCTCCCGCCAGTCGATTCAATCTCATGACGTCAAGACCAGATAGGACTCCGTGATCCCCGATTCGACGTGAACGGTGGTACAACCGAGCCTCAAAGTACACAGCAGTGCTCCCGGCCAGATACTAACTCCTCGTAAAACATCCTCACTACTGATACCAGCCCCTCCCACACACCGCAGGACTTCGTCTCCATCGCCCCCGATACGCCCCAAGCTCCTGCCACCACCATCCTATGCTCACATATTCACCACAGCTATTCCAAGTTCAAAGCGAGGTATCTTATTTCCTACTGTATGCAGAGAAACTGGAGATGACCGCCTCAGGCAAGATGAGTCCCTGTTTGCCATCTGGCGAATAAGAAGGAAAGTTCGGTCACGCATACCGTGTTGTCGCCGAGTGGAACACATTACGAAGGTCAATACGAAGATCTGGGACAAAAATACAGGATCTGACATTTGTACTAAGGAATGGACCGAGCAATGACGACAGTCGGTAAAAGTATACTACTTTGTCTACTGCATGTGGAATATGGTATGCGGGGATTTGCCAGCACTATAGCGCTCCGTGAAAAGGAAGGCTTGTTCGGCCTTAGTTCGCTGATAAACGGCTCTGTCCGAATGAAGTCTCTAGGGGGAAGGGGGAGGGGAAGAGAAATAGAGGGAGTTAATGACAGCGTATTAAGTTTTTAAAATGTGTTCTTTGTCCGCTCTGATCTTAGGACATTAGGGACCATGAAATGTTTGACACCGTCCAAAGCTTAAAACAAGCCGAATTGATATCCACCTACACCTCACATTGATAAAAACCGTACACGAAGTGTATTCTGGGGCATCCCTTCCTTAGTTTTGACAGCGCATAGTTAGGTTTGGTTTGGTTTGTGGGGTTTAACGTCCCAAAGCGACTCAGGCTATGAGAGACGCCGTAGTGGAGGGCTCCGGAAATTTCGACCACCTGGCATTAAAGAACCCCAGGTGGTCGAAATTTCCGGAGCCCTCCACTACGGCGTCTCTCATAGCCTTAGTCGCTTTGGGACGTTAAACCCCACAAACCAAACCAAACCTAACTATGCGCTGTCAAAACTAAGGAAGGGATGCTTCAGAATACACTTCGTGTACGGTTTTTATCAATTTTGGGAACCAAAAACTGCTACTCCATACAAAACGAGACTTTTTTTTTATTTATTGATATATCACTTTACCAAATCAGTCAAACTCTCAATCAATCATTGCAGCAGTGAGCGCTTCAAGGAATGCTTACGCCACCCATGCCCGTCGGCCCCAGTTGCATGCCTGCGCGAACAAGATCAAACACTTTCGGCCCAATGCAAAGAAAGGGGTCGGCACGCAGAGGAAAGACGATACTGCCGAGTAAAGGAAACGAGAGCGAGATGACGCAACCATCCCCAGGAAAGAAAAGAAGTAAAAAAAAAAGAAACACCGATGGGCGATCACGACCGAGGTAGCACCAGAGGCAGAAGAAGCAAGCGCAGGATGCCATCGAATATGCGCATCCCCAACCCGGTTATATTGACGAGCAGCTGCCAGCAACACGACCGAGCACTCTCGGTTGGAGTGCACCTTGCTATGCTGCAATAAGGAGAGTGAGGTCCTCGAAGGATGATTTACCAAACACGCCAACGCAAAGAAGCACAGAAGCAGAAGAGCGAAGAAGGCCGTAAAGAAGAGTAAGACGCCGATATGCGTTCGTCTAGGTCGGCTGACCGGCAGCGGACGTTAACCGGCAGGAGAAAGCGCCCTCAAGGAACAAGTTGCCGACGCCTTTTTCTCGACCTATTCCTTCTGTCGCACTCCTCTCGAAGTTCCGTTTGCTTTCTTTATTCTCTGTTCTTCTACCGGCGGCGAGGCCTGTCTTGGAGTCTTGTACGGTTCTCTTTATGTATGCTGCACGTTGTTCACTGGGCTGAGATCCAACCTGACCTAACCTGTCTGTCTTCTCTCATTCGTCCCGTTCGCGGGAGTTCTTTGTTTTTTCCTCCGCATGCACAATTTTGCATTACCGATAGATGCCATGTCGCCTTTGAGCTGTCTTTAAACTTTTCTGATAGAGCAGGACACAAGTGGGCCTTCCGTATTCCCATGCCTGTCCCGCCAATCTGGTAGTGTGCGGTGTCGTGTGGTGTCTGTGGTGTCGTGTGGTGTCTGTGGTGTCGTGTGGTGTGGTGTGGTGTCTGGGGTGCCGTGTGGTGTGGTGTCTGGGGTGCCGTGTCGTGTCGTGTCTGGGGTGTCGTGTCGTGTCTGTGGTGCCGTGCCGTGTCGTGCCGTGTCGTGCCGTGCCGTGTCGTGCCGTGTCGTGCCGTGCCGTGTCGTGTCGTGTCGTGCCGTGCCGTGTGGTGTGGTGTGGTGTGGTGTGTCGTGTCGTGTTGTGTTGTGTGGTGTGGTGTGTCGTGTTGTGTTGTGTTGTGTCGTGTGGTGTCTGTGGTGCCGTGTGGTGTGGTGTGGTGTCGTGTGGTGTCTGTGGTGCCGTGTGGTGTGGTGTGGTGTCGTGTGGTGTTGTGTGGTGCCGTGTGGTGTGGTGTGGTGTGGTGTCGTGTGGTGTCTGTGGTGCCGTGTGGTGTGGTGTGGTGTCGTGTGGTGTTGTGTGGTGCCGTGTGGTGTGGTGTGGTGCGGTGTCGTGTGGTGTCGTGTGGTGTCGTGTGATGTGTGGTGTGGTGTGGTAAGGTGAGGTGTCGTGTGGTGTCGTGTGGTGTGGTGTGGTGTGGTGTGGTGTCGTGTCGTGTGGTGAGGTGTCGTGTGGTGAGGTGTGCATTGCACTCTCACCTGTTGAAAGAGCGGATGCGCGCGACTGGCAGAAAGCACAGGTAGAATAAACACAAAGCCGACGCGCAGTACTGAGCAAACGGTACGGCAAGACGTAACACGATATATATATATACGCAAATTCATCCTGCAGAAACGATACAGAGTAGCCATTGTCAGATCGCACTAGCCTTAATTATTGCGTCGAACATAATATCAATGGTTTTATTAACCGTCTCAATCTTCGTATTCATGACAGTTTATTTTGCACACCTCTGAACGGTTCCTTAAGCATTGGTTAGCGTGACGGTTAACGCACTGAAGCGAAAGAGAAATTGTAAACAGACACCCCTACTGATGTTAGGCGATACCACGCTACAATATAACGGCTCTTAATTGACACGAAAATTATGTACAGGACAAAAGACAGTGTGAAAATTAACTCAAGGGTGTGTTTTACCTGCGTGCGTGCGTACGATGCGACTAACTCGTCTTTGCATAGCGATAGTGAATACCGCAAAAGACAACAGGTTACATCCGTTAACTGAAGAATCTCGGCATTTTGCACAGTAATCACTTCCAAAATAACTCTCACGTGCAGACAAGGATAATCTTCGAATATGTTCCGATTCGCGGTCGCAGCTTCTCCGCCTACAACTTTGAAGCGAGGTTAAGTATAATTTGCTGAAAAAAAAAAACCAATACAGGTACTGGTGCTGCAACCGACTACTAAAACCAGTTCGCGGAGGGTAAAATTTTAACGGGCGGCTTCATATAACGAGAACTGCCTTTTAGCGAACGCGCGGAAGCTCGCACAATTACCTAGAGCCCCCAGGGAGGGGAAAGACGCAGAATTTACAGTACACAAGCAAAACAAAACGCGAGCAAGCTCGTCGATACCGCAAGGTGTTTCCTTCGAACTTGCTAACAAAGCCAGCAGCAGCTGCGAAGGATGTTAACGAGCCGAGTTACGACGAAACGCGCCGGCATACAAGAGGCACGCGGCTTCGGCGGACGCAGCACAATTTCCCGTTAACGAGTTTGTACCTTTCGCGCGCACGGTTTGGCGCCGTCTTCTCAAACTTGGGTGTCAGAAACACTGCAGCCGAAGAAAACGGCGGAGGAAGGTTCGGCGCAATACCACTCTGCGGGTCGAGAGGTCGCCCGAGTCATTTCGGCGGCGAATGCCGGATAATAACGACGAGTGGAATGGAACGAGCACGCTAAAGCCGTGTCGAAAACAACACGAGAGCTCCGTCGACTCCGCTTATTCGTAGAGTACGGAAAGAGTTAAGCGAAAAAGTTTAATCACGACAAACGATCGAAGCACAAACAAACAAAAAATCGACATCGAATTCCTCTCAGAGCGTACGGAACCGGAGACATGCGAAGCCAATTACACAGAGTTTAGCCAGGCAGGAGGAGTTCTGAGAGTCAAAAGAAAGGAACAAAAAATAAACAAAGGTCGATTCACGCTCGGATGGCCAATTCGTTTTCTCTGGTCCCAGCCGATTTCTTGGTACCCGGCGTGTCTTTCTTCGAGAAGTCTGAATACTTCTGCACGTCTTGGTTGCTTCTCTTTTTATTTCCTCTCCCCTTCGTTCTCTCCACCCTGGGCCCCAAGATCGCGCGCGTGAGTGGGCGTCCGGTTATCCCAGACCGCGGGGACTGCTTTGTTTGCGGGTAGGCGGAGAGCCAGCCAGGCCCCGAGGGCACGTTGCCCCGGGTGCCTAATGACAACCAGATAGCGAAGCCGCACATTTGTGTTATCGCAGCACTGCACGGGCTGTTAACTCGTACACAGGGTAGTGCGGACCAGATACATAGTCCATGTTGGGAACGTAAAAATGACAGTGTTGGTCAAATGTTTAGGGCAATCCCACAAGGTGGAGTAGCTTTGTAATAAGGCAGTAATTACTCATTGACATCCACCCGAGCGCAGCCATACGGCTACAAAGGAAAGCTATACAGCTTTCTCAGAAACTTCGTAGTTAAAGAAAAATTCGTCCTGCTCCGTGGTTCGAACTCAGGACCACCGCTTCACCGGAGCAGTCGCTCTACCAATTGAGCTACCCGGGAGGACGGCAAGCTTATGGTAGGACGAGAGCGAATTGATCAATAACTCGAATTGGGAACTGTGTTGGTCAAATGTTTAGGGGAATCCCTAAAGGTGGAGTAGGTTTGTAATAAGGGAGTAATTACTCATTGACATCCACACGAGCGCAGCCATACGGCTACGCTCGGCTCCTTTGTAGGTTGCGCTCGGGTGGATGTCAATGAGTAATTACCCCCTTATTAAAAATGACAGTCCGCATACACCGCAGTCATTACGAGCCCAAGCAGGCACTAGCTGTAATTGGCTATTTAGTGCAGCAGTTGTATCATAGGTATGAGCGTTTGTTTTCATGCATTAATAAATCTTGAAAAGAAGTAGAACGAAGTAGTTGGAGCCAGAAGGGCATGGCTGATTTACAGTAAGCGAGGGGGGGGGGGGGGGGGGGATTCGGCAGAGACACTTAAGAATGCTTACATGTGGGAAAGCGAAAGCATTACTGTCCCCGGGGTGCATTGTTCATTGTTTACGCGTAATGTTTGTACATTCATTAAAGTTCTTTTCTAAGAGTTCATGTGTATGACACAATCCGGAACGCTGTACGACGAACAGTCGCATCACAATTTTCATGCGAAAGCCAGACAAGGCATACAGTTGAAGATGCATATGTCGTCGGTTCGAATGCCTGTCGCAAGACAGCCTTCAACTTGACTAGCACATTTAAGCGATATGCAACGAGAAATCGTATGACACGTGCACCCGGAACGCTGTACGATAAAAGGTTGCGTCACAATTACGGCGCGAATGTCACCGCATAAATGGCGCCACACAGCGGTCGGCCAGTTTCGAGTACATATAGACGAACGGCATACATAGGATTGTCTGAATCGGCGGTGCTTATCTTGCTGTGTGCGTCATACGGCCGCTTGATGACGTCACAAGCGGGACGTCACAAGCGTTTTCGTACACCGAGCGGGAAGTGTTTACGGCCATCCAAGCAGCAATGTCCGACATAAGGAAAACGCCGTAAATAGTGAATTTCACTTTCTCGCATTCATTTCACCATTGCATATGCATGAATCTCTGTTCATTTAAAACAGACGAGGAATGCGTTTTGCATGCAATGACGACTAAATGAAACGTGCGCCAGGACTATCTAGGAGCGAAGCTTACGCGTTTCCGGGCCTTTCGCATCAAAGAAATCGCTTTGGACAAACTGTATTTCCGCCACTAACGGATTAATTTTACTAAAGTCCTTATGTCTAGGAGAACGGCGTTTTTAATCTGAGCTCGACAAACACCCTCCTGCGTATTAACGTTCCCTTGGATTGTGTAACGCAAATATACTTTTTTTTCCAATCAATAAAGAATATGAAAATTCGACCACTTCTCCACGTATATCACGGCTAACTTTCTGTGGTGTGACTCAGAAAAGTAAGTTTAGTTTGGCTTGTCGGGTTTAACATCCTAAAGCTGCACATAAGCTATGGGAGAGGCCGTAGCGGAGGATCCCGGATTAATATCGACCAACCGAGGTTCATTAACGTGCATTAGCACCGCACAGCACAAGGGCGGCATTCTTACACTTCGCCTCCATAGAAATGCGCCCGCAGCGGCCGGGATTCGAACCACTGTCGTTGGATTCAGCAGCAGGATGTCATAACTCTTCAGCTGCCGCTGCGGTTCTCAGCACAATATCGGGAAGGAAGTATTTTATATATCGGTAACAAAAGGTAGCAAAAAAAAACAGCTACTGTCAATCTTGGTCACTAGCGAGATTGCGCTTGACGGCACAGCAGAGATGCCGTAAAACGGCTGATTAAATTAATTTGCACTAGCAGCTCTCCAGCAGAGACTACCACAAACCGCAGAAGAGCGGTGCCGGGCCGTCGCCCTGATTCATCCATAACCGTGTCAGCTCGAACAAAGTTTTTGAAACGATGGCCTTCGAGAAAGAAATAGCGCCCGGGGAAGGAACAGCACGAAGCAAGGACGCACAGACACCGTCCTGAGTGCTCCCTTGCGCGATCGCAGCGAGCCTCAATTTAATTTCTTCGCCGCCTTGTTTCACGGCGCTGAAATCAATCAGACGAATCGAAACAGGGAGCCAGCAAACAAACAAAAACAAATTCCCACAGACGGGGAAAGCAAAACGTTTCGGCATAAAGCCATCGGCCCTTAGCTGCAACCTCACCACAGAGGTGGTTCGATTTCTTTTCTTTTTTATTTTTCCGCAAATGTTTTGCACTCATGTTTTCATAACAACAACAGGCATATAAAAAACGCGAGCTAATGTCTCTGACTAACGACGTTAATTTTTCTCTGCACGATATTAAGAAATAGACACTCCAATCGCTAGAAGAGCGCTACAGGTCCGGGACATCCTGTATCCAGTGCTTGAAAGCCTCGAATAACACCATGGCTTCCCAGCTACTCAACTCTCATGGGAAAGTAAGAGAGCCGCTGCGATTTCGCTCTGACTTTTCACTCGTTTCGAAGAACCTTGGAAGTGACCAATTTCAAGTTTTCACGAACCGACCCAACGAAACCGACATAGCGACGGACTCAACGTCCCCTTCAACTTCCTTTACTTCCCTTTACTTTAAATATATAGGGCAGCCAAAAGGGCAGTATACGGCTCTTTTACCTCCTCGCCTTTTCCTGTCCTCTCTCTCTCTTTCTAAGGGCCCCGCTAAGCAGCAAGAACCGAAACAGAATTTCCTCTGGAACTATCCCAAGTCTACACCGGTTATCTGGGCCATGCTGCAATCTCTTCTGGCTCCCCTAACCCGATTAGATAAGGTTTTCCTGCACACCATAGTTTGTGTCACCGACATCACCCACGAGCACTTCCGCTGAGCCTTAAAGGGTAAAACCTCAAACGTAAACAAACTCTCTTATCCAGAGCCGTGGCGTATTTTACAGTTGTGCAGTTTTCCTCTGCGCCCAGTTATACAGCTTCTCGAAACCACACACTACATGGGGAAACTCTGAAGGATTTCGATATATGTTACACGAAACCTACCCGGAGTCCCCATATCGAGCGACAAGAAAATAACACGTTCTCGCTTGTATCGATCTGAGCGTCTCTGGACCTTCGCTGAGCGAATGGGTGACCAATCTTTTGTTTCGCACGCAGCAATCGACCGGGCCGCGCGACGTCATTTCATAACCAAGAGCTCGAAACTGAAGACCCCGCTGTAACAGTACCCAACCTCACTGCATGGAGGCAGGGCTGCTAAAGGGCATCTGGACTGCGCCAGCTGAACGCAGTGACGTACACGGAAACAAGGAGAGAGAGATGGGAGAACCCACACCGGAGACGGGTGGGACACGTGCCAACGCTATGAGGTCGCTGTGCAAACGGACTACGTGAAAGGGGTGCGACCATAACTACACGAGTCCTTTGGTAAGATTTGCTCTTTCCAAGACTTGGGGTTAATAAAGGAAATGAATGATTCTATACGTGTCGGCAACGGGATAAGAAACTCCCAACAAGCCTTAGTCGGGCGCGCCCGGGCGGCGGCCACCGCCACTGGGGTCCCATACTAGGGACCTCCACCTAGTGTTTGTAAAAATCGGTCCGATCCAAACATACCTCCTGTTCATTCTTAATAAATGTTTTCACCACCACCACCACCCGACAGAAAAACAATTTATTTGAGTGCTAACGTTTCCAATCGTTAGCACACTCATAGAACAAAACAGAACATGTAACAAAAAAAATTGAAAATTTGTTTTTGAGGAAGGAAAATGGCGCAGTATCTGTCTCACATATCTGGGCGGACACCTGAACCGCGCCACAATGGAAGGGCGGAAGGTGAAAGTGAAAGAAGAAATAGATGCCGTAATGTAGGTCTCCGGAATAATTTCGACCACCTGGAGATCTTTACAGTGCACTGACATCGCACAGCACAAGGACGCCTCTTGAGTTTCAATACCTCTGGTTCAGCACAACCGTTCGCGGAATCTAAAACAGCCACAGTGAATGAATCATAAAGTTCATCAATGACGTAGAGGAGCCAAAGTTTTGCCGCGTTCAATTCACCGCGCAGCAGCAAGCTGGCACGATGCCGGAAGACGCACGCACACGGGACGCAGTACAACTTCGGTGTCAGGAGGATCTGGAAAGCGGGGCCGCCGCACATTCCACGCCAGTTGCGCAAGCAACAACGCACAAACAAACAGAGGCCCTTCTCTTAAAAGTGACGGGACACTGGGCCGCTTCGCCCCACGGCCTTGTAACGCACACCCGGGCCGCGATGGCGCCGCCGAAATAATCGACCCGTGCGATCTGGGCGTCGCCGCCAGCGGCAGCAGTTATAGAAGTACGCGCGCACTTGGCCTGGCTGGCGCTGTCTCGTGGCGCGCACAGTGCGACGCAGTCAGTGAGGCGGCCGACTGGCGACGCCAGCTATACAACACCCCGCCTCGGACTCTAAACTTAGAGAGTGTAAAACACCCCTTGGGAGGCCACAGGCTTAGTTTTTCGGGCTCCAAGCCACACGTCGACTCACGAACGCGGCCCGTCGGGATCTCCTCTTGCAGGCAGACACCCGGAATTTTGCGGCATAACTTTGCCCTCCCGCTTCACGCGCTTTTGAGTAGATGAGGCGAATACACTCCGACGTTTTAGATACAAACTCGCAACGACGTTGAAGGATGTCGCGACGCGCGAGAAACGACGCGCTGAGTATATACTTTCTCAGCTTAACTAGACACGCCTGCCAGCCATGGTTTCTTTTTGTTCTTTTTTTTTTGCAGAATGCAAACACGAGCAGTGTACAGGCACGTCAGTTCAGAAAACGGCTCGATAATTGCTCGTAACCCGAGCACGAATCTTTCAGACAGCACTCCCCCTATCCTTTTTCTCAAACCAATTTTAACCAGTAGTCATTTACTTTTCTCAGTATAATCAATCGCATCGGTACTTTTCTAGGCAATCCCCTGGGACGCAATATAACACGGGAGGAGGGACTGATTCGATGACACAGGCTGACGGCACAGCATTAGCCTAATTGACTTTCTATTTTTCATCATCTTCGACCACGTGTTTTTGGCGCAGCCTATAACCCGTAGAGCTACACATCAGGGTACTGCTGCCTTCGGACATCATTTTCGCAGCATGGACGGCCGTCACTCTTCCACCTGACTTGCGTTCCTCCGAAGGGAGGATTAAGCGTAAGGAGCGCGTCCTGCCGTGTGACGTCAGAGGCGTGCTCTCTTCTAGGCAGCTTAAGGTGGGTTCAGACGAGCGGACCGGATCGCGGATAGTCCGCGCGCGTCAGCGCGGTTATCGTGACGCGTGACCAAGCTCCGGGAGACGGTCCGGACGTCGAGCATTCACACGAACGCAGCGGACAATCCGCGCGTCCTCTCGCCCACGGCGTGCTTGCGCTGTTTGCGTGGCTTCGAAAACTCGGCTGCCGAGAGTTTCAACATGAACGCCGAGAGAAAACGTAGTCTCGCCGCACTGGCTGTAGCCATTGAAGCGTCTGAAGACGAGGAGGAAGCTTTCGTGGCTAAAAACTTATGTTTGGAAAAAAGTGCTTGGGCATGCAGGGCCTGCTGCACGAGGACCTACTTGAATGCGACCCAGAGAGTACAAACGCTTGCTGCGGCTGAGTCGAGAGCAGTTTTACCAGATACTGGCTCAGTGAGCGCCTTCTTTCCAAATTCACTCAAATTAGAAGAATCAACAAAGCAAAGCGGGCATTTACGCACACGCTCAAATACACAATACGTCGCAGTGCAGCATACGCGGAGTGAACAGCGCAGTGAGCGAAACACGAAAACCAGGACACACAATGCCGCACTCCAGCTGCAAATTCGGCGAAAAGTGCGCCAAAACGAAAGGCGCCAGCACGGAGCAAAGCCGACTTCATTCAAGATAGCTAGCCAGACGAGCGCGCCTAGAAGCAAAAAAGAGCAAAAACAATCCCGGTCCGCGGCGGAGGCTCGGTCTGCGCGGACTGAAAAAGGCGCTCGTCTTTTTCACTCGGTCCGCGATCCGGGCCCGGAAAAGTCTGCGCCGCCCGCTCAAGGTCGCTCAGAGCCGTGACGTTCCCGTCACGTGGCGCGCGGAGAGCGCTGACGCGCTCGGACCATCCGCGATCCGGTCCGCTCGTCTGAACCCACCTTAGGCCTAAATTGACACTAAGAGTCTATGCCTACGCAGCAGGGCTGTGACGGCGGCTGATGCGGACCCTAAACATACCAACTGCAGCCTCAACTTGGGGCTTCTTTCTTGCCCATCTATTAAAGCTGCTGATCCGTGGTCCCCCCCCCCCCCCCCCCCTTTTTTTCATATCTCAAACAGATTTTCTTTCTCCATATTATTAGACTCTTTTACGTAGCTCTTTTTAACTTGACTTTCATGGACACACTTTGTTTCTACGAGGCTTCTTTTAAAACCTAAACCTACCCGGGCCTCCACCATTCTGTGTTGAGCACCATCGGACTCCTGGGATAAGTCAAGCTATATTGAAAGTTTTATTTTTTTTCACCAAATGGCGATTGCGGAGTTTGTGTACATCTGGAAAAAAATGAAATCAATGAATTGGCTCTGCGCAGGCCACGTCCACGTCCACGCAGCCACGTCCAGCGGCGGAGTCCTGCTTGACAGCTGAGCCATTCACCACGCATCGCCAATAGAAAACGCCGTTGATTTGCGGGGTTTGCAAGGTCAGCGGTTTACTGCCTTCTTGTTTTCTTTAATTTTTAATTCTGCGCGCACCTGGGCGGTTTTCTTCAGGTGAAGGTTACGATAGTACGCAACCTGTCTATAAATAGTGCCTGCGGGCTGTCTTTAGAAAATTGGTGGTTGGTTTGGTTTATAGGGTTTAACGTCCCAAAGCGACTAAGGCTATGAGAGACGCCGTAGAAAATTCCAACGGAATAAATTTTTCCCTGCATGGACTCAGGACCTTACACTATTTAGCCGGCAGCCTGCAGACAACTAATTGTAGATAATTATGCTTTAGTGCAGCTTTTGATGACGATTTGATTTTCAGTCGCGCAAGGGAAGCTTCGCCAAAGAAGCTCGATGGCTAACCTGTTTGGTCTGCACAAGGTGGCGTCACAATCGCCTTTCCCCGAGCATTTCGCCTAGGCAGAAAAAGCGCTGAGTACCAGGAAACCGGTGGGTGCTTGTAAGGATCGGTTCCTTACGACCTGATCCAAGCATACCTCCTGTCCCTTCCTAGTAAATGTATTCACCACCACCACCATCACTACCCACCCCTCCGCCCGGTGGCACTGGGGATCGAACCCTGCATGCACTTCCGCCGCAAACAAGACGGATGCCGAAACCACTTGGTCATCGCTACGGGCAGTGCAGCTTTCGTTTTCGCTAGATGTCTGGAGTCTGGGATAGGATATGCGGGCATGCACGGTACCACCACAGCCTCACCTGGTGCCCATCTGGCGTGCGCAGGGGGCGCGAGCGAGGCTAGCAGCACGCACAGCAGCAGCAGCAGGCATGACGGCGCGAAGGGGCTCAGCCGCATCGGGCAACACGGCCGCGGCGACGCCACGCAGCTCCGCCTCCGGGGGCTCCGTCCTGCGCAGAGCATAGGAGGACAGTATGGGAGGAGAGTATAGGGGGAGAGTATAGCAGGACAGTTCAGGTCAGGTCAGGACAGAGGGTCGCTGTTTCACTGTACTGAACTAAGCAGATGCCGAGGAGATACATCTGAGGAGGGAGAGAGAAGGTGTGAAATAAAAGGCGGGAGATTATCCAAAAGGAAGTAGCGGTTTGCTGCCCAGCACTGGGGAAAAGGAAAGAATAAGAAGAGAAAGGTGAAAAAGACAAAACGCCGAGTTAAAAAGGACGTGGGTCAAGGAGAGTAAGGAAGTAAGGAGGCTCGTTCATTGGTTTATTGGGGTGTAACGTCCCGAAGCAACTCAGGCTACGGGGAACGTCGTAGTGAAGGGTTCCGGAAATTTCGACCACCTGGGGTTCTTTAAAGCGCGCTGACATCGCACAGCACACGGACCTCTAGAACTTCGCCTTCATCGAAATTCGGCCGCAGCGCCCGGGATCGAACCCGCGTCTTTCGGGTTCGATAAGCCGAGCGCGGTAACCACTGAACCACCGCGGCAGGGTGGAAGTAAGGAGGCAAAGCCGTGTTAAATGAGGGGTGAGTCGAGTGAGCAGGTCGTTTAATGGGACACTGAGGACAGAGTGAATTTGGCTTGTATGGTACCGCGTTCTCATCACATACAGACCACTCCCAGAGAGAACGCAGCTTTTATAAGATAGAAAGGACCAAGAAACCAAATACAGGTGTTGCCATCAGCGGCCGATTTCGAAAGCAAAATGCGTGCGACGACGTAGGTTTTTGGGAGCGGATCTCAGAGGCTATGCTACACAGCCATTTACTTATAAACGAGGACAACCAGTCCATTTCGGCGTAAACGTCCCACTACCAAGTGGAGGGAAAATTTTGTAAAATCAATTTTTTCCGCCACAAATGCATCTTTTAGTACTGGACACAAATGTAAACATAGCCAAAAAAGACCAGAGAGTCAACTCTTACTTAGAAAAGTAACTGGATGGAGCTGCGGTCAGTGTATATTTAAGTTGAAACAGCGACCACTACGACGGCTGTTGTGGTCTCCGCGGCGGCTCTACCGGCAAGCTCAGAGATCCGGCCCATTACTCAGTTCGAGCTAATCCGCGTGCGCCTTCATCTAACTAGCAAGTTACAACAGGCTGTTTAAGAAACTACAAGCTTCCGCAGCATTTCTTTTTTATTTGGTTTGGTTTTATGGGGTTTAACGTCCCAACGCGACTCTGGCTACCAGAGACGCCGTATAATGTAGAGTCACTGGAAAATCGAGTGACTCTATCAGGGACGCCGTATAATGCGGGGTTCCGGAAATTTTAGACCACCTGTAGGGTTCTTTAAGGTGCACTGACATCGCACAGCATACAAGCCACAAATATTTCTCTTCTATCGAAATGCGAGCGCCACGGCCGGGATCGAACCCACGTCCTTCGGCTCAGCAGCCAAGCACTATAACCACTGAGCCACGGCGGCTTCATTCTTTTTCATCTCTCCAGCATCCATTCCATTCTTTCTTGTACACAATTTCGTTCTTCCCAAGGAAGCGACGTCGGTCCAACAGACCAACGCTCCTGGATGTGCTCCTTCGCGCTTTGATGCACGCCGGAAGTGACAGCAGTGACAAAACGAGCAAATGCCATCGGAAAAGGTAAGGCTAAAAGAGCTCCCTTGATTCACACGCAACGAGAACTAGACCAGAACAGGCAGCAGTAATTGAGCGGTCCCGTTGCGGATTACAACGGCCGGATTCGCCATTCTTCGCGAGAAACAGAGCGCGAAGACTCGTTTCGATTCGCGAGACCGGAGACAACGTTCTTAAACGATGAAGTAAAAAAATAAAGGCAAGTTCTTACGGAGAGTCACCGTGCGTTCAAAAACATTGTGGTACCTTCATCGCGACAGCCAAGTTGCTTTTGTAAGGTGAGATATCAAACATCAATTCAGTTCAGCAGGCGAACCGTAAGAGAACCAACTTTCGCCTCTGAAGCGAAAAAAAAAAAATGGATCTCGGGAAACATTCCAAGAGAAAGGAAGCGGTGTTGACTGCAATCCGTTCTAGGCACGCGCAACCGCTGCTTTATATTTACTTTCCGTCAGCAACAGACGCGCATAAAACTCTACTGCACCCGATGCAATCAGTTGCGGTTTTCGTGTGGTAACTGCGATGCAAAAAAAAAAGAAGAAAAATAAACAATTCAATCATGCACAGAAATGAAGCTCAGAGGTGAGCAAGTAGGGCGAAGTGAATTTCCAACCGCCGCCCAGCGATGCATGTCAAAGTATAAAAGGGAATTGCAATCTGCGGCGGCTGTATGAAAGAGCCACAACAAATCGCATCCGAATAGGAAAAGCGCTTGGGTAACGCACTTCTGTATTAAACGCTGCGTTCTACTTGAGTGCGCGCCTGCGTTGATGTATGCGCGCGCGTGCGCGCATCGATCCCTTACAAAAATGGTCCGCAGACTGTCTATAGACTTCTCATAGACTCTATTGCCTTCCTACAAATATTTATTTTCGTCTATTCATAGTCTATAGAAAAAACTGTATGACCCTAAATCTACAGACTGTCTATAGACTGTCTATAAAATTCGGATTGTCAATGACTAGTCTATATGATTAGCCTATAGAAACCCTATAGACCTTATAAACAAGTCTATGCAGGGTCTATAGACCGTCTAAACAAATTTCTGTAAAGGATGTGTCCACCGATGTGTTCCTAAGAAACAGCAAAAAAAAAAAGAAAAAGCAATCAGCAGATGAATACGTATATGTGCGCCGTTCGTTATCGTCTTGGGACACGACACATGCCGAAAAAAAGTAATAAAAAAATAAATAAAGCGGCGCAGACCTCCCCTGAGATGAACGAAAGGTCATGAGAAAGTGTTTGAGAATTAAGAGAGCAAAAAAATAAAAATAAAATGAACGCGGAGACCCTTCGTGTCGCTGGCGCTACCACTCATGCTTCTCCTCCGAGTTTCGCATACCCGTTCGCTCGAGTCCGTCAATAACAGCCCTGGTGATATCCTACAGAAGATAAAATACAATTAAAAAAAAAAAGTTTTGCAAGACTGAGCCTAATGAGGAATTTCTGAGCTGAACGCACAGTCCGATAACGGTGCGCACCATTCGTAGACTTTGCGGCAAGAGATACGACAAGACGACAGATGAGAACCTGTTTTACAAAAGCAATAGAGCGGGCGAACGTGTAATTGCAGGTTACCAAGACGCGGGAACCTTAAAGATTTTTGCGCATCGATCATGCCAGTGAGTGCCTTTGAAAAGGAGCTGCGTTGTGCGTCGAGTGGCGAAACCTACCCGCCACCCCGTCGTCCCCCGCTCACTTCGAGATTATTTTATATAGCGACTGATGCGAGGCTACACACTCTGCTGATGGAGTTAGTTCACAAGTCACGCGATAAGTTAAGTGCAGTTTTTTTTTTGTTGTTGTTGTTGTCGCTCATTTTCTTGTGCCTCTGCTTACTTGTCTGCATAGCACTTCCGTGCCTGCAGTCACGCACAGCTTGTCAAACGTGAAATCTGCGCCCTGGCTATTTCTTTCCCAGGCTATACAGGCATCACGAAGGAGTAATAGTTATATAGGCATCGAGAAGGAACTTATATTCCTGCTGTAGATGAATTGAAAACTCGCTAATTCCGTTTTGACAAGTATGCCATGAAATAGTATTTACTCAAATAAAACATCGACTGTGCGAAAACCAACGCAAACAATAATTTTCACAAAGCACCGTGCGCTCATTTAAAGGGGGGAAAACGCTCATACTGAAAAACGTGCCATACGTCAGGCTCATTTGCAAGCATGAGGTGTACGGCTCACGAATGATGGGCCACCGCTAATATACTTGACACACTGTTAGAAGTTGGGCCGAGCCTTTTGTGACCGTCGAAAAGTCCCCCACAACTGGCGGCACACACGTAATAATCATTACGTTGTTTTCACCCTATCTTTGTAGCACCATAATACAAAATATACAACAAACTTCAACGGCCATTTTTTCGAATACTTCTGAGGACATCAAAAGGGCACTGAGGAGAACTCCATTCAATTATTATTTTCATTAAAAATAATTCACAGGCTCTATCGAGCTACGTTGACGTTTTTCCGAGAGCAAAAGACTCATAACTGAATTTAAAAATTTTCCTTCCAGTCGATTCAAACTCGTGACATCCTTACCGAAAAGGACGGGTTGCCACCGTTTTAGAGTGAATGGGGGTTTAGCGTAGCCTCCGGGGATCCGCACCCAAAGTTGGTGTCGACGCACGAATTTTACTTGCGAAATAAACCGGCGATGGCGACACCTGTCTCTTTCGTGATTATAACTCTCTACCCGATCGCTTCAACACGAACTTGTATTTGTAATCAGTGAGCCTCTAAGAAGGTTCCATTAGCACAGTCTTTTGTAGCATATGCCACGTTCTTTAACACCACTCAAGGCTAAATTACGCCACCTGTTCCGCTATACGACACAGCACAGAGAGGAATACCGCGACGTAATTGCGAATCTGGGCACCGCGCACAAATTAGTCAATTTCCTTAATTACGAATAACGAACAAGTACGGGCGGAACGTGACACAAGCCTACGCTGAGCGCTATAGCTCTGCTTTGAACTCCGAAATGTGCGCATTTATAAGCGGCTTTGGTGATGCAAGATGAAGCAACCTTTCTCCAATTTCATACGGTACCCGTTTTTATAGAACGAATCCCGGCAACGGACTACACCCCAGTGGTTTCATTCGCACCAAGTTACGCAAGCCACGCCCGATCACATGATCACAACGCGATGCGTCTCGTTCCCAAACCTCCGCAGCACCACGCTGCCCACGATGACCGTCCGAGCGAACACAGTGTCGCAACGCAGTGCACGACCAGTCCGCGACCACCACACACGCAGTTCGAGGGCAATTACAGAATTGGAGAAAGTTCTCCGAAGCCCCGCGAACGAGAGAGTCCTCGTTGTTCGAGGCGCACAAACACGCGGAGAGACTCACAGGTCTCGCTGCGCGCGCCTCTCGAACACAGCCTAACAACGAACGCGCTGTATACGAGCCTCTCTGGTGTTCGTTCCTCACGTTAGGGGCTTTTCCGTCTGGCGCCTTGCGCTAATTACGGGGCCTCTCGTGTCAAGGCTCGTTATATCACGCGCTACTCGCCCCGATGCCATCGGGCAACGGGCCGGGTTAATCGAATGACGGATGCGATGGACGGACTCGCTGGCTGAGAGGAGGACGGAAAGAGGGAGGGTGGGGGAGATTCGATTACTCTGAAGACGCGTCGGTACACACTGGGGCGATGTATACGTTGGGGGTCCAGCGCCAAAGGGTCTGTCCGGCACTGCGCAGCTGACCAGACGCGGTCACTGTGCCGTGAGTGACCAAGCCGTGAAGAGGATTCGCTCCGCACGCAACGAGCTTAGCGGCGCTGAAAAGTTAACGCGCTTATATGCCACGCTGAGAGCGGTACGGGGAGTGACCAGTGAATGGCGAACCGAGTCCTCTCCCTTTTTTTCCTGATAATAATGGAATCAACGAACGAAGTGCATGAAGAGGCTACCTATTTTCGAGGCAGTGGAGTTTTGGAAAATTATGGGCGATTAATTGGATTTATGTGGAGGAAATTGGATAGCGTACTTCTTTAACTCGCCAATCTAATCCAATTCGGACTATGCAACTACGCAAAATGTGTATAGATCGTGGCCAGTCCTCATACCGTTACCGCCGCAGGGCGCAGCGGTTAAGTGATGCGCCATTGCACCAGCAGGAGGCTGTTGTTCTAAGCCCAGTCACCGATGGTACTTGTGAGGTCCATGGAGGTTGCTCTTCCCAAGCAATGGGAGAAGGATTAGCTCCCGTAAGCTTCATTTTTGCACAGGTAGTTGTTTGGATGGCTGTCTGTTTAGTACGTAGGCCTGTTGTTGTTCGACTCATTTTCTTATAATTATTTTCATTTTTGCTGATTAATTCTTTGTCCGCCGTTTTCCCCAAAAAACATTTGCCACGCGGTTCGCAGGTGGAGGCTTCACAAAGACGCCGGCGACGCTGACGCCGCCGAACAGTTTTCGAATTCATGGCCCTCAGAACGCTACCGGGTTAAAAATTCAGTGTTTTTATATCACAGTGCCCCTTTGAAATGTGGTCCTAAAAGTTGGATGCGGACAAGTTTTCCTTTTAGTTATTTTTTTTTCTGTAACCATTTTCCGCAGCATTCCTCTTCAGAGCGTTAAAGCATTGCCTCCTTTAGAATGGAGGCCGTGGTTAAACACGCTGGGCTAAATTCTGGTCTTTCGTTAAACAGCTCTCTCTCCCTTCTCTTTCTAGCCTGCTGTCATGCTGGATAGAAGCCGACGGGCAACGGTTAGGCGCCGTGCTCAAATCGATAAAGAGCTTAGCGTATACCATTTTTTTCTTTTCTTTTTTAATAGGTGCAATCAGCGACGGGCCTAACTTAACTAGACTTGAGAAGGGGTAAGGGGTTGTAACTTGTAGGTTGTGCAAAGCATGATGCGGGCGGGAACGCGGAAAGAAAGAGAAAGAAGTAAAGAAAGATAGAGACGGAGAAAGAAAGAAAGATAGAGAAAGAGAAAGAAAAAAAAAGAAAGAGAGAGAGAGAGGAGGAAAGAAAGAAAGAAAGAAGGGAAGAAAGAAAGAAAGAAGGGAAGAAAGAAAGAAAGAAAGAAAGAAAGAAAGAAAGAAAGAAAGAAAGAAAGAAAGAAAGAAAGAAATAAATAAAGAAAGAAAGAAAGAAAGAAAGAAAGAAGGAAAGAAAGAAAGAAAGAAAGAAAGAAAGGAAGAAAGAAAGAAAGAAAGAAAGAAAGAAAGAAAGAAAGAAAGAAAGAAAGAAAGAAAGAAAGAAAGAAAGAAAGAAAGAAAGAAAGAAAGAAAGAAAGAAAGAAAGAAAGAAAGAAAGAAAGGCTAACGAACAGAAAATCAGTATACAAACAAAAGCCTATGCTTCAGAAAACAGATGCGAATTATGTAGCGAAAGGTTAACGAGATCGTTTTTTCTTCGTCATCTTTCTTGCACGCGTCCCAGCGTCAGACATGACGGGCGTCTGTTTCCTCACACGTTATCTCGGCTCCGTTGTCGGCTGACAGGCCAACAGGCTAGAGCCGCTGGCTGGCTATCATCGGCCCCATACGGCATGAGCTGCCCGCTCTTGTCGTAAATCTGGCCGCTGGCTGCACGTGTGTTTATATATATATATATATATATATATATATATATATATATATATATATATATATATATATATATATATATATATATATATATATCCCACATACACACACGCTGCCGAGGAAACAGAGAATGAATGCCGCTGACCTTTCCACAGTATCTGTATGGTGCCATCGTAAAGAGAAAGTGGGCCGGGGTGCTGGAAGATGAGGGCGTTGTAGTACAATAGGCCGGCGTCGATAATATACTGGAGCATCGACGAACACTCCTTGAGATAAGGAACCTTTGCTTTGATTTGTTGTAGAAGGTCACGTCCGTGACCCCGAACGGATGAAGCGCACGGCACGTCGCACACTTCTCCGCTTTTGCGGACTGACCTTGCGGAGAAATGTCGCCTGACTTTTCTCCGCGCCAACCACGGCGGAAACAAAGCTGTACGCTATAGTAGGATACAACTTGAAAAAAAAAAAAAAATCAGTTGTTAACACTGGGTCACGGTCCGAGCCATCCTGTATTATTCCGCTAGCTAATCGTAACAGCAAACGAAGTCAGCTTTTTAATGTTTTACTTTATTAAACAAGCCAGGTTTAAGAATTCTACAGCTTATAATTTTTCTTGTAATTAGCTTTTTGATTAGGTAAAAAGAAAACTTAAATTTTAACAACGGACTACTTTTTTCTCGTGGAAGAATTCTGTACGGCGGTCCCGAATGTGGGTGGAGCTTCATTGCAGTCTTAAACTGTATTTGACTGTAGAGTAAAGCGGATACTAAAATTCGTGTCACGTTACGCGAAACATAGTGGTTAATATATAGGATTGCAGCGAAACAAAATTCGAGACGAAGGCGATATTCTCAGTGGTGAGAAAACTTTGCTTGCAGTGTCGTCGCCAAATGAGGCACGGACGGATAATCCAAAGGACAACGCATTAGTGACGGAAAGATGTTGACTGCCAAGGTTTCAGGAGCCATGAGATTGATTTCACTTGCGCCACGTCGATCGCGAATACTTCCGTAAGACAAGAGAACTCGGTGCGCCATTGCTCAAAAACGACCGAGCAGAATCTTTCAAGACTGCTGTTATCTTGTTTATAAACTTCGGAGTAAGGTTTTCATCAGGCTACTGCAAAAATTCTCTGAACGAATGGTTGCTGAAAAAGGAGCGGACGGGATTTGTTTTATGATTAAAAAAAAAGCTCTCTAGTATTTTTTAATGCAGAAATTTATTATAAGTTATGTAGGCCCTATTTTTCATGCCTCACTATTGGGTTCGCCTGGATAAGAATGCATATTCTAGCTCACTTCGATGACAACTAAACACCGCTCTTGTATTTGCAAGCGTACGCTGTATACTTGTTCATGTACAGTATACTCTGCACGTGCACGACCGCGCAGATAGTACGAAAGGTTATCCATGCGGTAATCCAAGACGACGAAGCGGTGGCTAAAGAAGATGATAGTCTCAATAGAATAACCCGCCTCAATAGCTCAGTGGTTAAGGCGCTCGTCTACTGAGCCGGAGTACCCGGGTTCGAACCCGACCGCGGCGGCTGCGTTTCGATGGAGGCGAAACGCAAGAGGCGCCCGTGTGCTGTGCGATGTCAGTGCACGTTAAAGATCCCCAGGTGGCCGATATCATTCCGTAGACCTCCACTACGGCACCTCTTTCTCTCGTTCTTCTTTCACTCCCACCTTCCTCCCTTCCCTTACGCGCGGTTCAGGTGTCCGCCGAGACATGTGAGACAGATACTGCGCCATTTCCTTTCCTCAAATACCAATTTACCAATTTGTCTCGATAGAATACATGGTTTTCAAAGGGCAAATGGTGGAAATTCGTTTTTGCAGCACTTTCACTCAGCATTGCGCATGTATCAGCATTTTTTGCTCTTCCTTCCTCAGCAAGCACATACAGCCAATAGGCAGCACAATCATAGTGATCCATGGCTATACAAGTGGAGTCATAAGTATAAAGGGAAAATATCATCGCGTAGAACTTCGGACATGTGCTACCTTGTGAAATTCAGCAGGTGTTACTGCGTCCATGTGTGAAGGTTTTAGTGCCATGCGCATCGTTGCGCGTCAGCATACTGCTCCTCCTGCCTTTGAATTCTCTGGACGGCACCTCCTCTGAACACGGTACCTGCTTTTTTTTTCTTTCTTTTTTACTTCGTTCGGCAGGTAATTACGCAGACAGAAGCAAGCAAAAGGTGGCGCACCAATGGCGACAGTAAAGTTCCTTCGAGGTATGACGATAAGAGCGTTGAACTAAATACGAAAGTTCAATAGTTCAGAAAACTGTGAAGGATAAAAGCTACAAACCACAAAGACACCAGTCAAACATTTTGGAACTTATCCGTGTTACTTTTCTGTTCAAGAAAGATTCCTTTACTTCATAAGGAAAGCTATGTGCAAAACTTCTAACACTTAATATGGACTCACCGCGTTATACATGTCAATGTGCATGGATTTTTGTCAATTAGCCTTTCCACAGAAGTTAGACGCTTGTCTTGGCCTACTTCTTACTTTCTTTTTTTCAAATATCTTCTCCGAAAATAGCCGACGTCGAGTCCTCGGCGCCCCAACTCTCATGAACGATAGCAGCTTTCAGCCAAGTGATTAATTTATCGCACAACCGGAGGCTGTCCACAGGCAGGCGCTCCTGCACGATGTGGACTCAGTGGACGAACTTAAATCCCCATGTCAGTTTTTTTTCTTACAATGGACGACACGTAGGTGTGTAAATTAAATTGCGTAGTGCGCTATGCCGACAGGTGTATTCCTGACGCTCGTCCTTTTCGTGTGTTATAACCTTATATTTTGCGCCGGACGCCATATTCTTTATCTCTACTCACGCTCTGATGTCTCTGCGAGCTGTCGTCCGTCCATCGTCATTTGTTTCCAAAAAAGCAGACAGAAATGACGAGCGTTTTTTTTTTTCTGCACACAGTCCACATGTGCCTTCTAGCGCTGTCATCATCTGCTTTATTTATTGCTTCGCTGTCGTTGAGGCGCATGCAATATTCAGAAGCAGGAAGCATGCACTGCATATTTCAATACGCAGTACACTTCCTGTCAGAAGCGTGCCGACGATTCTCCTCATATTCGATTCGCACAGATGTGTGAAGTCCCCAACTCAACACACGTCTTTTCCAAGACTTGTAATTCCATTTCGCATCTCAATCTAATGATGTGCAATTATGTTCATTCTTAATAAGGAACGAATCGCTCGAACTTGGTAGTAGCTTCACCTATTTTTTCTGTGCATGGCTTAGAAGGCGCATAGTTCAGCAAATGCAAGCCTAGCCGTGCTCTTTTTTATCTTTATAGTCCAAGGTTCGACGGAACACCGTATGGTCAGGGCGAAGTATGATTTATTCACAAATGAAAATTGGGTCACTGACCAAGTCGAAAGATGAAAATGACGTTTCGGGTCCCATACGGGGCCCTTGTTCACAATAAGGCTGTCACAGAAGAAGGGATGGTTATATACGCTTCAGAATCTTCAGCAATCTTTTCACGTAAATATGATGTAGCGTGCCCTGATTCTTGTTTAGCCTGTTGGCCGTTGTCTGGATGATTAGGGATTCCAGATGCAGTCTTTCAGATAGGTTTCTTTCCGTCGCCAAGATTTCCACCTCATCCCAGCCTATCTCGTGGCCAGTGGACAGCACGTGCTCTGCAACTGCATTTTTTGCTGCGCGCTTGTTTCTGACGTCGCCCTGGTGCTCCTTCATGCGCCGCTGGAAGTTCCCGGTTTCCCCAATGTAGACGGAGGGGCAGTCGCTGCAAAGCAGAAATCTGGGCGAGTTGGTAAGTATTCATGATATTGTTCACAGCGCAACAAGAACGGGAAAAACGAAAGACGATAGAGTAACACAAACAAGCGCTGACTATCAACTAGTTTTTATTGCAGAAAAGAAGGGGTATATATAGAAACACTTATCAGGCACACAGACGTTTTCTGGAAGGCACGTGGGAGTTCAGATACCTTAACTCCCTCTCGGATAAGGCAATCGAAGGGCTGCTGATACATAGACTGCCTTTTTGATGAATATAAAAGGCCTCCATGATCTCTCGTGTTACCTTATCGCCGTGTCGGAACAGGATGCGCGTGTTACTATAATCCGGTACGCATTTGCACTCCTTGCACATAAACGTAGACTGTGCAAGGGGGTCACCTCTTGCCCTCCTTTCAGCATGATCTTTCATATGCTCGCATTGGCAGTTCCTGCAATGGGCGCCTGTGTGGGAAAGGGGTTCATTTTTTCTAGTATTTTCATGCTCCAACAGGCGCTTATTCACACACCTGCCGGTTTGGCCGATGTACATAGCCCCGCATGAAAAGGGAACCTGGTAAACCACCCCTACTTCGCAGGGTACCGCCGGGGACAAATGCCGCACCTGGCAGGCATCCCTCTTGCCTTCTAGCCTCTGGCTGATCTGCTTGCACATCGTGCTTAGCTTCCTGGGCGCAGAAAAGACGACGTCAATGTCGTATCTGCCTGCAACTTTCTTCAGCCCATGTGATAAGCAGTGTGCATATGGGACCACAGCCGGCCTTTTCCTCTTTTTGCCTTCTTTCGGCTGAACGCCATTCTTGAGCTGCCTGAGAAGCTTTTCCGCTGTTCTAGAAATTCCGTTGTTCTAGAGAGAGCATTTTGGCGCAAGCAAGCAGGTTGCGTGTGAATGGGTACCCTAAACAACTCATTTCTAGAACAGCGGAAAAGCTTCTCAGGCAGCTCAAGAATGGCGTTCAGCCGAAAGAAGGCAAAAAGAGGAAAAGGCCGGCTGTGGTCCCATATGCACACTGCTTATCACATGGGCTGAAGAAAGTTGCAGGCAGATACGACATTGACGTCGTCTTTTCTGCGCCCAGGAAGCTAAGCACGATGTGCAAGCAGATCAGCCAGAGGCTAGAAGGCAAGAGGGATGCCTGCCAGGTGCGGCATTTGTCCCCGGCGGTACCCTGCGAAGTAGGGGTGGTTTACCAGGTTCCCTTTTCATGCGGGGCTATGTACATCGGCCAAACCGGCAGGTGTGTGAATAAGCGCCTGTTGGAACATGAAAATACTAGAAAAAATGAACCCCTTTCCCACACAGGCGCCCATTGCAGGAACTGCCAATGCGAGCATATGAAAGATCATGCTGAAAGGAGGGCAAGAGGTGACCCCCTTGCACAGTCTACGTTTATGTGCAAGGAGTGCAAATGCGTACCGGATTATAGTAACACGCGCATCCTGTTCCGACACGGCGATAAGGTAACACGAGAGATCATGGAGGCCTTTTATATTCATCAAAAAGGCAGTCTATGTATCAGCAGCCCTTCGATTGCCTTATCCGAGAGGGAGTTAAGGTATCTGAACTCCCACGTGCCTTCCAGAAAACGTCTGTGTGCCTGATAAGTGTTTCTATATATACCCCTTCTTTTCTGCAATAAAAACTAGTTGATAGTCAGCGCTTGTTTGTGTTACTCTATCGTCTTTCGTTTTTCCCGTTCTTGTTGCGCTGTGAACAATATCATGAGTCGCTGCAAGGTATCCGATAAACAACGCCAGGGAACTTGGCAGTGGTAGCGGGTCCTTCACGTTGACCACATCGGCTCGCAGTTTGCTGGTTGGCACGTGTGCAATGTGCACTCCGTGTTTACGGAAAATCCTAGAAAGGGCCTCGCTGATCTGACGCACGTAGGGAATCGCAGCACATTTTATCTTTTTTGTCAGCTGTTGTGCTCCTCGTGTGTAGGTGGCTTTCTTGGTGACTTTGCTGTTAAAATTCCTAGGGTAGCCGTTTCGCTCAAGATCGTGCTGTATAAGCTTCATCTCGTTGCCAAGGCTGACCGGGTCGGAACAGATATTTTTAGCACGGTTGACAAGTGACGCAACCACTGAACGCTTGTGAGCCGTAGGATGAGCGGAATCAAAATCCAGGTATCTCCCCGTGTGCGTTGCTTTTCGGAAGACGCTGAAGGCTAACCGATGCGCATCACGTTTGACGAGCACATCCAAGAACGGGATCATGCCGTTCGCTTCCTCTTCCAAAGCGAAATTTATGGATGGCTCTACGGCATTCAGGTGTTCAAGGAAGCTGTGAATATGCTGCTTGTTTAAAATGCAAAAGCAGTCATCAACATACCTCAGAAACACCTTTGGACGATGAGTGAACGAGTTCAGGGCTTTCTGTTCAATAGACTCCATTGTCGGTTGGCAGCCGTGACTGAAATTGACGCTCCCATTGCGGTTCCGAAGATCTGCTTGTACACTGTGCCGTTGTAAGTAAAATACGTATTGGCTAAGCAGAAATGAAGCAATTCGCTGATCTCGCTGACGTTCAACGGCGTGCGATCGGGAAAGGAGGGGTCGCTTTTTAGGAGCTCCTTGCAGGTTTCCACAGCAAGATCGACCGGGACACTTGTGAACAGGGAACATACATCAAAGGACACGAGCACATCGCTTTCTTCGAGGACGATATCCTTGACTTGCGAGAGGCAAAATTCTTACTTCTAGGTATGTCAGCCAGATTAGTTCCAATTGATTCCAAGCCGCTGAAAAAGCGGGACTGGCGTGAAGTACCGTCAAGCCGTTATCCAAAGTAGTGCATGGGACATTAGAAGCCCCAGGGGGCCGTGTTGTTTCTTCGTTTGTCCTGTCCCTTTTGCGCTTTGTATCATCTAGTCATGTACCAACTCGCCCACCAATCGATTCTTCTGAACTTCAAAATGTATCGACCGTCATCAAATTCATCCATTGCCTGGAAGAAAGTGACGTCACCAGATCATAGCGCTCACACTGGCTGTAGGAAATTGACGTCACCAGACCTAGATGGACGTCATTTCCGGTAAAGGCAATAACTGCTAATGCTGTCACACTGTCAACACATAATGGAATTAGGTGCCCTGTGATTTTTTTTTTTTTTTTTGACGTCTGCTCTTCTCAAAAAACAAATAAAATTGTAAACTGTGGGGTTTGACGTCCTGAAGCTATACGTATGGCTATGTGAGGGACGCCGTAGTGGAGAGCTCCGAAGTAAATTAGACCACCTGAGGCTCTTTAACATACCCAGAGATCGCACAGAACCCGCAACGTTGGTTCGCCAAAGCCACTTGGCCTCCGCGCCGTGTAAGAGCAAATAAAATACAGAATTGAACCGGGGAAAAAAAGAAGAAAATTAAACGCATACTCGGTCTTCACTTTTCAAGACGGCAGCAACGTACGACTTCCCGTCAAACAACCTGGCAGCTGCGCACGCAGACGACAAAAGCAAGAACTTTATGAAAGGATATTTTTGGATCATTAGAGAATTTTTTTTTAATGTATTATGGCTTTAACGTCTCAAATCGACTCAAGACTATGCGGGACACCGTAGTGGAGGGCTCCGGATAAGACCGCCTGGGGTTTTTTAACATGCACTGACATCGCACAGCACACGGGCCTCTATCATTTAGCCTCCATCGAAATACCACCTCCGCGGCCGGTATAGAACCCGTGTCTTTCGGGTCAGTAGCCGAGCGCCATAACCACTGAGCCACCGCGGCGACTTCATTAGAGAAAAGAGCGGAATAACACTCGGGAACACTCGAAGTGGTAACAGAACGCTCGGACAGCGCAGCGATGAAAGGCGCGCACTGGATCGAGAATGCTCCATCGTGTTTACACACACCGGCCTCGAGAGCACATATCTTTACACGGCGTTCAGGCTTTTCTCAGGAAGTCCGGGCACCGAAGCGGCATCCGCGGCCGATCAATCGGCGACGCCCAGAAATACATTATCGATTCCACCTGGCCAGCCTGTGCTCTCTTCGCTTCCTGCTGTCGCCCGTTATCGCAGGCGCCCACTTCCGGGAAATCAGCAGCAGCGCTCCCTGCTAGAGGACAACGCCGGAGTGACGTAAAACGCGCAAGCGCGCCCGTTAAGCGTTTCAGGTGCTTGCAGTGTCGGAACGAAAGCCCTTAGCCATAGAGTTTCTTACTATTACCTAGAGGGAAAGCTGGCGGCGCTGCCCTTCAGCCCCCATGGACGCTCAAAGCATCATGGGGCGGTGAGCTACTTGTTGCGGGACGGTCGTAGTTTTTCGGGAACAGGGAGTGGCACTACTGAGATGTTTCATTCAGAAAACGCTGTTCGTGTGTGCGCAGACGACTTTCGCGCGCACGCAGTGTGCAAAAGTCATAGTAGTGAAAACGCGACGACACACGACGCCAATAAAAGATTTTACTCTTCCGAAATGCTATTAAAAAACGCCTTAAAGTATCTAAGCAACAACATTTTTTTTTGAAAACATATTTACTTTTAAAAATGCGCCTATTAATTACGAAATATTAGTTTTTGTAGTGTTCATTACTTGGCCAATAGGAGAGCGAGTCGTCTCTTATTTTGGGCAAACTTTGCACTTAAATGCTTTTCTGCTCGTTTGTTGCAATCATTAGACAAGATATTGAATGTTATGACGTTTGTAATTATCAAATAGCGATTACTTTTGCATTGTTTTTTGGCCAAAAGTTGAAGTTCCGCAACAAGTAGCTCACCGCCCCATGATGCTTTGAGCGCCCATGGTGGCTGAAGTGGTCTCGAGGGGTCGCCATGCAAACTCCCATAGACGGGCCGCCAGCTTTCCCTCTAGGTAATAGTAAGAAACTCTATGCCCTTAGCGAAACGGCTCCGGGCTTTCAATTTTTATCGAGAATGCATACAGCCCGAGGTAACTGCCATGCGGTGTTCCAAAACATTCAACGGCCGAAGAGTCTGCAGCATCGTACAACGGGGTATATTCATGCTCAGAGAAGAAATCCTCTCACACGTTTCTGACACAAATACCATCAAATATCTAGAAGCCTATCAAACCTGCCTTCTCGATTCTCCAGCAAAAGAAGCACTCACCTCGCCGGATCCTTCTCTAAAACTATTCCAGGAAGATTTTATGTCGCTGAGAAATCCTCTTTTGCATTGACCGTGTACGCTATAGCAGTAAAAATATCGCATTTCACATGTATACAGTTTTCAACTCATCCTCTTCTCGATAAGGTTGCAGGAATCGGTGCAACAAACGCATATCAGAACAATACCTTTGGTGTCAACATTAATGCTTAAATTAAGCACGCCAAGGGCGAACTTTTCGGAACTATTGAAAGCACGCCTATAAGTACCCCCTTTGTCAAAAGTAGCCGAGCAACAGGTTCTTGCTTCTCAAACGTATAACGGAGCATTTACAGCACCCCTGAAGACCGAACGGTGCCATAATGCAAGGACAAGGTCTCACCTTTCTTTACACAGAATCAGCGCTTAAGGGCTGCCATGAGTGATTCGCTACGACGCTTAGAAACAAACCACCTGTGCCGGGTTACTTTTGGCAAAGACTGTACGGTCTTATCCGAAGGCATAAGTGCTCACGTCAATTCTCTCAGAAGTTGAAGGGCGAATTGATTGGCTATTCCTAAGGTCCGGCTGAGAACGGGGAGACGACCACCTTTGCCCACTACAACTCCATCTTTATATCCTCCCCTGTAGAAGTCAAAACGTTCTTCGAACACTTTAAGCACGAAAGCTGTAAAAAAGAGAGTAAGTTATCCTCTCGCGCACTCCCTTTACGCAGCACGATAAGTTATCCAAGCCATGCGGTAGATTTCCGTCCCTGAAAATACGGAACACTTGCGCTTGGCTACAGAAACAAACTCCCTCTTCAAAACATGCGAAGTTCGAGCAGTCACGAAGATTTTAGCCGCGATTTCAGCCTCCCCTAGTTGCTAACTTAAGAACGCCGATGCCGCGCTTAAATTCCTATTCCCATTGCTAACTGCATCAGGTTACTATGCCTTGCACTCCATGGGAATATACTTCCCTGGCCAAGAGTAAGCATTACGTAAATTTAGTGATCAAAATCTGTTCCGTGACTTGGGAAGCATACACTGCCCCCTAAAAGGAAGGACATCTTACTCCGTTTCTACTCGCATATAGGCGTATTCGTGAGCGTATGCATGTCAGCGTATGCTCAGCCCTCCGACAAAGCGTCGTCCCATACGTACGGCGGTAGAGGCTGAGCGGGTAACACTATCCGTACAACTTTATTCAAAGCGATTATTCACTTGAACTTTACATACATAGTCTTCGACCTATTCGACCTTGTCTTTGCTTTAATCGCTTGATTTGCGCGCGTCGGACGCGCACTCGTATTCCGGAATGGGGCAAACCGTGAGCAGTCGAGCGTAAGCGCCTCAGACGGGGAACGGGTCCGATTTCAATCTCCGCCGATCAACTCGTCCACGGCCGCCGGCGCTGCCAGGCGGTCAATTTGCTCGCCCTGATCATATTTTCCCGCTCGCTCGGTGTGCACTTGGGGTGCACTGTTTGATTTCGGGTTCCGTTCCAGTCTGCCGCGAACAAAGCTCGCCGCGAGACGCGCTTCTCCGCCGCCTGTGTACCGCCGAGAGTTTTGATTAAACTCCATCGATTACGGATTTCTCAGGAAAACGGACTTGGAGTTCGTCGTGCTTCCTTTTATTTTTTTTTGTCGGTACTGTTCTTGTTTCGATTAGGCCTAGGAATAAAGTTATCGGACGAGAATTTGCACATGACTGCGCAAACTGATCGCGCAGAGGCGAAGGACGCAGCAGCCGTTCCTGGCACGAGCAATTTGTCGGGATTCGCTGCACCAGTACGTGCTAAGCACGAAACAAAGAAAGACGTGTATAAGAAAGATGGCGGCCATGTTTCTTAATACAATTTATGGTCCCTCCAAGAACAAAGTTTTTTTATATATATTTAGCCTATAAGCAAATGCAAATTGCACGAATCGCTCCTCAGATTCTACAACAGGGTATCCCACGTCGCGTAAGCTAACGGTAAAGTAAAAATAAATGGTTCGTGCTCGAGGCATTAAATTGATGAAGCCTTCTTAAAGGCTGCCTGTAAGGCAAAAGCTCATTGTCTACTACGATAAATGTAATTCTTCCACATTTAATCCGGCCAAAGTTTCAGAAAATCTTTTCTAATGCAGTTGCACAGCGTTAAATGAAGCGACAAACTGCGCACCTTCCAATAGAAAAGACTTGCTTTGAACGACTTTTCCACATTACGAAGCTTGCATGCGAACCTTCAGAAAACCACGCGACTGCTTTGACTCGCGCCTGCCAATGACTGCGGCGGCACCAGCACAAGTTCTTCGTGCGAATGTGCAGTAATAAACAGCTGCAAGCTGCCCGCTCCAAATCGAAGTTTCCCTCCGTCTTCATCAATCTAAAAAATGTGCCGTGCTTTCCGCAACCCTTACGAAGTCTGCATCTCTGGTCTGTAGTGATTATCCTGACACAAAACGCACATATTGAACTTGTCCTCGCGCCAAACAATACCACACTTCCTTCTATTCCGCTCCTATTCAAAGTCGAACCTCGTTATAACGGAACTGTTTATAACGAAATAATGGATATAACGAAGGAATGACGATTCCCCTTGCCAGCTTGGTCACCACGGGCTATAACGAAGTAATCGCCTGACCCTTTCAACTTCGTCATAACGAGGTTCAACTGTATATGGAGCAAACCCTTCTTGATACGTCGCTTTAAACACTTTAAACTGTCTGTCTTCAAAGTTGGTCTTTCCCTCGAAGGCTTGTCTCTCTGCCAGTAGCACCGCTAGAGTACGCAATGGGCACATCTGGTGCAGAACGTGAAATGCTCCCGGTTCTAGGCTTATAGTCGTCGTCATCATGAGTATTTTTTTCAGTATATTTTTGCATTATATGGTGTTGCGCTCGTGTGCTTGGAGCGCGAAGGGGACGAACACGTGCTGGGCGCCACTTTCCCCTAGCTGCTCGGCTGCGTCAATGTCCACTGCTCCTCTCTAAAAAGTGCACTTTGCCTTTTGCGTGTGCATCTTTACAACATTACGCGCTCGTGAACGTGATGTCATCTTCCCTACCTTCCTATCATGTGTATGCATAAGCCAGCCAAGGGAGGCATCTCGGTCCCTCCCCTCTTTCACCCACCCCCGTCTCTTCCCTCACGGTTTGATTTAGTTGTCCACAAGCAGGTGTTTCAGAGTGAGACACTTACGAAACTTTTCATTTCTTCAATGCCTAAACGTAACTTAATCTAACCTAACCTGAGAGCTCATTTTTAATGACGCCACAAACGCCATTCTCGTGGCACGGACAGAGATAAACAGGAAGGCAAGAAAAAAAACGGCTCCAGATGGGTATTGCGGGATACCTCAGCAGTCATTGCAAGTCCCAAAACGATCGGAGGACCCGTACTTTGGAACTCTTTATCAGGAGCGAAACCGGAAGTAAGCACGACTTGCAGTGCCAACGGCAAACAACATGCGCAAGTTCGACAGACAACCTAACCCTCCAAACCTCCAACTACAAAAGCAAACACCTCAGTGAGCGGTGGTAACATCACAGCGCTGATGCACAAGGCATCTGCAAGTTGCCAACGGTTTGCAAACATCCGGTGAACGATTTACAACCAAATCGGTAGCGCTCAGACCGTTCGATGTGCAGGGTGCCACATTGCAACCCGAAAGCTTTCAGCGTATGTCAACTGTTGTGTCCTCACGGTAAGTCACTGAAACAACAACACAAAGCACACCCAGTTTAATCCCCGAAACTAAATTCAAATATTTGCTATGTCCGGAGCGTCTAGCTACCCTAGAGCAATTTTACAGGGTTGCCGCCTAGTCGGCGAGCGCATGCTTTATCCACGAGGCTTTCAAAAGTAACAAGGACAGCGCACAAATTGGACTTCTCAGCGCAAACTTGTTTACGAAAGATCCACCCGCGCCGCTCTGAGCGCACGCTAGATTGGACAGGACAGGAAGGCAAGCAGTGCGTGTCTACACAGAGAGAAGTAAATAATGATCTGCAGGGCTTAACCTGTCATAAAATTTTCTGTTCAGTGGGAATCATGTATGCAGCAAAATCAAAAGTAGTTGCTTCCTTGTTTGTTCACTGTGTCGTTAGCAATCAGTGTTCAGCTGCACTGAACGAGTGTTACATCGAAACTACGCAGCAAAATTGGAGAGAGCCCTAAAGCTACACCTAAAAAGTTCACCAAAGAGGATTCTGAGCTCGTCTTTTTACCGCGGGAACTCTATACCTACACGCTCCAAGTATTCTTAGAAACTTCGAATTGTTGTCCTGTGCGGCCAATTTCCCAAATAAATCGAATTAAACATCCCGGCTCCCACCTTCTTTTTTGATCTCACCTATGAAAGTATAGAAGGAGTCAATCAATGCGTGGAGTGCCTTTCAGCGAGTCGCGTGACGGCTTGCCACTCTGCCATCGGCGTAGTGATAAGTAGTGATCGGCGAAAGCAAAGAGTCCGCGGCGTATTTTTATTTCCAAGGGCGTAATTTGCGGCTATGTAGTTTGCGACTGAAACTATTTATTCACGGAAACCTAAAAATAAAAAAATAAAAGCGGAAGCGGAGCCGCCATGTGACTGGCTGAAAGGAACTCCACGCGTTTGCTGACTCCTCCTCTTTTCGGAGGTGAGCTAAAAAAACAAAAACAAAAAAAAACGTGGGAGCCTGGAAGATTACTTCGATTTCATCGGGCAATCGGCCGCACAGGACAGTAAATTCGAACTTTCTAAGAATCCTCGGAGAGTGTAGATGGAGTGCCTGCTGTAAAAAGACAATTTCAGATTCCTCTTTAACGCACCTTTAAGGCTATGACGCGACAGTGCCAGTGGGTTACTGTCCATACATGCGGAATCAGTCATTCTCTACTTAACAGTCATACATCCCTGTGAGTCCTCATAGCACTCCAGGCGCAGTGGTGGAGCGGTTAAGCGATGCTCCACTTCCCTGCGATGACACGTTTTGGCGGGCTAGTTGGTTAAGCATTTTGAATAAACAGCGCGAACGAAGACGAGCACAAAAGACAGCGCTGTGTCGTCCATTTTCTTGTCTTTTGTGCTCGTCTTCGTTCGCCCTGCGATGGCAGGTGCTGCCACCGCGGGCGACCCAGGTTGCTCTTCCCGAGCAACCTCTTGCAGCCAATCATTAATTAATCAATCTATCATTGATTTGACTGCCACCTGCCGCGGTGGTCAGTTTGCTCACAATTCGGTGTTAAGGTTTTGATGAAGCCGTAAGGTCACGTGACCTCACCTAGGTTGCTCCTCCGGGAATTTTTCTTACACAACGCCGACAACGACACCGGATTTTTTTGCGCAACGGAAGCCTTAACGATGTCGCGTTAAAGATACCAAAACCGCACCGTTCAATTCCATCTGCCCCCGGTTTTAGTGCATTTCCTGCGGAACTCTCCGTATGCAAGTGGACGCACAAAAAGTGCGCAGTTATAATTTCATGCATCGCATACACAGCTCATATCCGTGTTAACGGGGCTAACGCAGTTCCGCCATTCACGACTTTTGTCACATCCGATCCACTCATTTCCGGAGTGGTCCAGAGCTGTCCAGTTTTCGGCGACACGTATGCTGAGATTAATGGCGGAAAGCGAACACCACTGTCAAGAAAATTGGCAGTGGTTTAGTTCTGGTTAAACCCGGAGAATTGCGAAAGCAACGAGGAGAGAGAGAGAGAGGCGATGGAGAGAGCGCGGCAGCGGCGGCGGCCCCGGCACGCTAGCTATGCGCCGCTACTGCGCATGCGCAACTGGCGAGCGCGGCGGCGGCACCTCTGAGTCACCCGCGCAGCGACGGCGGCGGCGCGAGAGATGTGCGCCGTGTGACGTCACTGCTCCTCGCGCATGCGCAGTATGGCCTTCCGTCAGCTCCGCGAAATGGCTCGGCGACTCGCGTGGTGTTGCTTTCGCAACAAAACAGCAGGACGACGAATCGTCTGCTACCCTAGTCTTTCACGCAGATCCAGCTTTGCATCCGCACAACCTTGCCAAATCTCGGCCCCTCGTCCAAAGCCGCAGTTGGGAACCACACGACGACGTTTACTCAAAGCGAGATGCGCGGGACAGCTTCCACGCGTCAATCGCTTAGCTCTGAATAAACGTCTCCGGCAGCGCAAGAGACAGCCTACAACAGGGAGAAACTATCGCAGAAGTAGCATGAACAGTTAACGCACGCGCGGATATCATAACACCCAGATACCACCGAGCATTGAAGGCATGCACTGTGTATATAGGCGGCTGTGCCCACGCAAATGCCGTCCCCTTAAACGCAATCCTCTGACGAGCTCCGTGCTATGCACGGACACGGACAGAGCCGACACAGGTTATAAGCAGCGCACACTTGTGGAATGTATAACCCGTGGTAAACAAGCCGTGAATGGGGCTTCCGCAAACGAATGTCAGCCGCAGCAGGCGTGGCATGCACGATGCGGGCCAACCGAACCGCGGCATTAGCCGAGTGTCTGCACGCGAAGCATTCCAATTAGGTGCGTCCTCGAACGAGCTCTTCTCGATTTCCACGTCGAAGCACGTCGGCGCACTCACCGCCGTTCCGCACGTGTAACATGCTGTGTATCGTATGCAATGAATAGAATATTCTCCAAAGAGACCTGAAAGGGCGACCAACAAACTGAGCTCGTAGCGACTCGCGCTTAACTCGGGAAAACATCCTGGCGTCACTTATTCAGAAAAGATAGCATGCATTTTAACTTTGCACAGACGCGCATGATTTCAGTTCGTAAACTGTGCATGTATACAGTTTGATGGTCAGAATGTGAGTTTAACTCAAACGCAACGCTTCAGTGATAGCGTTTGATTTATCGCGGGCATTAACCACGAGGGCGTGATTGGTTCGTGTAAACAATTTAGAAAAAAAAAATTGAACCCCACTCACGTGCATAATTTGCGCGGGGTTCAGGAAGAGTAAAGCGACGCTGAAGCCGACGCGGAAAATCAGACGGTTTTATTTGCGCGCTACTTCAAACCGGACTGCGCCGGCGATGTCAAAAAAAAAAAAAAAAAGAAAACGCGGAGAAGCCTTGGATCAAGTCCGTTAATAGGCTCGACGCAGAGATTTATTCTGACAACGCCGTCATAGTTGATGCCGCTGCCAGGAGACTGTTTTGAATTTCCTTTCAGCCCGCATTTATGTCGGCAGCAACAATACGTTTCTGCCAAAATAAACCCAAAAACGCCTCTCGACGAGTAGGATTTAAAAATATACAAAAAGATGCGCTTCACGTTAATTAGCGATCTAAAAGCTTCAATTTAGCAAATGAGGAACGTCGGAACGAAGAACTCGAGATAGTTTCAGGCCACCAGGGATACTTTTTTTTTTTTTAATGCGATGTTGATTGTGCCGTGTTCTCATCGCTCGATGGGTTCCATGCATTTCTCCCCTATCGAAATGGGGCCTTCACGGCCAAAAATCGAACTCGTGCACAACTGCAGCGCGGCATAGCCTCCAAACGGCCGCTTTGGCTTGCGAACAGTATGAACAAACTTCAGACACAAAAGAACTGTACAGTCGAGATGAGCAATGGAAAGGTGTCACGCCCTGCAGGTAAAGGAAGATGCAGCATTGTTGGCGGGGAGAACGAAATGCACAATGGCGACGGATGCCATTTTTAGATAAGGATATGACGTACACACGCGATCAAAGTTCATAGAAAGCATAGTTTAATCAAAAAAAACTGATTTCATCGCTATGTTTTCACACAAGCAGAAAGAAACAGATTTATGCAGCCTAATCCAGAATCTGTGACTCCCACAGTGGACCTTCGAATTTCAAGCAATGCACCCTGAAGGCAAAAAAAAAAAAATGTTCATCCCCGAAGTCACGTTTCATAACTTCACTATGGCAAGTGTACTGTCACCTACATTGTAATGTCCCACGCAGTGTGTCACAATGACCTAACAAGGCTCTCGTCATTCCATGCTTATGCTTGCTTCCGATAACCCGATGAAAAAATGATGATACAAACAACTAATGGCGCACACCCACACTGAGAAATCGGCCGAGAATCAGGAGGTACAGAGAGGCTAACCAACCAGAGAACTTAGGAGGGAAAAATTAAAAGAAAGAAAAGGACAGGAACAAATAGGTAGATGATTAACACACACGGTAGATAAATACGAGGCGGGACTATCTAATATATACGGGATGGTCTTAATTCAACAGGGACGGAAATGGAAATATGACGAGAACCCGATGGGCTGGGAACTATTTGTTCTCTGCTTTCTCGTTTTCCATAGCTAGTGATATTTTATTAAATGGTACTGCATGCGGCCTTTAACGTTCCGAAGCTGCACAAACGCTCTTTCGACCACCTAGGATTTCTTTAACGTGCACTTACATCACATACCATCAGGGACGTTTTTAACACTTCGCCCGCGACGAACTGCAACCACGGTGGTCTGCATTCGATCCCTTCTATACCACCCGAACGCTGTAAACACTGAACTAGCTCCCCGAAATTGTCGCACAGACGAATCAAATCAGTCAGCTTCTTGGGCTTTCCGCGGCGTCCGCTGTACTCGCCTTGAACGTATCAGTGTGTAGCAGCGGATTATCAGACTAAAAAAAGCCGGCGACCTATCCTCCATAAGATACCGAGAGGAAACAGGTCGAAACACCCGCTTGCTATTGCACACGCCGGAACTTTGGCCGCTTCGCGGCGCACGGCAATTTAAACAAGGGCGCTGGAGTCGATTCACTCGAGAGCTCATGCGCCAGACTGCAATAATCCTCGCCAAGGAATCGCGGGGACTGATCTCCGGCGCTTAAATCGCAACGCCCGCTACAGATCTCCTCGCAGGAACCTGAAGTCAACGCGTGCCTTGCTTGCGGATATTGCGAGCTCCGTGATACTAAGCTCCTTCCATTCCCTGAACAGTCTTCGCAAGAAGCTATCAAATCCTCGTCTTCGAAAAGGTCAAGAAATCCACCGCTCGACCTCGATTCGTTAGAGCGAAGGAAGTTCTCCTCGAAGGGGTTATATTTTAAATGTTTGCACGAAAAGGCCCAGAAGGGTATATTCGCCGATGAAAACACCTCCAGTTAAAGCAAAACAAAACAAAAGCAGAACGAAGTCATTTTAAGCTCGAGAAACCGGCAGCCCGCAGTGACAGGCAAGCGGCTAGTGTAATAAACGAAAAGCGAACAGCACGCATGCAGCAAGAAAATGATGAAAGCCAGTTTCTCGTGCCATAGCGTTTTTTCATGGAACTGAACGTAAACGCACGAAGTGCTCGCATAACGACGGTCGCATATCGAACGCGGGCCGAACATCAGCAGCTGCAGCACAATTACGATTTCGATTCGCTTTTCGCCAAAGTCTGAGCAAACGCTCTTCATGAGTGTTTTTTCTTGTTCTTCACACGCTCGCAAAGATTTACTCACGTGATCGTATTCATATATCGGCTGTGAGGGCCCAGCACGACAGGCTGTGACTTTGCTGAAGCTTTTTCGCCTTCTGCTCTTTCTTATCTCTCCCTTTCCTCCCTCACCTTTACATCCCCTCATCCCTTTCCCCCAGTGCAGGGTAGCAAAGTGGTTTCATCTACCGATTAACCTCCCCGCTTTTCCACCTGCTCCTCTTACTACTCCCGCTACTCACGTGAAATAGGCAGCTCTGAAGCTGAGTTATTACTGCCTAACCTAAACGATCACTGCTTCATAAGCACGGAGAATTTTATAGCGTACTTCAATCGGCGATCCGAAGGAGCTCTCTGAAGCCTCGACGGAGCAAGATGTCTAGGAAATCTTGGAACCATGTCGCCGAGGTCCAGTCAGAACTCAGAATCCGGGACTAAATCGCCCACTGAAACACGCTCTTCGGGATCCGTAGAGCAAAAAAAAATAATAAAACTTGCTCTGGATCGCAATTTAGAATGCGCCATTCGAAGAAGTGAGCGGAGGAACTGGAACTTCAACGCGATTATGCCAACTATTCATACGGTCAAGCGATCAACACGCGAGCATTCCGTTCTGCCTATGCCGTTATTTATTAGCGAGTGCACTCAGTAATACCTGCATGTATATTCTTCGGAGGTAAACACAAGGTTTTTTTTCTCGACAGTAGGGTCAGTAGTAGCGGTCATTAGAAGGAAGTCGAATAGTAAGCTGGCTTACTAATATCTTCTCCGAATTCCACAAAAACCTTACCTTTCAAACCCATACCGATATATGCCTCGTCATGGCTTCGAATCCACCAGCAACTGGTAAGTTTGTTTTAAATTTTTTAAAAAAGTTAATACTTCGGGTCTTACTGCAAACGTAATCTGTGGGTGCGTGACGTCAGCGCGCGACCGCCTCGATTGGGCGTGCACAGCGCGCATTTATTTCCGTCGTAGCACAAAAGTCTATATGTTTCAAAATCCGGGAATGCGATCTCGAATAAACGATCATATCCGCTCGCGCGAAGCCTATATTTGAAATCTCGTTTCCAAATATTCGCTGAAACGTCCGCTACACACAATAACCACAGAAGGCGCTTTCAGAAGCGTTTGGAATAAAAAAGAAACTACTTCGGAGCTTAAGTTTAACGTAGGCCATTCATTCTTCTTTCTTGTCTCGCCCCCTCTGTCAGCTGCCACTACAGAGCCTCAACTGTAATATTCGGGTGCGCATAATATAAAATGCATAATGCGGCTTAAACCAACCAGACGACCGCACTGCGCCTCAGTAGGATGGGCGCCATTCCACCTCCTAACCCCCCCCCCCCCCCTTTTTTTTTTTCAACGATCCGTATGAGCAGACATAGTTTCTAAAATTTTAGTCCTGAAGTTTTGAACACACCAAGTGTTCTTTACAAAGTCACAGTTTTGAAGCAGCAGGGTTGTTCTGCCTTTGCGGGCTGTTTGTAAGCTTCGTACCCGTGGCTGGACATTTTTATTTCGCCATGTGCGACTCAGGCTGCTCTTCCCGAGCGACCAATCATTAATTTAACTGCCACCTGGTGGGCAGTTTGCTCACAATCCTGTCGGCAGGTTGTGATGACGTCACAAGGTCACGTGACCCAGGTGGCCGCTCACGGTCAACGACAACGGCGAATTTTGTGCGGCACAAGCTGCTTAATTAACACAGTTTCGCTAAAACCATCACTGTATGGCTTACCTCACGTCGAGTCCTCAGCGGCCAAGAGAAAAGAAAAAAAACGCGGGACACACAAGCATAAAGAAAAAAAAACGACCGCAAGAGGCTTGCAATTGTATCGAGAGCTAGCGGACATCAACACCGCGAAACACTTCTCGAAAGCCCTTTAATCAAAGCCACTTACGCAGTCACTTGCCTCGCGTATCGACCATAAAAGGGCCGTGTGATGAAGCGGACGCTTCTCATATTCATTCCGCCGCCATACATATTTCCTGTACTCATCGATCGACCCTCAGCAGCAGAGGCCATTCGCTCAGTGCCCGCTTTTATTCGGACAGGTTCACGCAACCCTCGGCGGACACCGCCCATTTATTTTGTCACAGTGTTTCCCTCTCGTGTCCTTGATGCAGTCGCGCTCTGCCCAATTGTGTATTCATGTATTTCGTGCCTAGATGGTATAGTTTTCGACGGAAGCGGCTTGTTTGCTTTCAAAGAAAGTGCTGCCTCAGGTACGTTTTGTGACGTTTACGGTGTGGAGGAGGAGGTGGAAAGGTCGGAAGGTTAACGGGAAGAATAAACCCGTTCGCTACCCTGCACTGGGGGAAAGGGATGAGGGAATATAAAGGTGAAGAAGAAAAGGTTTGGTTTGCTTTAACGTCCCAAAGCGAGGCTATGAGGGACGCCGTAGTGAAGGGCTCCGGAAATTTCGACCACCTGGGATTCTTTAACGCGCACTGACTTCGCACAGTACACGGGCCTCTAGAATTTCGCCTCCATCGAAATTCGGCCGCCGCGGCAGGGACCGAACCCGCGTCTTTCGGGCCAGCAGCCGAGCGCCGTAACCACTGATCCACCACGGCGGGGCAAGAAGAAAAGGGAATTTGTGGTGGTTAGCCGTTTAACACATCGACCGCACACACTAAACACGAATACACCTACATGGGAGTAAAAAAGGGGGCAAGCTGTCCTCTAGCAGACTTCCTTTTACAAAAAGGAGTGCTCTAAAAGACAGTTTACTCCCTTCTTACTCCTTTCTGGCCAGAGTGTAGAACACTCTTAACACTTCATCTTCTTTATTTTTTTATTTTTTAACAGCGCGAATAGACGACGACGTTTACACACGCAACAACACGAGCGCTGTGTTGTTCTGTGTGTAAACGTCGTCGTCTATTCGCGCTGTTAAAAAATGGATAACAACCAACTCGCCCAGCTTTCTGTCTTCTTAACTTCATCTTCCTAACTTAGCCTTCAAGTAACGCTGGCAACGTCACGACGTTTCCGCGAAGGTCTGTGCATTGTTTTTGCGCTCGATACTGTCCAAAGCCACGATGCATTGCTTTAACTGGTTTTACTTTTTAAAGCGATGTTTATTTGCTTTAACTGTTTCTTCTAAAATCGGCTCAGCGAAGATCGCTAAAAAGAACAAACGATTCTTCGGATTAACGAAGCGCCTGATCCCCGTTAATTACCGAACGCGCACAGCGCGTAGGGAGCCTACAAGCAAAACGAAGAGTTCCCAAATAATTAGTTGCTGCTACCGTGCGCATCTAACGACCCCCCCCCCCCCCCCCCCCCCCCTCCATCATTCATTTCACTCCTCCTCCTCCATTCAGCACTGGCATCACAACGAGAAGGTACAGCTGCAATCAGTGCAGTGAACGCTGCTACGAGGGAACTACCTTCGTATTGCGCAAAGTTTCATGCAGATTAGCGCACTGCGCGAGACCCTCTAGGTCACTCGCGCAGGACGGCTGCTTATTTCCCATTGTGTAATCTTGTCCTCCAAAAACAGCTCGATATCAACGCCGGTTGAAAGTGGTGAAAAAAAAAAAGGCAAAGCAAAAAATGAATACACCGATCCTGCAAGCGAAACGAGGGAACCGGTTTCAGGTGGCCGCCAGTAAGAACCCCGTTATTTCGTAACGGCAGGTGGCTGAGAGATAGGCCGTGGCGCACCCATTGCTGGTGTTCCGTCCCGACCGACAACGATTTGCATATCGATTGGGAAAAGCGAGAAAACGGCGGAATACTGCGGTACGTGCACTGGTCAGGACTGGTTAGTCTTATACAGCGGTGTGCCAGCCATACTCGGGGCAGTCCCCACTTCATATCACTTCCTTTTGTCCAAGGTTAAACGATAACACTAATTCGTTTGCGGAGACTGCCATTATTTCTTTTTTAATCGTATAAAACGTTTACGCGCAAAGGTAACTTACAGGTATGGAACCACTGTTCATACTCTCCCATAAAAGAACCACCGAAATCCCGGGACACCTCCTGGCGAGGGGCCTCCACTCAATTCCTCTTGCCCTGTCCAGTCTGATGGGTAAACCAAAGTTATATCAATCAATCAATCAATCAATCAATCAATCAATCAATCAATCAATCAATCAATCAATCAGAGCATAATACAGCCATGGGGAATAAAGGTCGCCTTGGCGTTTTAGAAGTTCACGGCCCATATCTTTGGAGAATTGGCATCAGGCCGCAAGAGTGGGTTTCACGCGCGTAATATCATAGTGAAAATAAGATTTGACAACTCAATGTCTCCTAAGCTCGGAGAACCATGCGAATTTTTTTCAAAGCGAGAACTAGCCCGAAAAGCAATTAATTCACACTGAGCGAAATCTGTGTGAAATTTAACAAAACTTCTGTTTGGGCTAGATGGTGCATAGCTATAAATGAAATGAAATTTAAGCGCACACGAAAAACGCACACAAGAGGAGATACACACAGGACAGCGCCTGTCCTGTGTGTATCTCCTCTTGTGTGCGTTTTTCGTGTGCGCTTAAATTTCATTTCATTTATATCTGTGTGAAAGTTTCCAGGAGCGGGAATGTTCTTAAATGATTTTTCAGATGCAAGCCCGACGTCTCACTATTTTTACGCAAGCCGCCAGACGTACTCGAAATGTCAGATTTACGAAAGACGTCAGATTATCAAGGAGTCACAGGGGGGCGGATGCAGGGCGTTTAGTAAAGAACATACACCAAAGTGGAGCCGGTGGAATCCCACCGACGGCATGTGGTTGTTTTTTTCTGCTGCTTTTATTATTCTCCCACTGATGAAAAACTACAGTTTAAAAAAGAGAGAAATCCCCTAAGCTCCTTGGTTTCGGTGGCTGCCGGCTTGACTCAGTAAAGCAAGATACGCAGTGCCACTTGCGAGAATACGAGGGATTAAATATCACCTACGTAAGACACGAAATACAGCAACGCAGTAAGTTGGAAGAAAGAGTGAATCAGCGTAAAAGGAAAAAAAAATTAAACCAAAAACGACAGCCATGAAAGCTGACATTGGAGCACTGCCACCTCTTTCACAAAAAGAAACCGAAAATTCAGCGCACTCTGGCGAATCATTACGAACTGTGGCAGGCACACAAAAGTCTGAGCTTGTCAGATTGAGAATGCGACTCATCCGACATCTGCAAGCCGTGTACACAAATCAATACAAGCACCCCGTACGAGCCCATTTATTCACCCTTGCGGTAGGAACAGTCGGCGCCCGTATCTGTTCGTCGAACTTCTTGAATAAACAAAGCTTTCCTGGAAACATTCGCGAGCGGTTAGTGATGATAGTCACTCAGGTTTTGTGCGGGAAGAACGGCAAAAACGACCAACATTAACGGCGCGTGCAGGCGCAAGACACGCGAGCAACTGTAGCTGTTTAACTATTCATGATGAGATGCAAAAAAAAAATACAGGTAGCAAGGAGGCAGCGACAATGCGACGCGTCAGTCAAAAGTCGCGAGACGCACCCCAGACGCGAGCTGACTCGACAACGTTCAGGAAGTTTCGGTGGTTATAGCTTCCGTTAGACGAGGTCAGAAATCTCACGACACGAGCAGCATCTTTGTGCAGCTGCTCACGACGCTTATACCAGTAATAAAATGCTAGCAGTCGTTTCATCCCAGCGAAGGATATCTTTCTTTATTATAACATCAAACATAATGAATAAGGAATTGGTGAGAAAAAAAATAGAAGAAAAGAAGAGGCCTTGTCAGAAGAGAGGCGGCCCCCATTTGTCACGCCTTATGTAAAAACTGCACGTACAGAAGTGGCAGTATTAAAGGGAACGCATTATGAACGTTCAACTAATGATTCGGAAGAATGGGTGCAAAACACCATTTCTTTCTTTTTTTACCAGTTTAACCTATATTTACAACTTCAGTCCACAATTAACACGAATGTCCTTGTACGTATGTCCGCCGCGGTGGCTCAGTGGTTATGGTGCTCGGCTGCTGACCCAAAAGACGCGGGTTCGATCCCGGCCGCGGCGGCTGGAATTTCTTTGGAGGAGAAATTCTGGAGGCCCGTGTACTGTGCGATGTCAGTGCACGTTAAAGAACCCCAGGTGGTCGAAATTTCCGGAGCCCTTCACTACGGCGTCTCTGATAGCCTTAGTCGCTTTGGGACGTTAAACCCCATAAACCATAAACCAACCTTGTGCGTAAACTAACTGGCCCTTACGTATTCTAGCGATGTACAGGGTAGGTCTAAAGATCCCAGACCATAGGATCTGCACTGAGCATGATAGTGGGAAACCTACTGCGCCTGTGAAGCTACCAAAGTCATCCGGAGTTCAGGACTGAAAATGAAACTACTCCTCACCCTCCAATGATTTAGAGCATTGGGGGTGGAGTGAATGAACCACTACAAGGCTTGAAAGCAGACACCTGTGCCCTGGGAAATTTATAAAACCCCTGCATGGATGGCTGAATTAATGGTAGAATGAGATTTCGCTCATGTAGAGCGGTTTATTGGCACCTTCAAGCGCTGGCGACGAAGACCCTGGCGCAAGAAGTCTAGGAACGAGCGAGGCGAGGGACCGGCACACAAGCGGCAGTTCTCCAGCACGAGCCTCCTACGGGCGGCGCTAGCGCTTCGTCGTCGTTGGTGGCGGTGCTGGATCTTCTTCTTCATTCCAACTGCCCCGGCGGAAAGAGGGAGCCATCCTGGCGACTCAAGGCGAGGAGACGACGAGAGGGCTGTAATAAGGCTTCAAGCGGCTGACATGAACGACGTCGCGACCACGGCGGCGATGGTCCAAAGAAGGTGTCACCGGTTCGATGATATAGTTCACTGGTGACGTACGCTCTAAGATGCGGTAAGGACCAATGTGCTTGGCCGAAAATTTGGACGCAGCCGGAACAGAGAGCCAGACCAATGATCCAGTGGAGAAGTGTGTAGCGGGCGTGTCTTGGTCCGACTCATGTGTCCGGAGCCCTTGACGTTCGGCGGTGAAGGAGCGAGCCAACTGGCGGCACTGCTCAGCATGGCGGGTAATGTCAGAAATGGAAGTATATTCTGAGCTGTCGGGGTTGTAGGGAAGGATTGTGTCCAGCAGACAGGAAGGCTCGCGCCCAAATAAAAGAAAGAATGGGGAAAAGCCGGTGGTTGCCTGGGATGCGGTGTTATATGCATAGGTCACGAACGGAAGGACTTGATCCCAATTAGAGCTGTCGGAGCTAATGTACATGGCGATCATGTCCCCAAGAGTACGGTTGAATCGTTCGGTGAGGCCGTTGGTTTGGGGGTGGTAAGCGGTAGTGGTACGGTGGACTGAGTGGCACGCATCGAGAAGCTCGCGAACAACTTCAGACAAGAAAACACGGCCGCGGTCACTGAGAAGTTCTCGCGGAGCGCCGTGACGCAGGACGAAGTGATGAAGAAGGAAGAAGGCGACGTCGCGAGCAGTAGCCGCAGGTAGGGCAGCGGTCTCAGCATACCGAGTGAGGTGGTCCACGGCGACTATAATCCATCGATTCCCGGCGGTCGTGAAGGGGAGCGGCCCATATAGGTCGATGCCCACACGATCGAAAGGGCGAGCCGGGCACGGTAATGGCTGTAACGGGGCAGTCGAGGGTCGAGGTGACGACTTCCGCTGCTGACAGGCTGTGCAGGAGCGAACGAATCGACGAACAAAGTTGTACATGCCCCGCCAGTAGTACCTCTGGCGTAGCCGCTCGTAGGTTTTTAGCGATCCAGCGTGAGCGCTTTGAGGGTCGGCGTGGTAGTGCGCACAGATCTCAGACCGAAGATGGCGGGGAATCACGAGGAGCCACTTGCGGCCGTCCGGACGATAGTTGCGGCGGTATAGGAGATCGTCGCGGATGGCGAAATGGGAAGCTTGGCGACGAAGGGCCCGAGGGAAGGAGGACGTAGAGTGCGCACGAAGGGCATCCAGCAAGGAAGAAATCCATGGATCCTGGCGTTGTTGATTGGGCATGTCGATAGCAGTGAGCGCTGCGAGTGGGGAATCAGATACAAGGGAAGAGGGCGCAGGAGAGGGCAGTGGCGAGCGTGACAAGGCGTCGGCGTCGGAGTGCTTGCGGCCCGACCGGTAGACAACGGTAACATCGAATTCCTGAAGACGGAGTGCCCAGCGGCCAAGGCGTCCTGAGGGATCTTTGAGGGAGGCCAACCAACACAAGGCGTGGTGATCAGTAACGACGGTGAACGGGCGGCCATATAAGTAAGGGCGGAATTTTGTGAGAGCCCACACTACGGCCAGACACTCCTTTTCAGTCACGCTGTAGTTCGACTCTGCTTTGGTGAGAGCACGGCTGGCGTACGCAACAACGTATTCAGAAAATTCGGGCTTGCGCTGGGCCAGGACAGCACCGAGGCCAATTCCGCTTGCGTCGGTGTGCACCTCAGTAGGAGCACTGGGGTCATAGTGCCGAAGAATAGGGGGTGAAGTAAGACGACGACGGAGCGCAGCAAAAGCTTCATCGCAGGCAGAGTCCCACGTAGACAGGTCGGCGGGACCAGTGAGGAGTTTCGTAAGGGGCGCGACGATAGAGGCGAAATTAGGGACAAAGCGCCGAAAATAGGAGCAGAGGCCCACAAATCGGCGCACCTGTTTCGTAGAGGTCGGTTTAGGGAATTCAGCCACAGCCCGGAGTTTGTCAGGATCAGGTAGGACGCCATCTTTGGATACGAGGTGGCCGAGTATTGTCAGTTGCCGGGCACCAAAGTGACATTTCTTGAGGTTAAGCTGAAGGCCAGCACGGGTGAGGCAGCTCAATATCTGGCGCAAGCGCTGGAGGTGCGTCGGAAAATCGGGCGAAAACACAACAACATCATCCAAGTAGCAGAGACAAATGTTCCACTTGAGCCCGCGCAATACATTGTCCATCATTCGTTCGAACGTGGCGGGAGCGTTACACAGACCGAATGGCATTACGGTGAATTCATATAGGCCGTCAGGGGTAACGAATGCCGTTTTAGGACGGTCGGACTCAGACATCGGCACTTGCCAATAGCCGGAACGGAGATCCAGAGAGGAGAAGAATTCGGCGCCTTGCAAGCAGTCTAGGGCGTCGTCAATACGGGGTAGCGGGTAGACGTCTTTGCGCGTAATTGTGTTGAGCCGGCGATAGTCCACGCAAAATCGTATCGAGCCATCCTTCTTCTTCACCAGCACCACTGGGGATGACCAAGGACTGGCAGATGGCTGAATAATGCCGCGTTGTAGCATGTCGTCCACTTGCTCAGCGATGAGGCGGCGCTCGGGAAGTGACACACGGTAGGGGCGCTGGCGGAGAGGAGTATGGGTACCGGTTTCAATGTGGTGCTCGACACTGGTCGCACGGCCCAAAGAAGAGGACTGGTGGTCAAACGAGGAGCGAAACTGGTTGAGCAGGGCAAGAAGCTGCGCGTGTTGAGCTGTGTCGAGGGCGGGATCAATAGAGCGGTCGAAAATGTCCGAAGGCAGTGGGTGATCGGGAGGAGCGCCACGTGGGGTGAGGGCAGCGAGGTCGAGACTGGAGGAGGGCGCATCGGTGTCCAAGGAAGAGATGAAGTCAGCGGTTTCAAAATGACCAAGGCACTCGCCACGAAGCAGGGGAAACGCAGAGAATGAGGTGTTGGAGACAAGGATTGCGGCAGCACCGTGGTGAATGTCGATGACGGCGAAGGGAAGAGAGAGACGTCGGCGAGAGGCAAGGAGGGTGGAAGGCTTGAAGAGAACGGTGGCGTCAGAAACAGAGGCGGTGCACACAGGGACGAACACAGCACTCTCAGGGGGAATATCGGTGTCCTCGGCAACAACAAGCTTATCATCACAGCGAATCGGAGGTGCGTCGAAAAGTGTATCACAGAGCGGAGAAAAGACGACGTGCGCACGGGCACAGTCAATGACGGCGCTATGGCGGGATAGAAAGTCCCAGCCAAGGATTACGTCATGGGAGCTTGCACGGAGGACTAAAAATTCGACAACGTATAAAACATCGGCGATGACGACGCGGGCTGTGCAAGCGGCAGAAGGATGAACGGGCTCGGCGCTAGCTGTACGGAGGGAGAGTCCAGAAGCAGGGGTCGTAACTTTTCGAAGCGAACGGCAGAAATTTTCGTTAATCACAGAAACGGTGGCCCCAGTGTCCACAAGCGCAAGTGTCGGTACGCCGTCCACAAACACGTCAAGAAGATTTGGCGGTGAAAGGCGAGGACTTGAACAGGGCGATGATAGCGCAGTTCGTGCCCCAGGAACTGCGGCTGCTAGTTTTCCGAATCGGCGGTGACGGTGCGACGCCTCATGGGCGACAAGGAGCGGCGGCGAGGGGACGGCGATCGGTGGGAAACGTAGGGCTGACGACCATGAGCGCGATCAGGTGAGGTGCCCCGATGGGGTGGTTCGAAAGATGGGCGAAAGGTGCGATCCGTAGCGGGGTAATCCGGCATGGGGTGTAGGGGTGCAGGCAGAGTACGTCGACAGAGGCGCGCGACGTGGCCGGGACGACCGCAGGCGTAGCAGATAGGTTTGTTGTCAGGTGTGCGCCAAGGATTGTAGGGAACAGGCGCGAAACGGTGCCGGGGAGCAGCAGGCGCAGACACCGCAGGAGGAGCGTATGCATAGGCCTGCGGCGGCGGTGGTCTTCTGACAACGTCGGCATATGTGAGAGGCACGGGTGCGGGCGGCACTGTTACTGCAGGATCGTAGCTCAACGGGGCGGCAACAGGAGTGGGCTGGATTGGGAAAAGACCGGCCTGGGGAGCCAAGGGTGCCGGTTGCCGAAGACTAGGAAGTGCATCGGCGACCTCCCGCGTGATGGCGTGCCGGATCTCAGGACTGATGACGGGCGGTGACGGGTGTTGATGCGATAGGAGCGAGAGTTGCCGGGCTACCTCGTCCCGCACGAAGTCTTTGATGGTAGCGAGTAATTCATTGTTGATGCCCAGGCCGGAGATGGAGTCGGCAGGTGGGGGAGAGCGACGAGCGCAAAGGCGTTGTTTGCGCAACTCATCGAAACCTTGGCACAGGGTATACACCGAGGCAACGGTGGTGGGGCTCTTCGCCAACAACATCTGAAAGGCGTCGTCGTCGATGCCTTTCAGGATGTGCTTGATCTTCTCAGCCTCGGTCATAGACGGGTCAACACGCTTGCAAAGGTCTACTACATCCTCAATGTAGCTCGTGAAAGTCTCATTGGTGTGCTGAGCTCGGACACGCAGGCTTTGCTCAGCGCGCAGCTTCCGCACGGCGGGACGACCGAAAACCTCCGCGAGGGTGGTCTTTAGAACGGCCCAGGTGGGAATGTCGGCCTCGTGGTTTCGGAACCACAGGTTAGCGACGTCGCTCAGGTAGAATATCACATTTGTGAGCTTGACGCGGTCGTCCCAGTTGTTATGGCGGCTCACCCGTTCATACGACTCCAGCCAATCTTCCACATCTTGATCGCTGTGGCCGCTGAAAACAGCGGGGTCCCGCTGCCGGACGGCACCGGAGCAGATGACTGGCTCCGGCGTGGGGGATGGCTGTTGACTGGGGGGCTGCTGACCGGCCTTGGACATCGGGATGGTGCGACTGCGAAGTTCCACGGTGAGGGGGAACGGTGGTGACCGCAGCAACCTCCACCAAATGTAGAGCGGTTTATCGGCACCTTCAAGCGCTGGCGACGAAGACCCTGGCGCAAGAAGTCTAGGAACGAGCGAGGCGAGGGACCGGCACACAAGCGGCAGTTCTCCAGCACGAGCCTCCTACGGGCGGCGCTAGCGCTTCGTCGTCGTTGGTGGCGGTGCTGGATCTTCTTCTTCATTCCACTCAGAAAATAAAGGCCGGAAGTTTGCAAACAGTCTAAACGAACAAGAACAAAAAGAAAGAAGAAATAACGTAAACTCGCACCATTTGTTATGAAAGAAATTCAAACCTTAGACGCGGAAATGAACGCGAGGTGTCTCTTTTTACGCTTCTTTTACCGCTCTACTTCATGTTCATCCACTGCGTCAGCTATTTTCCAAGAAGCCGCCATACAACCCTTACATACAGGCCATTAGCGTAGTGAGGCATAAAAAAAGACACAGAACGCAGACAATTCATCATTATTTTCGGCTCCCCCCACCCACCTTACTGTTTTTTTTAAATGTCTCTCTTGCGTTTTTTATTATGAACAGCGGCCGTTTAGCCGACCCTGTACACTGCACGAGGCAGGCTGCGCACACGGCTCGGCAAATAATGACACCTGCCGAGCGGTCGATCGCCGAGATCCGCGCAGGCGGCATTTATTCTGCACTCATTCGAGCGCGAGTGAAAAGTTGCCAGGATCCGGCTGTCTTGTTTCACCCTCGTCTCACCCTCGTCCCACCCCCGTCTTATCCACGTTTAACGCTCGTTTAACGGTCGTCTGACCCTCGTCTGACCCTCGTCTGACCCTCGTCTGACCCTCGTCTGACCCTCGTCTGACCCTCGTCTGACCCTCGTCTGACCCTCGTCTGACCCTCGTCTGACCCTTGGCTCACCACGGGCTGTTTCAGCTCGCGAGCGCGCTTGAAACGGTGCTAGAGCGGAATGACGACCTTTAGATTCTCAAGGTCGCAGTACGGAAGCAGGAAGAGGAGGCTGCTTTATTGTGAGCCCAAATTAAATGCCTCCGGCGACGGCATCGAGGATCTAGTCGACAAGGAATTGGTATTGGTCCTCCCGGGGATTCGACCGAAACCAAGCGCTCCGTCTAAGGCAAGTTGGGTGGACGACTTAATAGCATAGGGCTGGCACGGAGACCTAGTTATATGAGAGGGGGATCAGAAGCAGGTAAGGCGGGTGGGTGATGAAGGAAGATTAAAGGCCAATGATACGCGGAAGCGCGTACTGATGGGAAGTTGGGGCAGGAGGGACCCGGTCGAAGGGGAAGTGGGTAGGGGACAAAAGGGGCGACTAGGTCAGAGGACGTTTCCAGAAAACAAAGCTTTAAGCACGAATTGTAATGAATATTGCATTTACATTTATAAATGGTAAGAGGTTGACGTGATAGCTGGTTGAATAGCAAAACCGTGATCTGAGCTAGTTGGTACATCTTCACAACTTACCAGCGCTGCGACGAGGAACAAAGACAGAGAAGTAAAGACAGGGACAAGCGCTACTAATAACGCTGTTAGTAGCGCTTGTCCCTGTCCTTCCCTCTCTGTCTTTGTTCCTCGTCGAAGCGCTGGTGAAGTTGTGAACTGGTTGAATAAGAGAGGCCTCTGCTCGGGTTCCCATTCTCAGTAACGCAGTTTACTAAGAGCGGCTCCCCCCTTCACTCTTTTAGTGATAATTAATCACAACTTCCACTGTGCACAGGAAAGATAACTGTCACGTATACGATGAATGCACTTGGAGTAAACACAGTTCACTGACGTTTAGTGCATGAACATGCCGGACGGGTGTAGATGAAGGACCCCAGCTTCAATTTCATAGCATGTGGTTCCTAGACTGTAACCGCAGCTGCGTTCGCTGCCAAGCAATCGAGGCACCGAGAACATTCATCCCTGTCAGCTAAAACAAACGCACGCGGCGGCAAAAACAAAAGTAACGTAAAAACAAAAAGTAACGCAAAAATTCAGCGTTTTCTGAAGTCCACCAAACCCGTATGCATCAGACAGGCGACACCCGGTGTGTCAATCGGGCTGCGAAATAATCGGATCATGTCGAACGCACGACTTCAGAGCAAACTGGCGGTTGACAGCCGAGGCTGGAGGTTGCCACGCGCCGCGCGACACCTTCGCACTCAGCATGTATTTATAAGTCAGTCACGTGTGCGATTTCACTGCTGACGCAACCGACATGAACCATGGTCTTTGTAGCGCGAATGAAGCGCGTCAAGCTAGACGTAGCGACCAGACCCGAAACGGCCCCGCTAGTCACGAACAAAACTCTTATCTCGACGAAGACGCCGCGCAATCCTGAGGTACAGCGCGTAGCACCGGGCGCTGTCTACGCAATCTCCACGGAATACTTCTCTGTGTCTGCTCGTTTTCTGACAAGCGTACGTGCCCGTCAAGAGCTCCATAGCCCGATGTCCAGTTTCGTCAAGTAAAGCTACGATGCAGTATTCTAGCCGTCTTTTCAAGGGGCTGCGAGAAATCTGCACGTTCTTCTTCGCGGCAAAGCGTGTCGCAACCGCGTCGTTAAAAATGCCCGTCGTGCAGTCAGTTCCCCGGATACCACGCTTTGTCGCCATTCTCGGGATGACAGGGCGCGCGCAAGCCTGTTACGTGTCGGCTTGTGTGCCGGGGGCGTTGTGAAAGCCTTGCCCGTGCACTGATACGACAGGGGGCTTACTCTGTCACTCGGGTGTGATGTGAGATATGCAGAAAAGCCAACCTCAAGCCCGTTAGGAACCAACAAAAGGAGAAAACTGAAAAGCTTAAAATGAATTGAAAAAAATAGTTTACCTCCGTTCATCGATTTTCGTCTCAGGAGCAGCGTGTCACATTGAAGTAGAATGCGAGAGAGGACATGGATGGTTTGGCAAAGCAAAAAGTGAAAGGAGAACTGAAAGGAAAACGGCATTCTGTGCGAGGAGAGGTGTGGGTTCGAAACCTTTTCCTTTTGCCCGCTGGCCCAAGTATGCGTGGAATACCGAGTCAAAACATAGCCGCAGAAAACTATTAAACTGATTCTCAAGGCCCGGAAATTCCGCGTTGACTAAATTCACTCGAGAACGTGACGTGGATTCCACTGTCTGCAGTGGACGAGAGGAAGACATGGGACGAATCGGTGGGCGAATACTTGGCCTACATGGAGCGCTCCGAAAATGGAGAGGGACACCGTATGAACAGGACACTGGTTTGAAGAACGTATATTATAAGCCCTCAGCCTGCAATTTCACTCTACTCAGTTCTTGCTGATCGTAGGCAGTGGGCGGAGATACCACACGACAGACGCTACATAAATACACGCCTAGGTGTCGCCGTGTACCGCAGCTTGGCAGCGCAGCGGCTTGTCCCGTTTCTATGCAATTGTCATACGCGCGAAGTTATTTTACAAATTTTCAGCTTCGAAATATAAAAGCGAGGCTGCTTGTTTCTGCAGTGCTGCCAAAGTTCCTCCCTACCTCGAAATCACTGAGAATTCTTAGAACGCGAGAATTATAAGGCAGCGTACGATGCAAAACGACACCCTTTATCGGTGATCGCGATGTATAGCGAAAAATGTAACGAACACTATATATGATGATGGTCCAGGCTGCTACGATTCCTGCTGTAAAAAAAAGGCTTTTCTTTTGGTTGCTCAGCTAGAATGCGACAACGAACATTTTTATAATAATACTGGCTGGCAATGGCAGCGCCATGGACAGCAACGTCCACGAAAATGAAAGCTGCCCGCTCTGCACTCAAGGAAGGGCAGCGGTAGTAGGACCACTGGATGCAACTTCGTTCGCACCCCAAGCAGTTCACGATATACAAATACCACGCAGCGTGTGTGCCTGCTTGTGTGCCTGTTCGTGTGCCTGTTCGTGTGCCTGTTCGTGTGCCTGTTCGTGTGCCTGTTCGTGTGCCTGTTCGTGTGCCTGTTCGTGTGCCTGTTCGTGTGCCTGTTCGTGTGCCAGTTCGTGTGCCAGTTCGTGTGCCAGTTCGTGTGCCGGTTCGTGTGCCAGTTCGTGTGCCAGTTCGTGTGCCAGATCGTGTGCCAGATCGTGTGCCAGTTCGTGTGCCAGTTCGTGTGCCAGTTCGTGTGCCAGTTCGTGTGCCTGTTCGTGTGCCTGTTCGTGTGCTGTTCGTGTGTGCAGCTGCTTGTGTGCTGTTCGTGTGTGCAGCTGGCTTGTGTGCTGTTCGTGTGTTGTTCGTGTGCTGTTCGTGTGCTTGTTTGTGCGCTTGTTTATGTGCTTGTTTGTGTATTTGTTTCTGTGCCTGCGCGTGTGCCTGAACGTGTGCGTGAACCTTCGCCTGCGTGCGTGTGTCTCTGTGCATATAAGCATGCGTCACTTCCAGACAACCGAGCTCGCGAGACTGTTGCAACCCCAAGGCGCTTTATCGCGGCGCCGGCCCCATCTGTCCCTTGGGCGACGCCGAGCTGCTGCCCGGTGGCAGCACGTGGAGCGACGGACGCACGTCTTCCATCTTAATCTCCCGCACAGCACTCGACAAAACAAAGACCCGCGCCGCAAAGGTTCGCCGGCCCCCTCTTCCCAGCGCAATTGCTGTAGCCGCAGCGTATAGCTCTCCCGCTGTCTGGTTCCTCCGAATGCAGCTGGCGCTGAGGGCGTAATTTCGCTAATTGCGATTGATGAAGCCACGCCAAACAGAGCGGGGGAGGAATGTGAAGAAAATACGAGCAAAATAGGGAAAAACCAGAAACGAGCTCTCGGTTTGTAGAGGCTAAGGAAGGCAACCGGTTTACGACACCTCTGCGAGCCCTGGTCTCCAACGCCGAAGTTCTAGGACATGGCCGATACAAGCGAAACAAAAGATAGAATGCGTTGTGAGCGAGCCAACCCGCACAGTCGGTTTCGTTCATCTCGATATAACCTCGCGCGATAGAGTTCCCCCAGGATAGTTCGGCAATTCGGGATGCGACGGTACACATGCGCGTGACGTGAGCAGGGTGCAGTGACGCTACTTCGCATTGGCGTCCCGCTAGGAACGCTAAAGGAATGAAGCGGTAGCTATAGCGCGAGGCTGTATGACAGATGCAGCGTCCAGCTTGGGAATTAATCTTTCTTGCACATATTAGTTCATCCATATCGCTCGTGAGCGCAGTCAATCGGCAGGTGTGCCTTTTTGCCTCAACAGCGCAAGAGTTTAAGAATGCCGCATCACGTACGACAAACGCGGACAGGTTCCTCAACGATGTTTTACCACCGTTTAATAAGAGGGACAAAATGCAGTAAGGTAAATAGCGTTTGTGAGCACCAAATCGAAAAAAATTTGACAGAATCATATAAAAATACGACAAAATTTTTTTGTCGTAGCAACAAATTTTTCTGTTTTGTACTATTTTTCTGCAGTGTACTTTTTTCTGTAGTTCATTTCTGCAGCCTGTAGTTCGGTGGCATACTTTCCTATATAAACTACAAAAGTTCTGCTATCACTAAAAGTTCATGGAAAAAACATTACAAAAAATCTGTTCTAACGACAGAAAATTTTCTGCTGCGTTTCTAGACTGGTTATCTACTGAAGGTGACGACGTTGGGCCACTGAGGTTTCATTACTGGAAGACAAAGGACAACAGGAGACATTTAACGAAGGAGGACGATCAGAACACACAACGTCAAGGGCTCAAAGCCGAGTATGCGTTCGTAACTGGCCGATCGCAGGTGCAAAATTGCAGCCTCAAAACTACTTTGCCCAAAGATTTCTTTCAGTTTTATTTATGGGCTTGAGATACCCACTAGTTATTGCGAATAACGCCCACACTTCCTGCTGATAAAGTCAGCTACATTTTTTGTTTCTGTGTTTATATAAATAGTAGATGCAGGGCCGAACTCCACACAAAAGCTAAGCGTGCGAAATGCGAAAGCGGCAGCGGAGTGTTAGCACGACATAAAAGCAAAAAGAATGTTGAATGCCTTTTTAGAACAAAAAAGAAAATCCAGCGTGCAGGCCTTAGTAATCACCCCTTTAGCAATGCGTTTCGGGCCTGCAAAGCATTTTTTTCTTTTCAAAGGTTGTTATAAAAAAACAAGATACAGGAGAAAGGAGGATAAAAACAAACAAAAGTAAGAACTTGCAGCGCGCATCAGATCAAATCTGAAACTTATCTAATAAAAAGGACGCTCAAAAACCGGGAGAATGGAGACCTTCATCTCCTTCGAGATGCTTTTCGGGCCTTCCTCAGACACGCCACCATTTCTCTTCCGTCTTCTACTTTCCAGGGGGCGCAAATACGGAAGCTGGACGCGCGCGGGCGGCTGCATGCTGGAGCTTAGAAAAGGCCCACGAACAGTCCCTGAACACCAGCGGTCTCCATACGAGAGCACATTCTTGCTTCTTTTCCTCAGTAGCGGTCAGCGTCAGAAGCGCGCTGTTGTCCCTGCGGGAGCCCTGCTACGATGGCACGATGCACTTCACGAAATCAAGTTGCGGGGGCGCGCCAGTTCGGAGGACCGGCCAGTCGAGCCAACGGCGTGATGGGCATTCAGCTGGCGCGGTGGCTAATGCACACATTTGCCTCCATTCTTTTTTTTTTTTTTCTGACGTTCGCTCAGCTAAACCGTGTGGGTGCCCGCTCGACATGGTTGTTTTCGAGCTCGAGAGTTCGGTGCAGTACTGAGAGGTACTAAACACCTAGCTTCTTCGGCTTTTTTGCACACGCAACGGTACTTGTGTGCTTCGACAAAACGAGACGGAATGCGGTACCAGCGCGCAGTTATTTCTGCATTATAGTGTCAGGAATTAATCTGTTTCACTATTTCAGACAACCTGCCTAGAGCGAGTACCGCTCGTCCACACGTTCTAGAGCCCCATCAGAACAATGCTAGCAATACCGGCTCGTCCACTGCCCATCCCGCCAATGAAAGCAAAGAGAAAGCGTCGTGAAAAAACAATCAGACTCGCGTATTTATCTGTTCGCTCCTATCCACTTGAACCACAGGTGCCCTGCACTTTGTGTGGTATGTAATTTCACTCTTCTCTCTCTCCCCTTTTTTCCCCTCGTGCATTTCTCTCACGGCGCGACCCAGGTGTCCACCCAGACTGAGAGAATTCCTAAACTATTCCTTCTTTATAACCTCCTGCGCTCCTGTTTGCTCCATTTATAACGTCCCCCACCTAAAGAATGTCAAAGAACCTTGGCTAAAACCACGACGACAGCCACAAGGCGGTATGCAAAAGACAAAACACCACATTCAAACAGCTGGTCAGCTTGAAGAGTCCATAGCTGCCCTGCTCCTTTACCGGACGTATGTTTGTGAAAATCGCTCTCTCGGAGACAGTAATACGCCAGGTAGGCGCAGTGCAGTCGTCCGCACCCACTTCCGTTGCAATAAATTTACGCCGTATAGCGACCATTTGCCGTCAACTATACACGGCAGACGCTGAGAGCGAGCTCTCGAAGCTCGTTTCTCGCACTACCGTCCGCCCAGCGCGCAAAAACGTCCCAACGCCGTAAGTAGCACCAGTCGCCCGCCCACACCCGCTCGATGCATTTTTCTAAACAGCGGCCATAAAACACCGTGCGAGCACTTTTAGCGCTTCGAATGGCCCAGACCACGCTCGATGGCGAAGGAAGAGCCGGCCTCTCAGTACGCATGCGCGTGTCTCGACTCAGCCGCTTGTGAGGGGCGTCGGCGGCAATTCGAGCACTTGGGAAGCCAGTCGGCCATTACAGCAGATTCGCGTCGCTAAACGCCGTCTACTTCGACCCCCTCTCCCAGCCACCTACTATCCGCCCACCCACTCCGTTCACCCGATTCCCCTTCGTCAGCAATTTCACCGCTCGAGCAGGCAGGCAGGGCACCCCAGAGAGAACGCGCACGCTTCGAAGCGTGTGCGGCTCCGAGAGGCGTTAGTCCCCAATCGTCGTCGCCTAGCTGCCTCGTTGCGCGAGACACCAGCAGAGCAACCGGGCCTGAACCGGCGTACGCCAGAAGTTTTCTCGCGGTCATTTCTCAGCGGGCGTTTGCGGTGAGAGAGAGGGGAAGAGACTTTGGAGAAGACTGAGGGAAAGGGTGCTGGAGGACAAGTCGTGTCTGGCCAAGGAGCCGAAGCCAGTTGACAGCGTTTGGAACGGACGAGCGAGCAGCAGGAGCTCGAGAGAGAGAGAGAGAGAGAGAGAGAGAGAGGTATAGAGCTCGTAAAACGGCCTTTGGCGCGCCGGCAGCTCTGGAAAAGCTGGAAACGGCGGCGAAAAGCCTTCCCTGTGATCCCGAAGACGGTCCCTAAAGGAGTTCTCAAACACCTACGGGCCAGTACACCCGACGCCGTTACGGCAGTGTAAAGGGCGCGGTAAAACAATCGTAAAGGAGAAGAAAGTGGTCCTCGCGGAATTGGTGCAGGCGTGCGCAGAGACGAACGACTGCGCGGGGAGGACGGGGAGAATCCGCTTTTCCGGTGGCTTCGAGGGAAGACCAAACAGGAGGCTCCCCTGCTGCCCCTTACCCCGTCGGTCGTTTGGGCCGTAAAACCCTTCTACGCCGACGAAAGTTCGCCCAGGACGAGTGACAGCGAGCGCGCGAGTACGTTGGACCCGACAACACCGTAGAGCGAAAGTCAATAAAATGAAACGTACTAATTTCCTTTGCTTGTTAACTCTTCTTTTTCTCCTGGTTAAGAATTTTACTGCACGTCACAGGCAGGGAACGGATCTCAGAATTCTGTTATCGTGCGCTGTTGTACTGTATTTCCCAATGAACAACTGACATGAGAGCACAGTCACATCTGGCGCCGTGTATAGAACACGATCACTGCGGCCAGGAAAAACCCGAACGAAAGGAACAGTGAGGAGGTCTGACAAACGATGACATTTTGATACCGCTCTCAGCTGCTCTTTCCTATTCGCCGTTTGCAACAAATTTAAGCTTAGCGCACGGGCGTCCCGTCATTCACTAAGCCACAAAATAACGGCCCCTTCTGGAATTCGGAAAGCAGGCTTTTCTGCAGAAGAGTATAAAATGCAGAGAAGCCCACTTTCTTCACCACTGCCGTTGGAAAGAACATTTTCCTCTCGCAAGCGGCGGCTTCGGACGAAAATAAACGAAGTTTCTTTTTTTTATTCTTTCTTAATAAGAGATAAACCTGCAATGCTAGACTAAGGCAGTACGTCGTTTCAAATGGCAGGTGTACGCGTTCCTAGCTGCGGAGCGAAAATGGTTGCTGCTTCTCCAAGAATGCACGAAGCGACCTCACGGTTTGTGAAAATAAACCTAATTCGAGCACCAAAAAAATCGCGGAAATGTGCTTTTTGTCGGCTTTTACTAAATTATCGATTCTTCATGCGCAACTGTTATGTGTTGTGACATGTACTGTGAAAATACTTCAGTTCAAGCTCACGAAATAATGTAACCGATAGAAGGCAAACGTCAAGCACTATGTTCAATACAAGACCCAGGAAAGTCAGTCGCCAAGTGGCATTTGAAGTCCAATGTCAGGTAGTTCATTCACGAATAAAATCGTCTTCCGCCTAACCTAACCACAAATAGTCCGTGCTGAAGCCACCTAGCGCAAATGCGAGCTATATCAGTAAGTGTACCCAAATACAACTTGCGTTGGTGACGGCTATCTGGTCTAGACTTGGAACTCTCAGGCAAACATTGGCTGCCCTTGATGGAACGTCTGGAGTATATGAGACATCTGACGATATGACAGTGCCACCTTGCAAAGAAGACCACAGGCTGACAAATGCGACAGTAACAAAAACAGTGAAAGGGATACAGCTTCTTAACCCTTTCTATCCTCCTTCCCAACACGACCTCCTAACAGAACGCGTTCACATATTGGAGCGCATTTTTCTTGATTAACATTTAGATATACGACAGAGCCGGTCCCAGAATACAACAGAAGTTTTACACATCGCGTCGTTGAGACAGGTTTTTCTGTAGTGTTGCGAATCTGTCTGTTGTTGCGACAGGACCGGCTCTGTCGTTACGACTGGAGACTGCTCAATACTACAGAAAATCATGTTGTTGCCACAAGAATTCCTGTTGTCAGGTGCCAAAATACTGCACGAAAATCTGTTGCGACAACAGAAAATTTTATGTTGCGTTTTTCGATTTGTGAATTGTCCCGAAAGCTGTAATCGGTACTTTCACGGTTCTCGAGCTTCGTTGACCCTCACTGCTTTGTTCACGATGGCGCGGAAGGGGGTCATCGTTTCAGAAGCAGACACGTGGCAGAAGTTGGTGTCAGAGCACCTGTTCAAGCAACTTTCCCTGTTAAGGGTAGAAGATCCTTTTAGAATCTGGAAGTCGGAAGAAGTAACGTCTGAGATAAAAGAGTTCAAAACGACCGAAATGTACGGGTTCTCGATTGACATCGAAGAAATGTATTATTCAATTCCGCACAAGAAACTGATGACCATACTTAGAGAAACCATTGAAGAGCAGGGAGTCGTTTGATTTCAAAACTCGGCCGGAGTGTCGGTGGAAGGGTTCCTAGAGCTGCTGCGCACCTATCTTGGCTCTACGATCGTCGCTCATGAGGATTCCTTGTTCGTCCAAAAAAGAGGCGTCAGCATCGGCTCTAAGGTAGCACCACTACTCAGTGACCTGTACCTGGCCGCATGCGACAAGAGAATACAAGAATCTGTGAAAGAAAATCGCGCCACACGGATTTTTCGTTATGTGGATGATTTCTTGGTTTTGTGCAGAACAGAGGATTCAACAGACTTTGAGCGACTCAAGGATAGCGTACTGGAGACCTTTCGCAAAACCTGCCCAGAGTTGAAATTCACCCACGAGCTTCCAGCCAAGGATTCGCTGCAATTCCTCGACTTACGCCTTGAATTCCAACCCGGACACTTATGTTGGAGGTACGAGCCTAGGGCGAAGGAACAGTTTCTCCCTTTTTCATCAAGCCATTCAAAGACCGTGAAAAGGGCAATATCGAGTGCTGCTCTCTTGTCAGCTCTGAAGAAATCGTGTGAGCATCAGATGGAGACAAGTTTTCGGCGGCAGATTGATAGGCTAAAAAATGCGGACTACCCCGTTCCGATGCTCAGCAGCATAGCTGAAAGCTTGCTGCGGAAAGTAATAGGAGTGCAAGGAAGGAAAGGTGGACCGGAAGAAGGCAATGAAAGGGAGACATTAGCAGTGGTTCCTTATGTTCATGGATTGACCCACAACCTCATGAAGATTGGCAAGAGGCACGGGGTCCGGGTTGTTTGCTCTGCACCGAACAAGGCAATGAGCATGTGTGCTCGAGTCAACAGGCAAAAGAAGCAGCAATGCCAGGTCGCACACCGAACAAGATTCAGCGAATGTGTTAAAGGTGTGGTTTAAAATATCCCTCTGGCTTGTGGCAAACAATATATAGGGCAGACGGGAAGGTGCCTTAATGATAGGATAAGGGAACATGCATCATCGCTATCAGGTGCCCCAAGCAGCAATCTAGCCCTGCATTGCAGAGATTGTAAAGAAAACAAAAAAGGCAGAAAAGTGCGCAAGTGTGAGCCCAAGTTGCATGAAGTTCAAGTCATGAAAAGGTATGCAGACCAGGTGACACGTGAGATCCTTGAGGCATTGGTGATACAGGAAACAGGACAGCGGTGCGTTAGTACACCATCAATCTCTCTATCAAGAAAAGAAATTTCCTTCTTGAACGAACCCCACGGGAGATAAAAGCAAGATCTTTTTGACAAGGAAACAAAAAGCGCGGGTTTTCCAATAAAATTTTAGTTGACAGTCAGCTTCGTCTACGTTCTATGTGTTCCTTTCTGTGTCTGCGTTTTGTTATTTCGGCTGTTCCTACCAAGATAAATACACCCATATGAGAGTAAAAAGGGAGTAAAGCTGTCCTCTGTGCGACAGAGGACAGCTTTACTCCCTTTTTACTCCTTTCTGTTTAGAGTGTAGAGGACAGGTTATTCCCTTCTTACTCCCATGCATCTGCATTCGTCTTTAGAGTGAAGTTGTCTGTCGCCCTTGCAGAGTTGTCCTCGCAGGAGTAAACTGCTACCACTCTGAGAACTTTTCCGGCTCGAAAAGGACCATCAGAGTGACTGCGCGTCAGGTGACGACTGATCGAGTGGAGACGCAAGCAAAAGAAACCCGGACGCCCGCAGTAACAACGACAAGCGGAAAAACTAAGCGACACACGAAGCTTGCCGGCACAACATGGACACGAGCCAGGAAGTTTCAAACGCACATTAGTTAGCGCGACACACGCGATACACAGAGGCGCGCGGGTGCGCACAATGTTTTTCCAACACGGTGCCAAGGTAGACGTACGGACTCAGTTGTCGGGCGCTGTGGCGGGCCAAGCAGCACAAATCACGCGAGACGGGGTTATTTACTGCTTAGGCCTTTAGCTAACAGAAGACAGACACAAAGAAAAAGATAATAAAATAAAGAAACGGAGGGCACAGACCATTTGGGCTCCATTAAGCTTGCAAGTTGGAACGCAGAAAAGGAATCACTTCCCAGTTCTCTGAACCCTACGGTTACATAACGACGTCGTCATTGACGTGGCGGAGAAGTGGCTCAAAACGTTTCCACTTGCATAAAAAGGAACCGTTCTATCTTTTCTTTAGCTAGCTTAGCAACCCGGATAAAAATACACCGTTTTAAATGTTTAAGTCTGCAGTAGTGTTTTATTTACGCTTCCGGGTCATATAAGTATTCGTGAACAGAGCGGCTCCTGGCGACAGCTCTCATTCGAGACCTATCCAAACAAGGGCAACGCTACCTTAAATACTAAAAATACGCCATCTCAGTTTCCAACTTTCTTCAAGCATATCGCTAAATGCTTGCACGAAAATTTGTTGTAAACATATCGAACATTGAAAGGACTATAAGTAAAGAAAAATATTAGTAAGACAACAACATAAAAAGGGCGAAAATTAACGTGCATCACAATTCCCCAAAACAGATCCATAACAAGACATCAAACGCTCTGAAGTCCCCCTCGAAAGGAAAAGTGAACACTTCCCGAACTGCTGATAGTGTCGATACTGGTGGAAGTTTTTCTCGCCTGACATCAAGAGTGAAATGCGCGAAAAATTCTAGGTGCGCAAGTAAGCACTCATAACTTCTGGAATTGCCAAGCAAAACGTGAACACAAAAATGTAAAAGTAGCGGTTGGAACGGAGACACTGATCAGGTTCGTTGCTATGGTGACACAAAGACCGGTCAGAGCCGCCGCGGTGGCTCGCTCAGTGGTTATGGCGGTCGACTGCTGTCCCGAAAGACACGGGTTCGATCGCAACCGCGGCGGTCGAATTTCGATAGAGGCGAAATGCTTGAGGACCGCATACTGTGCGATGTCAGTGCAAATTAAAGAACTCCAGGTGGTCGAAATTATCCAGAGCCCTCCACTACGGCGTCCCTTACAGACTGAGTCACTATGGGACGTCAAAGCCCCATAAACCAAGCAGAGACTGGTCATCCTCACACATGCGCAGTGAAAAAGACAGCAATAACATTTAAACATACCCAATTAAATCTTCTGACTTCGGTTTTCTCTTCCCGAAATTAAAACGTCCGTGCTTTACTTGACCCAGTGACATGGGTAGCCGGTCAGCTCGCTCGCAAGAACGAATTTTGTTAGTTTTGCGTTGGAGTTTAAAATAGCGTGTGGGTGTTATTCGAGCTCAATGTTGCGCCCCCCTCGTGTTCTTGTCCTAACTGAGCTGCTCTTCCGTTTGAAGGAGTACACGTGCTTTTCACTCATACGCGGCAATCATTGGTCGAATGCTCATGCCACGTTCCCTTTCGTATTGCCACCACTCAAATGTCAACAGAAACGTGGATCCCCGGAAGCTGTCTCAGTGTCCTTGGACGCACGTACCAAGTAGTACGTAGCGAAACCTTCTACATCGGGCGTTCCCGTTTCAGAGCGGCCAAGTATAATTCGTCGCACGTTCCTACTCCAGAAGACAAAAATGAAAAAAAAAAAATCAGAAACAGTCACGCATGGGAGAGGAGCCGACGGATCAATGTCTCATCAGGGCCCCACCTATTAACGAGCGAACAATAGCGCGCACCCGTTATAGCCCGGCTCCGCCGCTCAAGAGCGCCTGCTTGTATAAGTATAGACGCATTTGCTGCGTTATTTGTGGGCCCAAACAAGGCACTGAAATATCGCACTAAGCTCAACGCGGTTCCCCAAACCAGTGCCTCCTCCCACCACCTCGCGTCTCTTCGAACCCGCTTTTTCACCGCATTCAATCAGTTGAACCTCTGGAAGCTCTCTAACCTCGCCTTCACCGCAGTGGCTGAACTACGGCGAGCGTGACGACGTTTTAACGTGACCCACGGAGAGAACAAGAAAAGTGTTGAAAACAGCGCCTTCCGTTCTAACCGCATGCACCCGAATAGATGCCCCTCTCGTACTCCACTCTCCTCCTCCACTCTCCTCCTTTTCCCTCCAACATTCGCCTTCTCGCCTCTCTCTCTCCCCTTTCTTCCTCCTTGCCCGCTTTTCTTTTCTCTTCGCCAGCCGCTCGTTTCCGGTGCTCGTAAAAGACATTTTCCAGGCTCTCCGGTCACCGGTCGTTGAGGGCGATGCGTTTGCGTGCTCGCTATAACGGCTCGGAGCTCACTCGCGTTTGCAGAGAAGCCGAACGGACGCGAAAAGCGTTTACGCTCCTGCTGCCTTTTGATCGGTCGGTCGGGCACGGGGGCCATCGTTACAATGCGCGTTCGGAGGACATTTCCACTGGATTTTCTGCGGCTTATACGTCGCCACGGGCCGATCCCCGCGGTTTTGTAGTAGTACAGTGTAAACTAGCAAGCAGGACGGCTTACTCGGGATAAGGAAAAAAAAAATAAACGGCTCGACACGCTTGGGCAATGAAAAGCTCGGAAAATTCAAAACACGCTTCTCGCGCGTTGCTTGGCTTTACTTTTTGCTGACAGTGAAGACGGCCGCAGTACGACTGCTTGCAGGCGATAAGAATAGCTGTCGTTCTATGCGGTGTTTACAAAGATTGAAAAAGGGCCCAAAGACATTCGGCAGTCCGGAGCAGCCCTGAAAAATTGTAAAAAAAAAAGGGGGGCTTGCCGGCCTTCTTAACCCATTCTTAAAGAAACAATATGAGATAGCATTTAGATTTCCTGCTGTGGTGTCTACGATGAGTGTCTACTGTCCTTGATTTTCCCTCAGAACTCCGCTTGGAACCGGTTCAGTTGCCCTTATATGGTATGCACGAGTCAGCACATTCTAGAATGTTTGAGTACCTTTAAGTGGATTATCAAGTGGGATTATACTAATCCAACCCACTAGTTCACCTCAATCCATTTTTTGGGGCAGGCATATATTCCACAATTTTGGGTGCTGTGCCAACCTCCAAATTTCGGGGATCCTTACATTTTCAACTTCAGTGGTGCCCTCTGATTGGTCCACTGTTGATCACGCAATCTGATGACGTCATGTCCCTCTCAATCAATCACAGATCTAGGAGGAGGAGGTAGAAGAGGAAAGGCAGGGAGATTAACCGAGATTAACCGTCCTCATACCCCTATGAAATCCAGGGTCTCAGGGAAACCTGTCTCCTTTCCCTACTAGCGCAGTGGTCCTGTGGATAATCTATGTGCCACTGCCCTGTCACGTAACTCTTCCAAACACAGCCTACGTGGGGGGGGGGGGGGGGTTGCCAGACTCAGGTTGCTACCCCCGAGCTCCTGTCTAAGGCTAATGCGCAGTGCCACGGTAGGAAAGTGGCAACGGCATTGGATTTGGCAACGGTGGTCGGTTTGCATACCTAACGGTCCGGAGGGTAAGCTGGCACTTTCCACGGTGGGCAGGTTGTAATGATGTCACATTGTCACCTGACTTCTCTCGACCAATCAGGGAACTTCGTTAGGAATTTTCAACTTCGCGGGCTTCTGTTTGGTCACTTGTAGACACCTTACCTCGATGGTGTCACCAGGGATTTCACCAATTAGGAAATTTTATTACGGAGAGGCCGCAACTTTTTTTAAGACAACTGCCTAAATGATATTGCATTAATAATGCTACCAAAACATGCTACGAAAAAATTTAGGGGCACTCAATTGAAATGATGGGGAGGAAACGCGATGGCATTTTTCTTTCACGCACGAATCAATTACAATTCTGATTATATTCCAGTCTTGATCCTATTGCATTTCATTCATCTACCTATTCCTATTCTGATTCTATTCTTATCCCATTTCTATTCGTAATCTCTTCTGTTTATTTTTGCTAAGCCATTAGGCATTTCCTTTTTTCATTCTTAGTCCGGGCTCTATCTCCCCTCACCTACAAGTGGAGAAACAGAATCACACTTAAACACCTCCTGCCACGGTTAGCAGGCGAAGGCTTCACATCCACGCCAACGCCGAGCAGTCTGCTATCGCATCATCATCACCCCAACATCATCCCCCAATTAATCCCACCCTAATGAAACACAAATGAATAATTGACCAATGTTAAACGTTTCATCGATCCCTGCTAATATAAAAAGAAATAAAAAATGCTGGAATAAAAACCACTGAAATAAAAAGAAAAAATTCCAGTCTCTCTATAGAGCGTGAAGAAACGATGGCAACTAAACCGCTTTCCCTCATTCCGCATGACGGAACTGGAGGGCTCAAGCACACGAACTCGAAGCAACACTGGGGTTACACGTGTTCGCGCACATTCGTGGCATCTAACACGCAAGGTTATCGAAAAGATCAAACCAGTGAATGTAATCGAGGGTGCCGAAGAGGCAGACGAAACAAGGTCATGAACTGATGGAAATATAATACAGCATTATTACCCTTATAATAGGGAGGGACCAGCTCAGGTGCCCAGGTGAACGATCCTCAAGTTCGTAGAGCAAGCTGCAAGTGCGGGTACCCTCACTCGAAGCACATTTTACTCAACGACGTGCCAAGGCAACAGCCGCACATGTGAACACAGTTACGCAAAATCATCGCTCTGCGTACATGCACAGCAGGCCAAGCGCTTCGCAGTTGTCATACAGATTAGTTCAGTCACAATTCAGTTAGATCTAGTCGATGCCTCGTGTTTGCGTTGTAATAAAGTTAATTTTACCCTTCCTCCCTCCCACCTTGACAGCTATGAGCGATTCCATTCAAGACCTGAGCACGCTGACCCTCTGGTACTGTCTCCAGTTCGAATTGGTTACGCATAAGGCGTCCAAAAGCCTGCTCCGCGACGATTACGTCAACACGGGCCTCGATTGCCATTGCCAAGGGGCAAGCGGGAAAGGACGCCCTTGATTTAGGGACTCGCACAGAGCGATAAACCGTCCTCCACGCCTCTCGTGCGTCCCTCTAAGGCAGTGAAACATCGCACTCTAGGCGACTGTCTTTCGGGCCTTCCCACTTGCACCTGTTCCTCCTCCATAGACATATTTCATCTTCAGCCTTGGCCGCTTGTAGCTGCCCCAGGCCAACGGCATTTCTCAGAAGGGCTGGGTCGACCTTCCCGCTCGATCCCCTCGCTTCGGCGGAAAAAGCCATGTTGCGTGCGTGTGACAGCGCGCAGAGCCGTGGAGAGGAGAACAGTTATGTGCTTTCGTCACGGACGCGGCCAAGCGCATGTTTCCCCACAGAAAACGATGGAAAGGGTCGCTAGGGAAACCGGTGGGGAGGAGGAGCACGGCCTTCGTTCCCTTCCTCCCTTCACGACAGCGGCGGGGCTTTGTATCGAGAGCCGCAGCACGTCGTTGTCCGGGCGAGGAGTTCGATCGGCTGCCGTAATAGGCGCCCAGGACCGAAGGGAGGCGCAGAAAAAGATCAACGGGGGAAAAAAAAGGTACACGAGTCGTGAAGGTGAAAAAGTGCGCGTTGTCAGACTGACGGCTGCTGCCGGTGGGCGGAACTCCAGGTACAGTTTCTTTTTCTTTTTGATGTGGTAAGATCAAGGAATGTTGATCGTACGAAAACGAGTAGAAGGCAAGAAAAGAAAATTGCGACGAATGAACCGGGTAGTGGAATAATTGCCTACTAACACAATTAGACCAAGGAAGAACTGTCTACGGGCATAATTGGACGCAGAAAAAAGTTGTCCACTAAGATATTTGGCAGCAACAGCCTAAAAAAAAATGGACGATTAAGCGTGGTTAGACCAGATGCGAACTGCGTGCGCTGTATTTCGGTTTTCATTATCTCAGCGATCACTCTCCACCTTACATTCATGGATCCCTGGGAGTCCTCATACTCCTCCTGGCGCAGTGGTGCAGCGGTTAAGCGATGCCCCACTGTCCTGCGATGGTAGGTGCTGCCACCGGTGGGGCTTGTGCGACCCAGGTTGCTCTTCCCGGGCAACCTCTTGCGACCAATCGTTAATTCAACTGCCACCTCCCACGGTGTGCAGTTTGCTTACAATCCGGTGGGCAGGTTGCGATGACAGTGGCAGGTGGGCCAGCTAGGTGACGTAACCTTGTGACCTCATCCCAAACCTGCCCACACAGAGGTGCAGCGCAGACAACGCCTAAGCTGCCAAAAAGGAAGCTCTAGTGCTAGCTCACAAAAAAAAAAAAAGAAACTTAATGGTATGACACGCTAGCTCGCTAAGGTTAACCATGTCCTCTGCACGGAGGGCCTCATCTCGTCACAGCGTGGGCTCATTACACTGCTCAAGCAATGTTTAAATGTACGCGTAGACTCTTTGGCCCAAACATGCGAACGTGCGCGTTGAGGAAGACCGTTTATCTTCAAGATACGGTATACTTAACTATGCTCTCCGCAGTGGTGCGGATGAACGAAAAAAAAAAACCTTGCAAACAATGCATTTCGATAACGAGGTCCTAAGGAACACTGGGCCGCTTCCTCGCTGCTGTTCCGCACATTAATGCAGCCCCAGCAAGAAAGTCGAACATGAAGTAGCGTAAAAATTTAGGGGGAACTTTGACGGTCTAAAGTGCTCGAGGCGAAAGTCTTTCCACCCAACTTTCGCTGCACGGACGTAGACACACACCATGACTAACTAGTCATGATTAGTTCATGACTATCTAGTCACGGCTAATTAGTTGATGACTGGTCAATGGCTAGTTAGTCATGACTTATTAGTTGATGACTGGTTAATGCCTAGTTAGTCATGACTAATTAGTTCACTGGTTAATGACTAGTTAGTCATGACTGGTTTCACTTCGGATGTAACGGACGGACGGACAGAGTCATGGCCGCGAGTATGAGCCATCAAAGGCTTTCGCCTTAAAATGACAGTGTCGACAGCAGTTTCGATGTCAGCGACTTGAGAAGCCCACACCGCGTGGCGCCACCTGTCCGCATTCAAAAGAAGCACGAGGAGCGGCGAACAAGACCTGGTAGCGCCGCTGGCCCGGATGTCAGCATCTAAATATATATTCATACACCTTGACAAGAAGCACGACCAGGAGCAATGCTGCGCCACGTCAAATGCCAGAACAATTTACGTAGCAACGTTCCTTGTATCCAACGAAGAGGAACGGAATAAAGAGAGAGCAGCCGTCTATAGGAGCTGCAGCAACGGGTTAGTCATGCGTACGCCACCCGGTGACAGCCAGTGCCACTCTTGTTCCCTACCCTTGCCGTGTTGTCAGAAAACGCCTGTCACTCGTCGCTTGAGCAATCCCGAGGACGACGACGACGACGGGCGATGTCGCATGTCGCGATGTGTCGTGCAGGTGTGCTCGCGGCGCCACAGCGGTTCGCGTGCCTCGTAATCAGCGGCGCTAACGGTCCGGATGATGCGGCCCGACGACGGAGGCAGGCATTAATTAACGTCACACGCAGCGAACCGACAACACTCGCAAACGTGCACGAGACCTCCTTATGCCCAGATGGGAGGGACAAGCACACAAAGATCCTTTTTCGCTGCCACGATGGACTGCAAGCCCGCAGAGACATGGCTAGGATTCCCGGGGCCACAGCTGCTTAACGAGGAAGACCGGGCTGAGAGAAAGCAGCGGAATTAAGGCGGGAGTGTTTTCGCAACGCTCGCTGATCCTCTCGCTTTCTCCCTTTTTCTTTCTTTATTGTTTTCGTGACCCCAAAACCGAGCGAGTTGACCCCGTTTATCAGAGCGCGTACAGCGTAACATTGTCTAAATGCCAGTTACGTGTAATTCGCATCCTTTTTCTCGTTATCCGTACAACTCCCTTAAGCCGTTTCGTTCGTTCGTTTGTTTGTTTGTGTGATCGTGCTTGCGTGCGTGTGTGTTCGTTTGTTTTTCTGTGTTTGTTTTATTTATTTTCGCACCTAGAGGTCTACATAAGTGAGATGATGAGTGGGGCACATACAATTGTTCTTAAACCAATAAATGTGCGAGACATAACGCGAGCACGACGTACAGGAAAAAGGCACTTGTAGTGGTTAGTTACAGAATATGGCACCAGGCGCAAATTGAAACAACCACACCCCGCGCAGTTTAATAGTGGGCAAAAAAAAAATTAAATCTAAAGAACAAGCTCCTGAAAAAAAGTCGAGGATCCAAATGACAACGCAGCATAAATCAAGCAGTCATCCATTTAAAGCCGGTAACTGTGCATGCGTCAAAGATCCCCAGCTGATAGCATAGCAGCTAATATGAGGAACAGTGTCTAATGGCAGAGCGTAGATTAACAGTTATGTAGAGAGCGTTTAACAGTGGTTAAGAGATGCAAGTTAGCGTCTTTCAATGGCTGTATATCTTTATTTGAGCTGTTCTAAGGTTGTGATACGAAAGTAGGTCGCTCCAATCCTTTAGAGTTCGGACAAGGAATGAGTGCGCGAACGTGTCAGCGTGTGGCCGAAGATATAGGGCTGCGTACGCAAGTATATTCGAAGTTATTGAAGCAAAACAAGCTTTAAAAAATGTATTATGGCGCGAATCGTTCACAAAACCAGAAATTGTATTTATTATTTGCTTTCAATAAGTATACTCTTCTCATCTTGACCGAGCGACGCTCGATCTGCGGAACTAGGAAAAATGCCGTGCAATCAAGCCAATAGTATTACTTTGAAGAAGAAAACAAAGCAAGAGTACGAAGTAAATATATCTTTGTACTGTAGACAAAAAGAAATGTTTTTGCTCTTCCTTTTCACACAAAGTGAAACAGGGTACCACAAAACATGCAACGCCACCAACGGTGCCCGATATCATGACCCCTGCATGTCGCAATGCGCTGCCGGTCGACCTTATTCGGTGGCTTCATGTGCATGGCAGGAGGCCATGGAGACCCAGCAGTGATAACCCTACAATTGTTTTTTTTTTGTTATCTACTTGGTTTCGAGACAGCTGGTATCATTAACATATTTGCTTCACGAGCCTCTTGCCTCCCCATATTCATCTATGCTATTTCGAAGCTATAAACATAAACAAATGAAACAGTACAATTTTAATGCTGCCTGTGGCATTGATATTTCTCCCAGAGCCAGTGCGGACGTAACAGCGCAAATATTTTAATTGGTTCAAAAGAGGAAAAATAATTAAAAAAACACAAGACAGGCGATATGCTCCCAACTACTTTATTCGTCCGCAGAAACCAGGCACACTTACACAAAGAGTGCAGCTAAAAGAATTTCGACTAAAGCGCCTTGCAAGTGTAAGTGTATATTTGCCACGTTTAGGCCCAAAAATAAATCTATTGATAATCCATCATACTTGCTGTTTTGTTTTTTTTTTCGGCTTTGTGTCTCCTCTTTCATTTCGCGCTCCTGCATACTTATCAGTCTTCAATCTACTAAGCCAGCAACAAGTGTTGCTATATAGCCTCAATAAAGTTGAAAAATCACCCCGCGTGTTTTTCAATCGCCAAAGCGGACTCGCGCGCTGGAGTCGTCCATGCAGGGCTTCAATCGAGACAAAGCTCAACGGGACAACGAGAACTGCTATTTTTTTCCCCACCGGCCCCTCGGCGCCCACGCTTCTGGCAGCTGTCGTCATTCTCGCGCTTAGAGAGGACGGCGTAGGCGGTATAGTCGTATATACAGAATCGGCTCAAAGGGCTGCCGGCTTCAATTCAAAGCTGCCGGCCAAATTCAGAGGGGACTACGGGCATAATTTAGAGAATCCAGCTAAGCTACTTAAACGGGACTCGAGTCTGCGAGATCTATGGGAATAGAGAGAAGAAATAAAAATGAAGACGAGGCAGTCTGGTTTATATGTGAAAGGCACAAATCGCGGAACGAAAACATCGAGGCAATAAACGGCAGAGGTAGAAAAGAAGAAAACTGAGGAGATATCACCGAAATCAATGCGTACACTGCCAGCAAGCCAGAAGGATTTGCGAGAAAGGATAGCGCCAGAACCCGCAGAGAAGAAGCAAAAGGGGTTTAAGTGTATACTGGGCTCAGACAGCCTAGCAAACAAAGCTCAATATTGCCTGGAGCGTCTTTTTTCAATCGCCGTGGGTCGTGTCCATACTTCCGCTAAAGGCGCAGCGACGGGAAAGCGATGTCTCGCAAAAGAACCATGAGGCACCCCTTGTGACATTCAATAAGGGGGTCGCATGAGCCATAGAATGTGGCACCCCATGTGACACACCATGTGAAACAACATGTGGCGTACCATCGACCTAAGCTATCTAAGCGTTACAGTGGAGCAACTGCCAGCAGTATTAAGCAGGGATTGTCCCACCCTTAGCTTACAACAATCTCCACCTTATGCAACCGCAATGTGGTACACGGATGTCTTTTGTTTTGGTTTATGGTTTACTGGAAGTTAACGTACGTTCCAAAGCCACTCAGGCTATGAGGGACGCCGTGGTGAAGGGCTCCGGAAATTTCGACCACCATGGGTTCTTTAACGTGCACTGACATCGCACAGTACACGGGCCTCTATAATTTCGCCTCCATCGAAATTCAGCCTCCACGGCCGGGATCGAACCTCAGTCTTTCGGGACAGCAGCTAAGCACCATAACCACTGAGCCAGCGCGGCGGCCTACGGATGTCTTTTACACTCGAAACAGAAAGGAGTAAAAAAGGAGTATGTTGTCCTCCAGATCATACCCCTTTATAAAAAGCAGTGTCCCATATAGGCGCAATCGTGATTAGAGTGTAGTAGCTCGCAGTACCACGCGGGGGGGGGGGGGGGGGGGGGGGAATTCGTCCTCGCGTCACACCGGCACACAGCACTGCACGAGCGGCAGGTTTTGTGGTGCATCGGCATCGTTTCGGTGGCGCAGCCGCTCCCACATTTACTGTATTTTCTAAAACTTGACTACGGAGAGTTGTACGTAATCGGCGTTGTACGGACACAAGCTCAATTGTCTCCAGATGATACACCCCACATGTAAGCATGAATTCCGGTCGTAGATTTTCTCCTCGTAAGTGTAGGTATACCATTGCCTCAAAGTAAATGACACGCATATACTTATTTTTGTTCCCACAAAAATCGCCAATGCCGAAAAAAAAAACGCAACTCAAGGGACGTGACGGTACCCCAGCATATTTCCGGCCGATCCCCATGCACATAAGATACTGAAGGACGCAAAAAACTAATGAAGATATGACGCTTGCGTAAGCCGTTAGATATCTTTCCCAGGCTGAAATAAAACAAGCTATGAGACTGGTTCTTCAAGAAAGGCACCGGCTACTTCTGACACAGTGACAAGCAAAGAGAGCAAAAAAAAGGAAAAAAAAGAGAAGGGGTGTAAGAAAAAAACACTGAAAGCATTCTTCCGAGACAGAGAGAAAAACACCGACTTAGCTGCATGGTATGGTGGTGGTGGTAGTGGTTTATTTAAAAATAAAAAGTGAAGCAAAAGAGTGTTGCCGGCCGCGGCAATTGCTATCTAATATCTTAAGCACCCGAGCTGCAGCCGGCGGAAACGAAAGGGAAAGGGAGAGGATAGTGAGGAGAAGTATAGACGGGAGCGACAGCAAGAAAGGACAGGGGAGAGCTTTGTACACTATTTACAAAATACAAAAGTAATCAAGTTCGCGCCGCTCGCGCGCTAATGTCCAAGCATTGTTTGAAAATAAGTGCGCGCGAGCGGCCACTGCGCACAATCACAAAAGAAGTAAACTCTATGTACATAGCCGCGCGCACGTAGCGTCCTGTCTCGGACTAATCGCGCGCGCGACACACTGCACTAGCGGCCGGGGTGGGGCGCCCGGCCGCGTATAGCTGGTATTTCCCAAATGCGAATTCTGGGGAACACGAATACAACGCAACGTGAGCGCGACATATATGGAAGGGTTCAGTGTTATTAAGGCAACAGTTAAAATGATGCTCCGCTGTATACGTAACACGTTCATTGGCATCAAATGACGTTTTTCGGTTTGGTTTGGTTTGGTTTATGGGGTTTAACGTCCCAAAGCGACTAAGGCTATGAGAGACGCCGTAGTGGAGGGCTCCGGAAATTTTGACCACCTGGGGTTCTTTAGCGTGCACTGACATCGCACAGCACACGGGCCTCTAGAATTTCTCCTCCAAAGAAATTCTAGCCGCCGCGGCCGGGATCGAACCCGCGTCTTTTGGGTCAGCAGCCGAGCACCGTAGCCACTGAGCCACCGCGGCGGTCTCAAATGACGTTTTTCAACAGCGCAGCGGAGCCCGAATACGTGTACTGTGCGATTTCAGTGCACGTTAAAGAACCCCAGGTGGTCGAAATTTCCGGAGCCCTTCACTACGGCGTCTCTCATAGCCTTCAGTCGCTTTGGGACGTTAACCCCTTAAAACCAAAAACCAAACCAAACCAAATGCAAAATGCGCTATGCAAGCGTACGCGTCTTAAACATGGGGAGACAAAAACCACTGCCAGTCTGGTTCTGGTTTCTGGTTTCTGGGGTTTAACGTCCCAAAGCGACTAAGGCTATGAGAGACGCCGTAGTGGAGGGCTCCGGAAATTTGGACCACCTGGGGTTCTTTAACGTGCACTGACATCGCACAGTACACGGGCCTCTAGAATTTCTCCTCCAAAGAAATTCTAGCCGCCGCGGCCGGGCACTGCCAGTCTCCTCAAGAACATATAGCGCTTCTACCACCGCTCTTCTCCATTCTAGCGTGCCAGGATGATGTATTCAACATGATCTTTGCTATCAGGTGACTGATATAATGGGTTATATATCTCATGTACTCGGGATGCCTTAGAGTCATTGTTATAACCTAATAATACCAATAAGTGCACCGACATTAAGATAATAGTGACGTACGTTTACTTCATCCCAAAGCTTAAAGCCTTTCAATCCCGTTCATTTAAACAACGCACCAGCTAACCCTATGACTGTCGATTCCCAGTGCTTTCTGTCTACTTTTTTCTGCCTATGTAAACGGAGCTCACAAATGACAAGAGTACACGATTTCGCGAACAGAACGACCTGCGGGGCTTAACGCGACACCGACGCAATACGAGAGCTCGAAACCGGCATAACTGGAAGTGCAAACACAAACTCGCACACTCGCAACAGAACGCAAACAGGGGCTGGTTACGCCGGACAGGATTTTTCTGAAGCATGACAGGCCCTCGTCACCAGAGCTCAATAGCTCTTTTCCTTTTTCGGTGCAGTTTCAACGCTTCGCGAAGAAAAACCTGCTTTATCTGCTTCGTGGGCACAAGACGCTAGCAAACACGACGGCACTTTCGTCAGCACTCTTTTCTGATCGCGAAAGGGAAAAGGCGGCAGATCGAGAAGCCTCTCGAGCTTTTCGCGTACAGGAGGGTGATAGTGAAAAAAAAATAAGAAAAGTAGGAAAGAACGCCAAGCAAGCATACGTGGTCAAGCCTGCGACGTTCGGGACGTCTCTTCAACGTCACTGGCGTTCCTGAACGGAACCTGGAGGCAAGAGATAAGGCAAAGAAGCAGCTACTTCACTGCAGGGCTTTTCGCGACATTTCAAAAGCGTCCATATCTGGGCCAGTCGCGCACGTATCGAAGAATTTCTTTTCTACGTTCGACTCTTGTGCCTTGAAAAGCTTCTCCTCTGCGTCGTGCGGCCGTCCACACTTATTAAGTCGGTCAAGCCACCAAAACTATAATCCCGTTCTCAGGCAGTAGACATATCAACGGGCAACTCCCATTTCACCAGCACAGCCAACGCGTTGAGAAAGAGAGAACAAAGAGCTAAAGGAAGGTGATGAGATCAAACAGCCTATTCTGGTGGACAGTCGTGCACGAAGTGAATAATAAAATGCGAAAAAAGCATTCAGGATAAAGATAAGGATTTACGTGACTTGTTCGGAAAATGACGTAAGGCCATAGTCTATTAGGTTATTAGAGGAAACCGCAAGGGTTTTCGGAATGTAAGGAAAATATTTCTAAGCATCCGCCATCCTCACGCTTTCGATAGCAAACCGTACACGCGATTAGAATCGATATCTCCTGCGATAGCAGGTTTGCGATGTTTTTTGTTTTTTTTACTCTATTCTCAGCAAATTCAAACTGTCAAAAAGGCGCCCCCGCGATTGTATACCATGCACGCCCTGCGGACATAATTTCTGGCATTTTTTTTTTCTCTACACGTTGTAATTATTATTCGCGGCAAAGAAGTTGCAGATGCTTTTTCAGTGCGATGCACGTTCTCTGCCCTTCCGATGATGGCCTCGTCACAGCGAGATTATACCGTAGACGATAGAGGAAAGCGGCCACTGACTGTACCTTTTTTTTTTTTTGCCTTTTCGCACACCAAGAAGAATTCGTTGCTAGTTCTTCCACGCAAACCGTTCGAAGAATTCGCGTCATGCGCAGAGAGTACTTTACATCCAGGTTCTATTCAGGGCAGTAACTCGAGCGCGAAAAGCCAGCCATAACTCTCAGGCTGAGCCCGTGCATTTTCATTTATCTATAACCTTCCGGTCGGCGAAAGAATTGTTACGTTCAACATTCAGAAACCTATTATGCAACTTGGGGTCGGTGGCACGAACACGGAGCAAACTATAAGCTGCGCCCCAACGGCTTGGCAACAACGCAAGCAGTAAACGCCGGGCCCGGACCCGCACCCTCCAAGCCCGCAAGTGAGACGGAGCTTCGAAAGACGGCGGCGAAAGGGTTGCAGGCAGGCACCACTGACAAGTGTGAGAACCTCCTGGGACGGGCCGCAGCTGGTAAGAAAAAAAAAAATTGTTTCTCGGCACTTTCTTCGCACCCAGCCTTTACCCTCTGCCCCACTCACAGAACCGTTTTCAGTTTGTTTTGTGTTCGTGCTGGGTCGTCTTTCTTCTAAGCATAGCGGCAGCAGGTCTCCGACATCTCTTCTTCCGTCGTTTTTGTTTGCCTCTTGGGCCTCCCGGAATGAAGCCCAGCTTCCCTAAAAATACGCAGCAACGCCAGGCGCGACTGGGATCGCGAGATCACTCGACACGCCCGGCCACTTTTAGAAGAGAGAGGTCGTTGAAACGTTTCTGCAAACTCCGGCGGCACGCACGCCACCCCGAGCCGCCTCTTCTGTGTCGGCCTTCTTCTCGCCCTAAGAACCCGCCGTCTAATTAATCACGCGCACTTTCTAGCATTGCGCAACGATCTCGAGCAAGCGTTGTAGCTCTGTGAAATGTAATTTATTTGTTTTCCAAACATTCGAACGACGTAACGAAGTCCGTCGTACTGAAGCGGTGGGTCTTGCGAAAGAATGAGTGCTTGCTAAAAAAAAAAAAAAAAAGTTTCAATTACCAATGTAGTGTGCGCGGTGAAAGGGGACTCTGTTTCCATATAAACAATGAGCTAATACTGGGGCACACGGCAGTGCAATCTCACCCCAGCGCCACTGTAATGTACCCAGGAAATTAGATTTATAACTTAAACCAGTATGGAAACGCGCCGTTACATCAGACGAGGAATAATGAAAGTGCGAGGTGCGGGGGTGATTAGGTTGAACACTGCACTTTCTCATTAACTTCATTACAAAATGCACAGTGCCCCGACCGGCTAAGCATCCAAACTTTAGTCCAAACTTTGTAAAAGTAAACTGGTCAGCTATGCTGTTGCGAGATGAATATTTAGATGAAATGATTGATAGACTGAATTTCCTCTTTAGATAGTACTACCCGATAGTGTAAAAAAAAAAGAAAACGCTTTCTTTTCGATTCATCACTATCCGCAAGGACTCTCCAATGTATTTGCCAATGATTTACTCTAGCCTGCTGCACCTCCCGTGCTTGAATGCTCTTTCCCACTCCAAATCCGTCCAAAATTAACAAGTAAGCCTTTGCAGACAGTTGCGAAAAGCGATAACATGGTACTTGCGTAAAATAAATGGCCGCGTTCAGCACACAATTGAACAACAGCAGCGCGAAATGGTCTCCAGTGCTTTTCATCGGGTGGCGCAGCGCCACGCTGCTAGTGGCCGGGCTTCTGTCAATTCGTTCTGGCCGCCAACCCGCGTCACGGCGAGCGTGGGAGCGCGACGTTCCCTCTCGGGAAACGCTGTCAGCAGCCGCTGTACAGCAGAAACCCCCTCGCGACGACCCAGGCTGGCACGTGAGCAGCGCCGGATGCGTGGGAGACGAGCTGGCTCCGTAAGAAGAAACCGCCTGGCCTCGGGCCCCTTGCGAGGATCTGGTGGTCGCCAATGCCGTATTGGGCCGTGCTGTAATGGCACATTTGTGGCACTAGCTGCACTACTGCGTCGCGCTGTTGTGGCACTGTCGTGGCACTTTTGGGACACTGTCGTGAGTCGGGACACTGTGGGGACACTGTCGTGGTACTGTCGGGACACTGTGGGGACACTGTCGTGGTACTGTCGAGACACTGTGGAGATACTGTCGTGGTACTGTCGGGACACTGTGGGGACACTGTCGTGGCACTTTTGGGACACTGTCGTGAGTTGGGACACTGTCGTGGCACTTTAGGGACACTGTCGTGGTACTGTCGGGACACTGTGGGGACACTGTCGTGGTAGTGTCGGGACACTGTGGGGACACTGGCGTGGTACTGTCGGGACACTGTGGGGACACTGGCGTGGTACTGTCGGGACACTATGGGGACACTGGTTTGGCAGTGTTGTGGCAGTGTTGTGGCAGTGTCGTGGCAGTGTCGTGGCAGTGTCGTGGCAGTGTCGTGGCAGTGTCGTGGCAGTGTTGTGGCGACGTTGGAACAATTTTGAGACAATGTCGGGACAATGTTGGGGAAATGCTGCAGCAATGTACTCGTAATGTGGCACTGTTGCGCCGCGCCCTTGTTGTTTTGAAAAATGAGCGCTGGCTGTGCGTGTACTCGAAGGTGAGAGCACTGGGGAGCATGTCTTCGTATGCTAATCAGCGGAGGAACAGCAGTGCACAGCACAGTTCAAAGTAGCGCGCTTCAAAAAGGTACGCTTCTGCATACTTATAGCGCCCTTTTTATCTCGTCCCATTCGTCCACAGCATATGTTCACTTTCCAGGTCTTAGACTGTACTAAATTGGCTTCGCGAACTTTTGATTTTTTTTTTTAAACCTAAGATCGTTTACAAACGGAGGAAGGGTAGGAAAGAACTACTCACAATGGAGAGCCGGTAACGTTAAAAGTAATATAGCATGCATAACGCAGGTTTTACAGGAGGCGAGAACAGAGTAGCAGCTGCCTTTCTCTTCGATCACCGTGCATGGTTGGAAGAAAGAGTAAGCTGTCGTGCATACCCTTTTGATATGTTTCGGACTCTTCCCTGTTTTTGTTTATTTGCCCCCAGGCGTTTTCAGCTCGAAAAGGGAGTATTACGATGCACTTGGCTCTTCCTGTCGCAATCCGAGTGTGGCTGCGGCACACATGCATCAAGCGAGCCTTTCTTGAAGCCATATTTCCCCCATGCCTTCTTGCGATCACGTTACTCCTGTTGCTTGCAAGATATACGACTAGCGACCTGAACCCGAAACGTAGCTGTTCCCCGCTCAGCTGACCTTGCGGCCTTCAAAACCTGAACGACTAGGGCAGAAAAATCTTTAACTAAAAAGAAAAACCGAGCGTGGTCTCGTGCACGCTCCCAAAAGGTCCTGACCCGTGCTTGCTTCTATACGTGTTCAAACAAAGGCTACTCTGTGCATTATCTCTGGCAGGATGTCGTAGCTATAATGAAGGAAGCCCGCGACGATGCTTCACTTTCCTGGAAGACGCCACCACGCCTCCTTATGCATGGCCCTCAAGTGAATCTAATTAGCCAGCCCAGCGCCACGCTTGATCGACTCCGGCCCTAATGAAAGGCGGCGGACAGCGCACGCGCAGCAGTATAGCCTTTTCCTTCTCATTCAGTCTTTCATAACCACGGCCGACATCAATTTGGGAGGCCCAAAATTTTGGCACAGACGCAAAAGGAATAGCTAAGTGAAGACATAGCTGAAGGAATAAACAAGGAAACGAAGACAGGAAAACCAGGAAAGAAATAGGAAGAAAATCAAAGGCGGTTAGAGAGAAAGAGAAAAGGGAAAATTCACAGGGACGCTTAATTACCTTCTGTGTTGGCTATGCTATAGCATTAGCAGCGGTCGATGCCTTTGCCGGAAGTGACGTCAGTTGAGCTCCGGTGACGTCACTTCCCTCCAGCCGATGGGCGAATTTTATGACCGACATTTTCTCCCGATGAGGAAAGAGAAAAAAAAACAAAAAGAAAAGAAGGAGATAAAGAAAGAAAGAAAGAAAGAAAGAAAGAAAGAAAGAAAGAAAGAAAGAAAGAAAGAAAGAAAGAAAGAAAGAAAGAAAGAAAGAAAGAAAGAAAGAAAGAAAGAAAGAAAGAAAGAAAGAAAGAAAGAAAGAAAGAAAGAAAGAAAGAAAGAAAGAAAGAAAGAAAGAAAGAAAGAAAGAAAGAAAGAAAGAAAGAAAGAAAGAAAGAAAGAAAGAAAGAAAGAAAGAAAGAAAGAAAGAAAGAAAGTTCGGACGGAGCACTGCATCGCAAGCTAAACTGCTACCACGCCAACGTCCTTAGGGTCCTGGACTGAGAACTCCTATCACCGGCGACGCCCCTTAAACCTTTCCCAATCAAAATTTCTTTACACACTCACACGCATGAGTTGCAGGGCAGTTCGAGCAGCTTTGTACCAGCCCAGCCATAAAGCTTCGCACACAGTGCACTACGCACTGCTTTCGATAGTAAGGGCAATGTCAGTAGAATACACGGGACAGAAACAAATAAGCTCCTTCCGGGTTCGCCTAACGGGGGCCTGCCAGTGACGACAGTACCTCCTCTACGATGTTCCCCTCCTGCTCAAACACCCCAAAGAAAAGTCAACTGCGCTTTATAGAATCTTTTACCGCAGCCCCGTGATTTTTTATTCGCACAACACGTGGTCGGCAGTACGTGTGTGCATAGCAAGTGAGACCGAGCTAAGAGCGAAAGTTGTCATTAATCAAAAAAGAAGTTTGCTGCTTTGCGGGACACCGCTTCCTCTCATAATGAATGCAAATGAGCGGCGATCGGGGCTCGAAAATAATAAGAAAGCAATCCTGAAAGCATTATGCATTTCGCTCTCATGAGCCGCCTTATGGAAACTTAATTGCCTGCCTCGTACACCCGCCGGCGGTGGGAACGCTGGCGTCTTTCGAACCCGACAAAACAGCGAAGTCCCGGGGTGTTTTTCGAGAACCGTGTGAGCTTTGAGGGCACGTGCGAAAGATTAATCTGGCTTACTGCGCCCGGTTATTTTATTTTTTTACCACAGGAGCTCCCAGCTACTTGCCTGGCGTAAAAACTGTCACAGGCGCCTTGAACATGCGTGTACTCGAAGGCTGTTCAAGTACCACATAGCAAGTCAGCGATCCTGCCATGAGGTGCCGTCGTTTGATGCCGTCATGTCATCCTGCCAGCGATTGCCCTCAGGGAACAGACTAAGTCATTCAACACTGGCGGCCAATTGCTATGAACACAGCGGCGGATTTCCTATTAAATTACTAATTTTATGCCCATTCCAAACTTCCAAAAGAAAGGAAACGCCAAACGAAATAGTACGGCAATTACTCAAGGGTAGCAGTGATGTACACCTCTGCGTATCTACTCGCCATTGCAGCGTCATCACGGGCCCATGTTTACAAGCTGTATGATGAAAAATTTATGTATATATTCGTCCGTGGATGCTAGCGCACGAGTATGCAGTACAGCTTACGGCACCGTGTGTTCCGTCTCTTCATCGAGCGGCCCACACAAAGAAGGAAACTATGACCACCGGAAGGCTTAATCTTAGACGGCCTTCAATGTTTCAAGCATGTTGTCATATAATAGTGTTTCTTTTACAGCGAGAAACTGGTTGATGAGCATCATCCGGGATTACCGTCAGTGTAATCAGTAGCTTCGTGACGTCATTGAATAATAAGAAGACGAAATTAAATCAAATGATGAAAAGGAAGAAGGAAGAGGAGGCGTAAAGCGTATGAAACGGCAAGATCCAGCCGCTAGCCTTCGAAGCTTTAGATGCATCGACGCCAGAGGGAAACATTCAGGCCAGCAGACTCATTGCTTATCTGCCGCAAAAAAAAAAAAAACTAAGTATACCCAGCTTGGTAAACATATACCAAACCTAGCGAGCAGACATCAAACTAACATCCCTATGACAGCTCCTCGCTGAATCAATCGAGACAATCCACAGCTTAACCGGCGACATTTAAAAGAAAATTGGCAGTGGTTTAGCTCTGGTTAAACCTGGAGGACTGCGAAAGCAACGAGGAGAGAGAGTGAGAGAGGCGACGGAGAGCGCGCGGCAGCGGCGGCGGCTCCGGCACGCTAGCTATGCGCCGCTACTGCGCATGCGCAACTGGCGAGCGCTGCGGCGACACCTCTGAGTCACCCGCGCAGCGACGGCGGCGGCGCGCCAACTGTGCGCCGTGTGACGTCACTGCTCATCGCGCATGCGCATTATGCCCTTTCCTCGGCTCCGCGAAATGGCTCGGCGACTAGCGTAGTGTTCCTTTCGCAACGAAATCTTATCCCGAGGGTGTCTCGTTTTGGGCACTACCTCCATATACATGTCCGCGACAAACAAAGAGAAACAGCCGGACGCACAAAGGGCTGGACACCCTGCTTCAGCGGCCGAGTTACATCCGCTTCAAGTGATTCTTGAAGCAGAACCGCGAGAGACTACGTCACGAGAGCAGGGCGGCAGCCAAGCCTCGAGCATAGGGCGCAGCGCTGGGCATCGAGGCACCCTACTCGAGCAACGACTCCCACGCCGCCAACAAGGGGCGAGGGTGGCGGGCGAACAGGCGGCCTCCAACTATAGAGCACCTGTCGCACTTAATTACGCGCAATGTCATGGAAACCTCGCGGCGCGAGTCGTCAATTTGGAAGACAGAACGAGAGAGACGCCGTGTGCCTTCGTCCTTTACCTGCGAAGCTCGTAGCTTCCTGGTGGTCTCAAGAGGAGAGAAGTTCGGACGAGTTGACCATTCATGCTTCAAAATATACAGCGAGCGCAAAGACTAAACGCGGGAGTAACTTGGTGAGGAACGGTTAATACTGGAAAACAGTAACAGTGCTTGTTGTCTGTTTAGTTTGGTTATCGCTCATATGCCGTCTGTTTCAGCGAACGCTTTCAAAAATTTTCAAAAATAGGCTTTTTGGGGACGCCAGAAAACCGGCGAATCGTATTCTGCTTTATCATCCATTTTGAGTAAGCTCGGTAATTAAGTTTTAATAATTAACTTTTTTAACTGGCAGAGTTAGGCGCCCAGTAGCAAATAGAGATTTGTAGCCGGTCGTCAGTAATAGTGAAATCCGTTTTTACAATTTAGAAAATGCGATAAGCCCCGGCGCTATGGCTCGACAGAATTTGGCTTTTTCGACTAGTTACGTGCACTGGAGGGGTTGTTTTGCCTGCATGCTTTCGAAAGCGCATGTACTTTCGCACGATACAGCCGAATTTAGTCAAGTCACAGCGGCGACGGTAATCCCGTTTTCGAAATTCTGAAAACTGGTATGGCTATTACTAACGACCGGCGACAAATCTCTAACTGCGACCGGTTGCCTATATGTGATATTTAAAAAGTTACCAGAAATTAGTTAACCAGCTTCCTCCTCAAGACAAATCACCGGCTTTTCGGTGTCCGCCAACACTATGCCGCAAAAGCCATATTTTTACCCCAAAAAGCCTATCTTTGAAAATTTTTGAATGTGTTGGCTTAGACACCCGGTACGTTCCGCCGTCTCTCATCAAGTAACTAAGGTGGTTGGTTGGTTGGCCTCAAGTAAAAGGGCACATACCCACTACGGGGCAGTGGCCAAGACACAGGCGGTGAACTGTTGAAAAGACTAGCAGTTTTAGAGGAAAAGGAGTAGTAATAGGGTATAGGCTGACAGACTGGACAACGCAACGACAGGGGTCCTGTTAGCTGGGAGATCGAAGATGGGATGATGGCTTTATGTGCAAATTCAAATGCAACACATGGAATGGTTCAATTTTGTATTGACTGAAAGAGAGAGAAAAAAATATATATAAATGAACTGTTTGAAAATCAGAAAAATAAAAACAAATACAAAAAAATAAATAAATAAAATTAATGTTAGCATGGGAGTCGCTGTGTTTCTAGAAGAAAATTTTGAACAGCACAGCGCGCACTCCTGTCCAAGCGAAGTAGCGCCAAAGGAAAGAACAACCGCAGTGGACACAGGCTGAAAATGTCGGTGCATCTTTCCTCGCTTTCGCGGAACATGTTCGAAAATTTTCGGCGGTGGTCTAAAATAAAAACCTGGTAACTCCGAACAGCCGGAAAACCCGGGGCAACTGTGAAATTCGGGTCACAAAGTAGTCGCCCCTACATCTCAGCGCGCAGTGGCAGGTGAACATCGTCTCGCCCACATCCCAAGTTCAACCGTACAGCACACAACTGCCAAGACACAACAGCACCCCTTCCTCCTCCTCCTCCTCCATTTCATTTCCAGCCACCCTGGGCCCCTCATCCTCGCTGCCATCTTCCAGGGCGATGCTAAATTTAAGGCGGTCCGCTGCGGCTGAGAGCCACGCGCAGAGGAAGAACACCGGTTGCAAACTTTAAAAAGGCCAAGCGGCAAAGTTGAACCGGAAAGAATTCAGAGACATGACGGAGCAAGAGCGGTGCCTATTAGACTCGCCCGTTCGCTCCTTGCACGTAGCCAAGGGGATTTATTAATAAGCCCTTCAAAACTCCGACGTCGAAAGAGACTCGGGCTTGCACTCCAGCTTCTTCCAGCTGAACGGGAAGTCACCGGAAACGCCGAGAAGAGCATAATCAGGCTAGAAGAGCGCCAATGAATCGAAATACGGCGCTAGCAAGCATGAATAAGAATATTCCTTTAATGGGGCCTTTGAGGTTGTAATAACTAACTAACTAACTAACTAACTAACTAACTAACTAACTAACTAACTAACTAACTAACTAACTAACTAACTAACTAACTAACTAACAAACTAACTAACTAACTAACTAACTAACTAACTAACTAAAGGAATAAATAGTTTGGTTTATTGGTTTATTGGGGTTTAGCATCCCAAAGCGACTCAGGCTATGAAGGACGCCGTAGTGGAGGGCTCCGGAAATTTCGACCACGTGGGGTTCTTTAACGTGCACTAACATCGCACAGTACACGGGCCTCTAGAATTTCACCTCCCTCGAAATAAATAAATGAATAAATTAATTAATCAATTAATTAATTCAGACAAGTCAAAGTGCAAGTGTCTGGGACATTTGCGAAAAGGCAGTGAAATGCCTGACAAAGCGCACCTCCAAAATTAGACACTTCATCAAAATGGATGCCAAAGCAGAAGCAGTATCAAGCACCCAAAGCAGTTGGTATGCTAAACCAACTAGTGCGGGGAAATCCCCCAAGGTGGCGTGGATGTCAAAGAAAGGCATGATTCGCAGCTGAAGGGGAATTTTTTTCTAGTCAAGGGCTCGAACTGGAGACAATAATTCTCCAGGGTGAAGATAACTAGCAGTTTCCAAGGCGAGGCCGAATTACTCGAAGGAGCAACGGTGTTAGTGCTTCCCGAAGTTAGCGTGAAAGAAATGAAAAAAAAAACTGTCATGAGTTATTTTCATACTTCAAAGCCGTCAATGTTGAACAGGTGCTGGCGAACCTTCCTGGCAGGGACGCAGATTGAAAAGATTGCAAAACAAATGCGCAACATAGTAGCAGCATAGCAGCAACCGCGAATCCTGCGTGGAAGCTCCTGGTGTGAAGCAACGCTCTCCTGATGGCGGAGTCCTCGATGTTGACATCACTCCTCTTTCCTGCCTTTTTGCGAGATGAATGTCGGTTGTGCAGTGGTCTTTCCGGCGTTTCATAACTCATTGAGTTGTGACAAAAAAATTGCAGTAAGATAAAAATTTTCAAATACACCCGCGTAAGCACCGGATGCCAATGCTGCTAAAATGCATTCCGCCCAATGCAGTTTCCGAAAGGTGAATTACACCGCCTTCCCTCGAGTTTTGTAACGGGAGCTGCCACAGAAACACTTGGTGATGGTTATGGTCTTGTTGTTCGTCTAGTAGTACTACTCTTTCAGCCTGGTATAAGGAGACCTGGACAACATGAATGATCTACCCTCCTAATCGCGCGTCCATGCATCTGCTACACGTGTGTGCATATAAACACGCTGATTTGTCTTGTTACCCAAGTGACGTATGCAGTGTCCATGCTTACGTGACGAAAATATGGCAAGAAATGAAAATATAAAGATAAAAATAAGATAAGCAAGCTAAAATAACGCTAATACAAAAATACAAGTCTACAAAAATACAAGTCACCAAAAAGACGAAAATCTGTCGTGCAGGCCCTGTAATGAATTTCCGCATTAAAAACTTGGCTCCCTTAAGTGACGGATATCTGGAAATAAAAACAAAAATATAAAGAGAAGACAAAATAAGATATGCTAAGCTTAGATACGGCTGTACTAAAATACACAAAGATAATATAGGGAGAGAAGTGACAAAAAAGACAATAACCTGTCGTACAGGCCTCCTAATGAATTTCTTCATCAAAAACTTGGGTCCTTCAGCATGACGCTTCGCGCCCACGTATAGCCGTGTCCTAACAGTGTAGTGCGTCATCTCGTGCTCTTCTTGGTGCTATACAACACCCAACATGAATGTCCTAGCTGCCTTCCCTTGCAACAAAAAATTTTAGACAGTCTATAGACTGTCCATAGACTTCTTTCTATAAAATCTATAGATTCTCTATAGACAAATCCTAGAAAACAAATACAAACTCTAGAGACAGTCTATAGACAATCTACAGATTTATGGCCAAACACTTTTAGTAGACTTTTGTCCATAGATAGTCTATAGACTATGAATAGACAAAAGAAATATTGTCATGTTGTAGTGACGGCAGTCCAGTGATCAGGAAGACACCAACAAGTCTTGTAAACGAAGCTCTTTATTTGGGCTGACTTGCGCCCGCAAAAGAACTGAATCACTCAGCGGCGGCGTAAGCAACAAACGTGCTCGTCAGTCGTCGAACTACGAATGCCTGCCGCTCGCGGCATCGCTCAATTTAAAGCCGGCGAGGAAACTTCCAGATAACAGGTCAAGATCATCTGCAGTGATCTGAAAAAACGTAGATGCAGCTCTTCTTGCCTGTGATGAATCGAGATTAGTCCAGTTGCTTCTCGCGTCACAAACAAAAATGATAACATCCCTTTCCTGCGGCCTTGAGCGCTAACGAACGGCCACTATAGTGATACGTGGCAATATCTATAGGAAGGCAATAGAGTCTATAAGTAGTCTATAGACTGTCGATAGACCATTTTTATACGGGTTTACAAGACCAACGAGATCTTCCGCTCCGCTTACAGTGTGCATACTAAATTGCATGGCGAGATGGCAGCCATTTATTCGTTCATTCAGTAGGTCGCCTCTCCTTTTCCACGCAGTTTGACAGCCCCCTCACCCGCCTGTTAGCAACGAAGCGAAACCGATCGTCGACCGCGATGCGCACCGTGGCGTGCAGAAGGCGATCCACTTCTCGCGACAATCTCTGTCTCGCTCGCGCTTAGTCACTGTTTAATGAAGTAACCGCTCGCGCTGCAAGGCCACTATTCAGTAACGAGGCCCTATAAGTATCGATCCTCTCGGCCGCAGAGAAGACAGCGAAGGTTACGCGCAGCTCCGAAGGAACTAGACTGTCACGCACGACACGTGTCGTGTGCAGATCCTGATTACATGATCGACTCATTTTTCAAAGAAAAAAGAAAACATTCCTCTCTGCAATACGGCAAAAAAGCCAGAAAAGGTCATTTGCCTCAGGATTCAGGCTCTCTGCTGCCAGAAAGATTCAAACACTCGAATGCGCAGCATTACGCAGCTTCCCTAATGAAAAAAGCTATATGATGCAATGGACTCATACAAGCTTTGTCATATAAATGTTGTACAATAGGTATAACATTGTACCGCATTTGTATGACAAATTTATGATTTTTTTTAAGAACGAATGAAATTTGTATGACGTTCCTATGATTACTGAATGATAATTTTATGACATTTGTATGACAAACATGAGGCTATTGCATCACACAGCTTTTTTCGCTCTACAAATAAAAGAGCAACGAAGAAGCACAGGCATGGTTCAGAGGACGAGTAAGGAAAAGTTTCCTTTACCGTAAGATAGTTCAAGCAGAACTTTCTGGCATACACTCGTGGACTTCTGACGTCACAACGGAACTCAGCGGATGTTAGCTCCGCCATCTTTATAAACACCCGCCCACGTCCCAGCGCCGACTACCGGCGGAAGTGGAAGCATTACGAGAAAAGCGGATGAGCGCATCCATTTGCCACCTTTGTTCCACCGCAGACGAAACCGCCCACATGCTGCAAATGGTGTGCACAAGCTCCGCCCTTGTTATTCTACGTCGGCAGCGGAGCCCACTTCACTCACCAGGAGGACGGGACCGCCACCGTTCACCGAGAAAAAGACTAACGAGCCAGAACACCCGGTTCCCCGTTTTCCCCTAACAGCCCTTTGCCCGTTTAGGTGTCGAGAGAGCACCGGAGCGGCCAGCAATGCAAGCTGTTCTCTCTTTTTCATGCGCCATTCTTTCTACACCACAAAGCGACAAAGGAAGCCTCCCCCGCAAGCCCAGGGAGAAAGATGCAGGCCGGCTCCACGAAAGGAACTCTCCAGCGGGCAGGAGGCAAAACAAACTCTCGGCTTTCAAGGGCGCGCCGCATACAACGGCGGGGTCGTGTTCTACCGGCGCCCAATCGAGCCGCGGCGTGTATATGGGCCCGAATTCAAGCACGCGAGAGCAAAACGCGCTAGCCGCGCACGGTGCCAGCACTGGGTGCCCGAGCGAAGCCTTTGCGGAGGACAGGGAGGGCTTCGTGGGTAAACATAAACACTGGAATCCTGTTCGGCTTCTTTTGCAGCCAGCCGCGCCGTCGTTATCCAAGAACTGAAGCAGCGCCTGCTTGGTGCAGAACCAGTGTTCCCCTTGTCCTTGCGGTGCCGAGTGCTCGTCTTCAGTAGAGAGCAGATCCGCTATCGCGTGTACGAAAAGACGCGCTTAGGTTTTCCGCTTCAGCAACCCGGAAATGAGGTTCTTGGTCTATCCACAATCGAGAGAGCGAAAACTGATATAACTGATCAGTTCTTACAATATAAAGCTACATTTTGACTACGCGTAAGAGGTGGCGTAAAAGTGGAGGGCTCCGAATCAATCTTGTCCGCCCGAGTTTGTGCATGTGCTCCGAAACGAGAACGCATGGCGTGTCTACGTCTCCCATCTGTAGAAATGTGGCCACCCCTAGATGTCGAATTTCTGAACTCATGCGGCATCACCAGAGATGACATGCCAGTCTAGTCAGGCCATATCTCGTTGACCAGGTATGCATGTCCAGATAATGTGCGGCATGATATAACCAGGTATGACACTACGACCATGGCTGCTCGTACCACCTTTGGTCGAGTCTCTCTGTGCCCTATAGCGCGCACCAACCGGGCACTCCCGGAGAGCCCGTTTATTCCCCACCGATTGAACGCGGGAGTTTTCGCTCCAGACGTAATACGGTGCCCAAGTCGCTTAGCCTCCAAAATGACCTCTATACAGCTTCCATAGCAAGGCTTAAAACTGCTCAATCTCTCTTTGATCTCGGGAACGAATGGGAAGCGAAATTTGTACCACATCTCCCACGAGAGCTCCCAATTCCAATGCACACTTGGACCACAAGTCCATAGGTTTTGACAAGACGTCGTACAGGAATCACTGTAAAGCTGGAGGAAATACAGCGTACTACAAACCCCCAAACAAACATTAACTATTGAACGGAACGAGTTCGTCGGCAATTCCCCGACATAAGCAAAAACTTTCTTTCGGCAAAATGCAAATTGCAATAATAGCTACACTCAGAAATGAACGACTCCTATTGAAACACAAAAAAGTCAAAAGTTGACGCCCATCTGCACCAGCACATCACCGAAATTAATTACGCGGCGAGAAGACCAGCCGAGCACAGCAGGCCTCGGGTCTTATGCACTGTAAAAACTGTGCTCATTACGAGAGAAGAAAAGAACGCCGTCTTGTCATGCGAGTGAGAAATGTTTTGCGGCTCTCTGCTTTGCACGAAGATGGCTGGCTGCAACGCCCGCTAATGGCGACGTCGGGTCTACACGTGCCGGTATCGCACACAGCTGGCGTTCTTGAAACCGAACCCAAAATAGCAGCAAAGGGGCGCTCCCGCGGTCTATCCTCCGCAGACCCCAGGCGCCGGCACGACGTTGTGGTGAAAGCCGTCATTACGGCTGGACGCTGGCGGCCTCCCGGCACGTCGTTATGGTGCCACTAGATGGCGCGTAATTCACTGCTGTATGACCGCACTACGACACAGCTGCCTCCGCGACTTTTCTGGTACTTTTACCGCGGCTTAGTTACCACGACCGATGTGCCTGCGCTTCGCTTTCTTCGCTGGAACTCCTGGAGCTCGGAGCGCCACTCGAGACTTAATGACCTGCTTTCATGAAACAAGCCGTGTTGCTGTGACCGTTGCTATATGTTACTGATATTTTCGCGCGTGTACTCTCGTAATGAAGTCGTTTCTGTAGATGGGCCGCAGTGAATATATTTCACCGGTAAGTTTGCACTCAATCAGCAGCAGTTTGCAGGGGCTCGAAGGCCCGTCAGGTGGAAACTTCTACTTTGCCTTCGAGCACTGACTGTGACTGACTGTGGCTGTGACTGACTGCGACAGTGACTGACTGCGACTGACTGACTGTGACTCACTGACTGACCGTGACTGGCTGACTGACAGATTAATTGATTGCTTGATTCACTGACTGACTGATTGATTGATTGATTGATTGATTGATTGATTGATTGATTGATTGATTGACTGATTGATTGATTGCATCCTGATAGATTAATTTTCAAAGTTGCTCATCATATTGTACCGCTAAAGCTACGTATCCCGGCTTCGTAGTTCAGAATACACCTGACATCTCCGTCAGCGGTTTGCCAAAAGTGTGTATGTGCTTTTCGCGCTCCCTCGTTTATTTGTGTCTTTTTTTTCTTTCTCTTACAAACCTAAATGCAGCTTCACTGGCAGAGTTTAAAAGCCGTATTCAGAAAGGGAGCGGCGCGCAGCCGTTACAATTTTCCTCACCCTGTTCCTTAGAGAAAATAAAATTTGAATTGCAACGGTAAAGTTTCATCCCGTGGGCGTATTGTTTTGACATCACTTCTATTTTTGTGCAGATACTGATATACCATGCCCGCGACCACTCAAGGCGACGCCATTCTTTTTCTGGCGACACATACCGTTCCCACGCAAAGCGGGCTTTCTTGCTTAGCACCTGAGCACCTGCAGCTGCCTCCTTTGTGCCGTGAGGATCATCGAGAAAAAAATATGTAGGCTTCCGAATCCAGACCAACAGCATAATGCGTTTCCTTCGACTTCCTATATAACTACAATTTAAAAATTCACCAACAATTAAGCGATTTATTCGCAGTACGGAGAATTAGAAATGACAGGCAGAGCCGACCTTGCTAAGCTGCGTACTACGCTCTGCTAGCCCTAGCGCTACCTTCGGATGGCTTCGATAACCCGCAGAGTTTGACTGTGGCTGCCTTTTCTTAAGGAAACTTTCGGAACGTCTACAATCTGCCCATGATTCCTCTTACACCTCTGACAAGCACAGAGAGATAGAACAGGCGCACGCCACGGCCATCTGCGCCAAAGCGACGTCAATGGCAGCGGCGAGTCAGATATCCCTTTGTCTCTCTCTCTCGGACAAGCACCCCCACATGACCTCACGTGATAAGTCTCATACTGGCCACATTTTTGGCCTGCAACTCGCCTGCAAAACACCTGCAAAACGCTAGCACCACGTATCTATTCTGTGGGAGAGGCCCATACGTACAGCTTTCCAGGCGTTTCGAAAGTAACATATCCTGACTATCACCAATCAATTACCTTCCTCAGCACGGCAAGGGATAAACATGCATTTATCCTGTGCGTTCTTTGGATTTTCTGATTGCTGCCTTCTACGCCTTGCACATGCAGTTAGAAGACATCAGTGTTTGCAGCTTCGCGTCACTGTACTGCCACCTTCAAACATGCACCCGCATTTTTGTCCCGCCACTCTCACTCGCACTATTCGAGGTTCATCTGACTCGCTCGTCAGTTTGTAGCTGAACACTCATGACGGAGCGGTCACGCAATCTTAAGTCCACCACCGACCGTTGTCACCGCAACGAGCTGTACTGATTCAGATAAACAATTCAGGGCAACAAGTCAGTGAAGCAAGTCAGGGAGACAATTCAAGTAGACAATTCAAGTAGTTGAAACTTGGTTCAGCGCAAAAGACGAACACAAAGAAAAGAAATAACACACACGGAGCGCTCCGTGTGTTATTTCTTTCCTTTGTGTTCGTCTTTTGCGCTGAACCAAGATTCAACTATGTCCCACCAACTAGCCCAGCACGAAGTTTTCTTAAATTCAAGTAGACGATTCGGGGGAGACGATTCGGGAAAGACGATTCGGGAAAGACGATTCGGGAAAGACGATTCGGGAAAGACGATTCGGGAAAGACGATTCGGGGGAGACGATTCGGGGGAGACGATTCGGGGGAGACGATTCGGGGGAGACGATTCGGGGGAGACGATTCGGGGGAGACGATTCGGGGGAGACGATTCGGGGGAGACGATTCGGGGAAGACGATTCGGGGAAGACGATTCGGGGAAGACGATTCGGGGAAGACGGTTCGGGGAAGACGGTTCGGGGAAGACGGTTCGGGGAAGACGGTTCGGGGAGACGGTTCGGGGAGACGGTTCGGGGAGACTGTTCGCGGAGACGGTTCAGGCAGACGATTCAGGGAAAATGTTAAACTTTACAGCTATTTTAGCACGCGCACATGAGAAAAACACTCACGATAAGACTTCGATACTTGCGCTATTCTAGCCATTGTCCACGCGCATATCAGCGAACTCATTTTTCTTCAGCTCGCAACATCCTCGCGAACAATGCGTTAGGGTGAGGGGCTCTTCCCATTAATTAAATCCAGTACGATGACCTACAATTCTGCTCACCCTTATTGCAAGACATTAAGTCGCAGTGAACCGATACGACAGAAGCACCAGCCACAAAAACGCAAAAGAACATGTCTGCATGCGAGAGAAGGCAGGCAAGTTTTATTGCTTATTCACGCACAGTCGAGGGAAGCGGGCCAGTGGCACCCTGAGCAGACCCCGCCTCGGGCCGCGCATAAAATACCAAAGACGCCAGGCGCTGCTGAACGCACGCCGCCTCCGGCAACGCTAACGAGGAGCTCCGGGTGAAGAGAAAGGGAAGAGGGAGCAGGCACACTGACGCGAATTGCGCTAACGGTCTAGCGTCGCCGGCGTCTGCCCTCGGGTCGCGCTAAAAGGTCGAGAACCCTTTAGCGCCAAGAGCGATTCACCGCCACGGCGCACGTTGCAACGGCTCTCGTTAGTAGCTCCTTCAAAGTTTCACCCCAGGAGCCACAGGGGAGAGCTCGCTTTGACAATAGGGACTTTTATAATAAGGTGACCCTATGGTTAGGGACATAGGGGAATAGCGGGACGCCATTGCGCATGCGCAACGGCGCCCAGCTATTCCCCTAACTTAAAGGGTCACCCTATTCTAAGTCCCAAATGTCCCACAAAGTCTGCGAGATCTGCGCATACCGGTGTGCTCTGAAGGCAACTGAGACGTTCGCGAAAATTTACTGAGGCCGAAAATGAAAGCTAAGTTAAAAGCAGTGTCCACGTAGTTGGCGGACGCCGTTGCGTGAACATTAAACTGAGTCTTTTCATAAGTTCTCACATTTGTAGGAAAATCTTCAACAAAATGTGCACGTATAGCAAACGAATACTGTTAGCGAAAACAGTCTTTTTCAAGGCTTGGCAGCAACGTTTCAAAACATCATCATCATCAGCCTGACTACGCCCACTACAGAGCAAAGGTCTCTCCTATGTCTCTCCAATTAACCCTGTCCTTCGCCAGCTGCGGCCACTGTATCCCCGCAAACTTCTTAATCTCATCCGCCTACCTAACTTTCTGCCGCCCCCTGCTACGCTTGCCTTCTCTTGGAATCCCCTCCGTTACCCTTGAGGACCAACATACATAAAGCATTGTCGGCAAGGGCTTTCGCAAAATGCTCCAGTTAGACAACAAATGTCGTATTTGTGAACGTAAATAAAAGCTTGACAGATGAAGCACGACAACATCGGTTCACGATGTCAATGCAACTATCCCGATTTTTGTGACTGCTTTTTTTAGCATTTGTGACCATTTTTCATTCTTCATTTCATCGATAGCAAACCAGCGTCTTCATACCACTCTCTTCTCGCTGCATCTCAAGCGAAAATGTCGTCCAAACTGTCGTCCAAAGCCGTCCAAACTTCTGATGGAAAACAGACCAATTTCAGTTCATTCATACACACGAAGGAGGATGAAAAACAGTGGAAAACAGCTGAAAACATGCCATGTTTACTGAGGTAAACAACAACAGTGGAAAACAGACGAAGGAAGTAAAGAAACGCGACCCGGTTCGGTGCATAACAAAATGCCGCAGTCACGCAGAACTTTTTTTCTCCAGAAAGCGCTTTTCGCTAATCGGGTTAGCGCAGCAGGCCTGCCAATCATGCAGCACCTGTAAAGGGACTGTGCCCCTTAGCCGGCCATAAAAACAAAATAAAAACATCATTGTGAACGGTACCTCAAGACCAAAGGAACGAATTCCTAAAACCGCCACCATTCTCTTGCCTGCATTCTGCGTAGTGTCGGGGAAAATAGAGAACAAGCATGCAGAAGCTTGTGGCCGAATATAAACTTGCCGGGGAATACTGGTCACAACGTACAATCGCAAACAGCTCTCTTCGGCAGTTTCAGAAAGTCTACGAGTCAATTCTGTACGACTTGAATTACTTATTTCCTTACTTGGTTGGCTAAGCCCAGTTCTAAATACTTATTCGCCGCAGATGCAGTCCTGTGCAGTAATAAATATAGTTCATATACGTTTAACTGATAAATTAATTAAATTAACCTTAATTAAATTAACCTTTAAAAACACTAAGTTATCTCTGTGCGGAAAACACGAGTACCACTTACTCGTAATGAACTACGTAGTTGAGCAGGAACATGAAGTAGAGCTTTTAGCACGTGCAGTACCAAAGTCAGCGCATATTCAGAACGTACGGCGTTACAACGTTTGCTGCATAAAATGGTGATAAAGAAGGATACCGATTGAGAAAAAAAATATACAACCCAATCTGGCGACAGCCCCAAGCTTTTGCGATACCCGTAACCGCCCACGTCGGCCAGAACAAAACGAAGCAGGTCAAACGATTGGATGAAAGCTTTAGGGTACTACAGTCATAATCCGACAGCTCTTAAAGACCATTCCCTAGTAGGTGCCGAAAAGCCCACACCGCACTCACACTTTTGCGGTTTCCCTGCTACCATGCATATTGGCCAAGTGTAACGCCCCCATGTTCTTGCTGGCCGAACTTCGCACACCTTTCAATTACGTCCTTCTGTGAATCCAGGAGAAAGCGAACTAGGCACAAAAGCTTGCGAGTCCGCAAAGCTGCTCCATTGCGCCAACGGCTGCAATACATCAACTACTGCCACTTACTAGTAGAGTCACGACGTCCTAACGATGTCCAGACAACTGACAAAAGTCCCGGTTGTTGCAAAGAACAAAGAAAACAGAGATGTGCTCACAAAAAGAACTGCACAACCCAGACACACGACTAGCAAAAATCGATGCAGTTCGGCACGAATAAGGAAGATGGGGGGGGGGGGGGGGGAGCGAGACAGTGGTCTATACTGCCCAGGTAATTGTCCCTCGCTGAAAGGCGACGACAGCGCGCAATATCCAGTTACCAACCAAAGCTGGCGCGAAACTATCGCAGGAGGGGCAGGAACGGCCATCCTCGTCCCCAATGGCCACAATCACGTTGCGCGCACAGACAAACACACATGCGCACATACATACAGCGTCCGCGCATGAATCCCCACCCCCGAGTCGACAGCAGCCCGGGTCCGGCGAAAAGCACAATCAGCCAGCAGCTTCGACTCGCGCCTCGACAGGAAGCAATTCGTATAACGCGGGATCCGAACTTGCGCGCCTTAAGCCAGCCGGAAATGAACAGCCTTTGTCACAAAGGCAGGGAGGAATAAAAGGGAAAGATGCTTGACAAATAACACTGAGGCCGACGGGAAAAGAGGTAGAGAGGAAATAATGAACCAGTTCCGAACAGCGCAGGAGAAATCGACTGGAAATCGAACAAGTCAACCGAATTTCTAATAGCTCCATGTTTACAGCTGGCTGAAAGTATTCGCGATAGGAGTCGGCTCTTTTTCCTTTCAAATCATTTTCAGGCTGGCTGGTACCGTATACTGAAGGCTGCCCTATTTCGACTAAGAGGGATAATCAGAACAACTGTCACTTACTCTCATTCAGTACCACGTTCAGTGTCAGTACTAGTCACTGATTGTTCTTGTTGTCATCGCAAATAATCTGTCTGCGCGTTAACAACCAGACTACGGCAGTCCGCAGGGGTAAGTCAAAACAAGAAATGCACGACGTTATGGCATGGTCAAGAAGGCAGGGGTAAAAAGTTACTCCACACTTTTATCTGATGTTCCTTTTCATGGTAACCAACGAATGACGAATAATGCGAAAGAGTGCATCAAATAATCCCAAAAGCGGCTTACGCAGACTGGAATGGCTAACTAATGTCGCCTACCTGCGAAGACTTTAAAGCAAGTTTATGCCAAGAAAACTTTTGTTTATAATTTGTTGTCAAGCAAAACTTTCTTTTTTAGAATCCTCAACTTTCAGTTGAGCCGCGCTACTCGAAAGGTTATTTCGCTTTCAGAGGAGAGCTTTACAGAAAATATTCCGCACCCAATACCGTTCTTATTCGTATGTTCCACTTGCCCACTTAAAGCCATGCGCATAAAAAGGAACACTGCGCAGTCATTGCACCAAACCTGTTTCTTCGCGTGATAGATTATGTCGAGCGAACTGGAGGCCAGGTGCTTTGCTGTGCCGCTCTTAATCTCCAAACGGACAAAGAAACAAAAAGGAAACTACCGAACCACGAAGTGAGAACAATCCAAGCCCAATGCCTGATGAATGATGTGCAGTACGAGAGGGCTAAGTAGGCGCACTGCAAAACCGTGTCAGAGTGTCACTGCTCTTCCATAGTTCACGTTGCCGACATCTGAGCGAGAATCATCTCTGCTGCCCCACTCTCATTACGTTGTACTGATGTAGACACGCCTCTCTGTCAACCCGTTTGCACACAGTGCAGCTACAACTCGGGCACGCAGAACAAATTGCGAAGGCACTTTGGCAACTAAAGTGTTTGGTTTGGTTTATGGGGTTTAACATCCCAAAGCGACTAAGGCCATGAGAGACGCCGTAGTGGAGGGCTCCGGAAATTTCGACCACCTGGGGTTCTTTAACGTGCACTGACATCGCACAGTACACGGGCCTCTAGAATTTCTCCTCCAAAGAAATTCCAGCCGCCGCGGCCGGGATCGAACCCGCGTCCTTTGGGTCAGCAGCCGAGCACCATAGCCACTGAGCCACCGCGGCGGCGCAACTAAAGTGTAGGGAGGCGAAAGCCGATGACACTATGCCGTGACGACTTCCGGTGGATGTAACGTCACACCGTTCCCGTGGCTATATCGATACCCAAATTAGACATCTTTCAGATATCTTGAATGTTAATTACGCTTAATTACACATTTTTCCATCTAATTTGACACAAATCCGGCGTTTTTCCGACCATTCTGTGACAATTTTCACTATGCCGTGACGACTTCCGGTGGATGTGACGTCACATCATTCACGTGGCTATATCGACGTCTGCGTTTTTCGACGCAATTTTGACATTTTTTACTACAATTAATTAACTAATTATTCTACAGTCATAAAATGAGGTTTCTAGGTTCATTTTTTCCTCCTCTATCTGAAGCAACCATTCGCTTCCTCCTATCTTTTTTAGTTCCCGAGTTAACACGCTGCCAAAGGTGTGGCACCCTCTGCTAACGGACGACAGTATGAGCCATTATAGACTTTCGCCTTAGGCGCCATCTGCCATCCCAAGCAGACGACGGGCTAGACGAGCAGACGCAGCAAATCCAGCTGCTAGGCCTATACAAGGGGCAGGAGATTAACTCTAACACTGCTGGTGTTGCTCTTGATGGTCTCTGTCAGCGCTGCAACAATCGCCGAACGGAAATTAAGATCCTGAGTCGGTCTGGTCACGGACTAACTCGAACGGTGAGAAACGACAAGTAAAAAGCAAAAAAAAGCCCAGCAATACAGCGCCTTTCTTTCTTTCCCAGGAAACGTCACAAGCCAATAAACAAATAAATAAACAAATAAATATCAGAAGAATGAACACTTCCCTTCGATATTTCCATAGCAGTGTCTTACAATTTTTCAACTTTCAAAATTTTTGTCCGAGATTGTTTTGCATAAAATCTGGATGACGTTAACAGCAGTAGTAGTTGTGAATGCAATCAACGAGACCAGCAACATAGGCACTGATCAGGCCAAAGCAAACCAGGCAGTTTCCACCAAAACAACAGAGATCTAGTACGCTCCGCGAGCACTAGGCGGCGCACAAAGCATAAGGAGAGAGAGAGAGCAGTGAAGGCAGGCTGCTGTCACCGGCTGCAAATGTATGCCTGGAAGGCCCCGAGCGACCAGGTCCGATGACAAAGGCGAGCAGAATAAACAAGCTGCCCGGGAGACAGGCCTCGATGCAAAAAGGGCTACGCGAAAGCGGTGCCTATGTAGTCGTCCGCCGCAGGACGCGTCGCGGGGACTGCGTAAGCCGCCTACGGCGTAGAGCTTCGTGAGCTTGCATATCCGTCCTCGTTGGCGCAGCGTCTGGGAGGATTATTGATGCCCCGGATTAGCGACCGGGTATAGACGTCAGTCACCGGGAGCGGATAGCTGCCGCACCGCTAGGTAGCAGTCAAGGCATCTCTGTACTGTTAGCCAGGAGGGTACGGATCACAGCGCTGTAAGCGTCAAGCGATTTGAACCCGAAGCTAGGTGGTAAGTGATTGACGGAGCGGGAGTTCAATTTATCAGGAATCCGGCGTTCATAGAAGAAGAAGCTGGGGCAGCATGCAAGGCTTGCAGCACAGACAGAACGCCGGGAGAAAAAAAAAATTAGAAACGAACAAAAAAGCACGACTGCACAGGTCTCTCTTTCTTGGTGCTCTTTCCGGCGCTGTAGTAGAGGCAGTGTGTGAATAGCCAGGCTGGATTAGCCTTATACACTGATGACGTAGGAAATATACCCCCGCCCACTTCACTGCCCTACAGAAGTTTAGTGTCCTCTGAGAATTTCGTAAGTAGCCTTGATGTAGCACGGCTCTTAGTTCGCGAACCTTCAGGCAACACAACGCGACGGTTGCCAGGTGGCAGCTTCACACATACGCCAACGCCTTCGGGCAGTTTTCGCCCTCATGGCCCTCCTAGTGCTACAGCGGAGAAGACAGAAAAGTTGTAAGAGAGAGGACGGGAAAGTGAAAGATGGAGAGGAGACGTGATGGCGACTGTCGATTTCTAGCCAAGCGCGCGCACGGCTATACGTGGGTGGGCCAAGCCCACATGTGCTCAGGAACCCGTGGTGTCGCAGTCACCCGACATCTGCGTATTACGAGTATATAGGTGTCCCTGCGGTGAAATTCAGGCACCAGACCAGACGGCTTCATTTTTTGTTGTTTCTTAGACGTTATAACTTTTTATTATCGGCAGACTCGTTGGTATTTGCCGCTTCAAGCCCGACCGCACAGTCAGTGCGTCAAAAGTGGATCTGCAAACGTGCAGACTTCCCACAGAAGACTGCTCTGCTCAGGCAAGAAGCGGCCCCTCTGCGGTAATGTTCGAAATATGCGACCAAGAGCACTCTCAGCCGTGACCGAACTTCTCATAATCATCTCAGTATTAACGTTTTTGAACTGAAAAGAATATGCTAAAACACAGGGGCTCGAAGACGAACCTCGATTGTCACGGTTCTGACTGCCAAGATAACGCGCCAACGGTATAAGCGACAAAAGAACACACGTGGCAGACCTAACAGGGCAGATAAAACCCTTAGGAAGGCTTGCGAGAAGACAAGAACAGAAGGAAAGAAGGAGGAAACGAGATACCGAGTGACGAGTGCATGCAAGAGTTCCTGGCAATGAGGCAGTCGCCGAAGTGGGGAGGATAGGAGTTCCTCAACAGCTAGGCAAAGGAGCGTACGCCACCGTACCCCCCAGCCACGAGGCAGCGGAGAGAGCGAAGCCGTAGGGGATGGGCAGCGGAAGGGTGTCGTCGTGCGTAGAAAGGCTGGCTAGGCTATATCTTCCTTCCCGTCACGTGGTTTCCGGAATTTTCCACTTCCGCCACACCTCCCCCCTCTTTTATCGACGGCGGACGACGAGCGAGTGACGCCCGCAGCAGACCGTTACTCAACTAGACTTAGACTGTGCAACGCTTATGCACAAACACACACGAACATCCGCATGCTGGCGACGGCTTCGAACCACTAATCGTATACAGTGACGCCAGTGTTAGAACAGCGCAAGGAAGGCGTCTTAATGGTGCCAGCAGGCTACATCAGAACACCGGGGCGATTTCAGGCGACTTGACTCTCTTTATCGATGGGGACACAGTAAACGGTCAATCCAAGGACACATCTCAGCCTACGCAGTATGAAAAGCAGCAGCCCATGCTGCCAGGAATAATGACGCTCATTCGCGTATCCAGCTCGATAAAATGTGGGCCGTAGTAAAGAGAGAAGGAGGAAGAACGAGTAGGAATAGAAAGGCTCGGTTATCGTCTCATTTTGTGTGGACACCTGAACCACGCTGTGATAAATGTATGAAGGTGGTGAAAGAGAAGAGAAGGGGAAAGAAGTACCAGTAAAGTCTACCGCAGCAGATCTCGATACATCTGCAGCAACTAAAACGTGAAAGTATCCCGGTACATAAATGTCACCTTCAGCCAGACCACCGGTAAGGCGGCGAAAAAAACCAGCATATTTCATCGAAACCGAACCGATGGAGCTACTCAGGCTCGGTCGGCACGCGCCATGCGCGAAAGCCAGAACACAGATCACGTACGGAGCGGAATGAAATATACAGAGCGCTGTTCCGTCCCAGCGCCATCTTTCACCTTCGAATCACGCACCGGTTGAGCACCTTATACCAGCGCCCTGTCTTTTCACCCGGTCCTGTCGCGACAGCAGTCCTCCATCTTTCGACAGCCCCGACGACCTTTCCCGTTCAGTTCCCCCCCCCCCCCCCCCCCCTTTTTTTACCATCCCCTCAAAAAGCCTTTCGCGCGAGTCTGACAAGGAGGACAGAAGAGCATCGAACGACCGCTGGTCCGTCTTCGCTTTCGAGGTGTTTTACCGCCTGGCTCTTCAACCCGGCACCGATGGCACTACACGTCTGTCGCCCTATGCGCTTCCCCACTCGACGCTGTGTAGTATATCAACGTTGAGCAACACCCGGTTGCGTTCGGGCACGAAGACGCTGCTCGCGCCTTGTAACGGCAGAGTGACATTCCTTGTCACCGCATAGGTCGCGCCAGCTGCTTTTGAAGAAGACCCGTCTCGCGAGTCAATCGATATATATATATATATATATATATATATATATATATATATATATATATATATATATATATATATATATAAGCGCAACAATGAGTTGGTCTAGCGTCGCGACGGTGAAGAGACGTGAGACGGACACGACGCATCCTGTCGAGGTAATGGAAGCGCGGAGAGCTTTTTTTTCTGAGTGATTTTTTCCCCCGGATGTTCAGCAGTCTCGGTCGCGAAGAAGACGAATGGAGTGCTTGTGTCGGAAGGATGCAAGAAACAAAAAAAAAAAGGCAAGAGCGCGGACGCAGCTGACTGCGCAACATGCTTCCATCATTCACGCGTACACACACTCGGCATTTTGACTTGGGTCGCAGTGTTCATTAGATAAGCGAGACATACGCAGTGCTCTGTAAATCAGAGCGCTCCGGTGCGCGGCGGTCCGCACATGAACTCTCATCTCATATTGCAGAACACAGTCAGTAAATGGATGGTCTTTTCATTGTGAAAGCTCTACTTCACTAGCAAAGCTGAAAAGCCCGAGGTATGTGTGAAGCCTCAACCTTTGACCTTGACGGACCGCCTCCGCCCCGTGCGCGGCTGCCGATAAGATCTTACATGCGGTTGCTTGTGAGGCAGTGTTGCCTCAAGTGCTTTCGCATGTACTACGCGGTTTAACTACGTTAAAATTCTACCAATCTTTTATATACATTTGAAAGTTCTTTATCCTGATTAGGTACATGCAAATAATGCATGCTCAAGAAGCAGCCAACAACTATACCGTAGTTACGAAAAAGCATAACCATGGTTCTCCATAAAACCGTAATGCAGAAGCGCGCAGCGAACAATAACACCGCATAAATAGGCATTCATTCCGAGGCTGCGATCAGTATAAAATTAGTACAGTCCGAAAAAAAAGCAAGAAAACGCAGAGTTGGAAGCGCGAAGTTATAAAATAAAATGCGATCATGCAATGACAGAAATTAACGCAGCTCTGAAGTATGAATAACTAACGCGGCCTGCTACTAAGAGTGAAAATTAACCATAACTCAGCATAACGATTTCCGCCACCGGCAAAGCAAGTCAGTGTTTGCCGAGCAGTTGTTGGCGCCAGCAGCTTCTGCTTTTATATGTTTTACGACCAACCGCGCTTGGAGAGATTTTAATTTCGTACCACTCCCGTTTTCGTTGGTGCACGTCGTTGACAATGCCTGTCCTTTTCATGCGCCTTCTTCCCACTATTGCCCCCATTCTCCACCAATTCATTCCAACATAACAGCGTCAGAAAATAACGAAGGTTGAGTTAATGCGCAGTTAGTAGAGACTTAAGACTTTTTTTCCCCTATTTGGCAGTCTTCGTCTCTGTACCCTACGTTTTCAGACCTAGCAATAACAGCGAAATTACGCAGAAAACAAATCTACGCACGCAAATCTACTAAAGGGTGACGCCTGATCGCGTGAAATCGAAAACACGGGGTGAACATGTGAGTCACTCAACACAGACAACGAATACATGGCAAGTACTTCCCTGCAGTGACCTTTGCTATTGCAAGAAAAGTCCGTTAAAATGTCTTTAGAAATTCGGATCCATTATCCATCGGCAGACTTTTCTTTTTTTTTTTCGGCCCCGCCTTCTCCGAACGGTTTTAGAGCGCGAAGCTGCGAAAGCGACAAACTGCGAAAGCGGCAAACTGCGAAAGCGGCAAACTGCGAAAGCGGCAAACTGCGAATGCGGCAAACTGCGAAAGCGACAAACTGCGAAAGCGGCAAACTGCGAAAGCGGCAAACTGCGAAAGCGGCAAACTGCGCTCCGTTTCTGCCACCTTCGCATTTCTTTCCGATTTGAAACATTCTTATCTGAGAGAATCATGTAGTCACCCATGTATTAGCTGATCGTCCTACGCCGAGTATATTCTTCGAAACATTGCGCTGGTCAGCTTGATGCTGGCCGAGTGCATGTACCGTTACGAGGCGCGATGTTCTACAGCAATTCTGAACCTCCTTTCCAATCGCATTCAACGTCCCAGTCATTTGCGTTCGTTGCATCGGGGTACTCCTTTCAAAAGCGTGGACTTTTTTCCTGCCAAGTTTTGCACTACTGCTTATGGTGGCTTGCAAACATCAAAAGAAACAGGCGATTGATTTTCTCCCCGTTACGACAAAACAGCGCAAACAAAAGAAAGACTCAATTCGCATGTGTTAAAAAAACACAAACAACTCCAATCTTTACACAACAAATAGTGAAAGAGTGCCAAGATGTTTATGCAGCGATAAGAATCCGACGCACGTTTCCCTCGTTCTCAGCTCGTGCACCTCAGAATGATGGAAACGTGTTTGACCTCACCCCATCCCGAATCGTAACAACGAACACACAAAAAAAAAACCAGCGATAGCATCGGTGTTCCTCAACCTTTTCCAGAAAGCAAACTGCGTTTCCCGGGTGCTGTTCAATGCGACAGCGGCGAGTGCCTTTCAACATCCGAAGGAGGAAGGTCTTGTAAAAAACAAGCAAAGGAAGGGCACACAGACTCACAGTGTGCTCTAGGGGCGTTAAAACAACGAGCTTGAAGGCCACGTCCAGATCGTTCAAAGGAGAAACAGCTGTGCGCATGACCCACGCACCGCGAATTCCTATTGTCGACAACACCCGGAACACGTACGGAGAGCATATAGAGGCCAGTGTTACGAACATGCACTCCTTTCGATGCGGGACCATTCCCCGACAATGCGAGTGGCAAAGAAAGAAGACGGCACTAAGAAATAAAAACTGCCTAGAACACGGGGCATAGGAGGGTATAAAAGGGCGGTTTTGTTTTGTTGCTGTTGGTTAGTATTGGATAACTTTTCCGTTGTTTCTGGGATACCATTAATTCTGGGCTAGCCCCCAGCACAAGATGCGTCAAAGTGCGGCGCTAGACTGTACTGACGTCGACTCGAAGCAACCCGTGCAGCACTCTCCTTTGCACCATTAAATGCGCGGTGGCCTTACGATGGAGAAGGCAACGCAGACCGAAACAATTACCGCAAGCTTTCAGCGAACGGAAACGAACCCGTCGGTTAGTTCCACAGTGTGGGCCGAGTGAGCGAGAGACAGCAAGCGGGTGTCAGAGTGACTAGGTGAGCGCGTGGGTGAATAAGCGAGTGAAAGAATGAGCCAGAAAGTAAACGAATGAGTGAGCGAGAGAGTGAGTAAGAGTGAGTGAGAGAGAGTAAGAGTGAGTGAGTGAGTGAGTGAGTGAGAGAGTGAGTGAGTGAGTGACAGAGTGAGTGAGTGAGTGAGTGAGTGAGTGAGAGAGATAGTGAGTGAGAGAGTGAGAGAGTGAGTGAGAGAGAGGGAGTGAGAGAGTAAGAGAGAGTGAGAGTAAGAGAGAGTGAGAGTAAGAGGAAGAGAGAGTAAGAGGAAGAGAGAGTAAGAGTAAGAGAGAGTAAGAGAGAGTGAGAGTGAGTATGAGTGAGTAAGAGTGAGTAAGAGTGAGTAAGAGTGAGTAAGAGTGAGTAAGAGTGAGTAAGAGTGAGTAAGAGTAAGAGTAAGAGTAAGAGTAAGAGTAAGAGTAAGAGTAAGAGTGAGTGAGTGAGTGAGTGAGTGAGTGAGTGAGTGAGTGAGTGAGTGAGTGAGTGAGTGAGTGAGTGAGTGAGTGAGTGAGTGAGTGAGTGAGTGAGTGAGTGAGTGAGTGAGTGAGAAGACTACCGTTCTGCGGTCATTCTAGCCAACGACCCTCGTTTTTCGGCTGAGACGAATCACGTGCGCAATGAAGCGAAGATACCGAAGGCGTCTGCCTGAGAAAGAACATCCTGGCATTTCACCGATGGAAATATCTCCCCAGAGCCGTTTCCCCGCAACCACTGCGCGGCCGAAATGATCGAAGCGACGCCGCGGAGCCGGATCGTCGCTGATGGTTCACAGCGGAGACCAGGAACGTGTCGACGCCGACCCGCGCCCCCACACCGTCGTATCTGCCTCGGGCGAGCAGTGTTTACCCGTTGAGATCAACGACCGCGTAAAGGCGTCCGCAGACGCCGACTGTTTTCCCCCGGGTGTGGTATTCGCTTGTGTGCCTCGAGTTATCGGAGGAAATGTTTGCCCGCAGAGAGACGGCACAGATCAACACCGGACAGTTTTCCGATCGTGGTACGACAGTACGCGCGCAGCGTCAATCCCGACAGACGACTTGTGTAACAGACAAGATCAATAAATAAGACGCAGGAAAGGCTGTTGACAGAGGCCTTGTCCAGCCTTGCAAGGGCTGACCTGTAATGGCTGTGCACAATCGACGCATTCATTAAGTGCCAGCCGCACAGGATTATTGCTGTCATTTCCCCGAATTAGAGTGCGCCAGCAATTCTCCGTTGCTCACAGCAGGAGACACTATACCCGTCAGACCCAGCTTCTTGGTTATACTATGTGATCAAAATTAAGCTTTACATATTTCTTAAAATTAAGCGTTGAGAGGCGTATGCAATCCACCTCTGCACACAAGTTATTAGGCCAGAAGGACATAAACAGAGGTAATAATTGTCACAGTTTGTCACTAAAATGTTGTCACTAAAATTTTTGGTTTGGTTTATTTCGGTTTAACCTCCCAAAGCGACTTGGGCTCTGAGGGACGCCGTAGTGGAGGGCTCCGGAAATTTCTACCACCTGGGGTTCTTTAACGTGCACTGACATCGCACAGTACACGGGTCTCTAGAATTTCTCCTCCAAAGAAATTCAACCGCCGCGGCCGGGATCGAACCCGCGTCATTCGGGTCAACAGCCGAGCACCATAACCACTGAGCCACCGCGGCGACTTACGCTAGCGTGGACGTTTATATTGAAAACACGCGTGCCATGAGAATTCTACCAAGTGGCATGGTGCAGGAATACGACTGTCTCTAAGTTTCCAAAATAAGTATGCTCGCTTACGGCAGTCACTGAAAAATTAATTAACCTATTTCAGTTAATTGGGTATCTGACGGTGATCAGTATTTTCGCTTTGTGTCCTCCTGGCCGCGTAAGTTCTGTGCTGAAGTGAAGTTCACGCACCTCTCTGTTCCTAATTTTAAGAAATCCGTAACGCTTAATTTTGAGTATACCCTGCGTGCAGCGAACAATACACTGGCATTTGAAAACCAAACGAGAGCTTCTGCGCAAAGTTCGTGCGGGCGAAAAACTTGAGCGGACACTTAAGCTCAGCCCGAAGGGTGTGGCACGATAGAGTAATTAATAAGTACCTTCAGCGGCCTTGGGTCCTCTTTACGTATTACCTTGCAGAGACGGGCAGCGCTCTTTCTTTCTCCATCGCAAAACAGTTAACGTACCCTTACGAGCACAATTAGACAGCTTTAGAGGTCCCTTTTTGTGACAAGTGCTAAGTTGTTGACTAAACTGCCTACCCAGCTTAGTTCGCCGCATTTTTTCCCAGTCTATGCGTTGCATTAAGAAAACTCTGAAAGCACGGCTGAAAATCAAAAAGTGTCTTATATAAAACTTCAGTCAACAGCAGAGAGCCAGGATCGAAATTCATTGTCCCTTTAAGTGCACCAACTTTCTAAATGAAGCCGGCGCCCGTGCTAGCAGCGTCTGTTGACCGAAATTTAAGTGGTCTGCTGCGGAAAGCGAATACCTCGATTCAATTTCGCGTTGCCACATATGGATTCCTCAAGAGTCGCACTGCGGAAAAGTTGAGGGGGCATTCGAGTGCCGCCCACTTCTATAGTCTATCTTCGCTGCGTCGATGACGGCGGACATGGAATGTGGACCACGGAGCGGGGCTTAGAGGCGTCTGTAGGGAAGTCTGAAAATGAGGTCCGGCACATGCCGCCCGAGGCTCACATGATGACTTGAGCGCCGATCGAATGCGCGTGTACACCTCCGAGAGCCTGTGGTGAAACGGAGAAATCTAAGAAAAAATTCACGGGCACATATAATTACCTCACGTGTTGGCAATGCGATAGCATTAGATGCTGACGCCTTCACCGCAAGTTACGTCACTTCCGGTCTCATGGCGTCACTCCTCTCCAGCCATGGAGGAACGAAAGAACTCGGGAGAGGCGGTCAGGAGGACGGGGGAAGCCGGCTCCCCCCGCCCTACTTGGCCGCCGTGTCGGCGCACTTGCGCGTGAGCAGAAGGCACTGCAGCAGACGACGCTGCTGCGCCCAGCATTACTATTGGTTGCGCCGTCGGCCAAAGACTCCCAGCAGCCCTTGCGAAAGCGCGTGACTTCCGGCACACTTTTTGGAGCGCAGCTCGGATATCGAGGGCCTCTCCTGAGTTTTCTTTCTTCCATGCCTCCAGCTAATGTGAATTTTTCCCTCTGCTGACGTCACTTTCCTCCAGCCTCTGAGAATTATCCGCTCTGGTGACGTCACTTCGCCCCAGCCAATGGGCAGATTTCACGACCGACGACACGCTTTTTCCCTATGAGGCTTTAATGCAATCGCATTAATACGGTTCCCGTTCAAAGTAAACTTCTCGACAAGCACCTAACTTTCAATACCTAGCGATATAGCTCGAGGCGCACTCGCAACAGTACTTTCAAGACGCCTGCTCTCAACTTTGTCCTTTCCTTCAAGTTTCAGAAACATATAGCTTACAAAGAAATATGATCTAGGGAATCTCGGGTAACCAAATATGACCCGGGAAGCTTGCATTTCTTCCCGTTCTGCGTACATCCGTGTTTTATTTGCTTGCTTCCCCGACTTTCGTCAAGCCGACCGCTTAAGCTGGTGGCCGGGTCGACATCCGAGCGAGCCCGCGTTCGAAGTCGGCTCGGGTGACCTCTTTCTTGGATGCCGCGAACAGGATGGATGGAAGCCGATGGCGGTTCGCGCATAAATGTCGCGGGGGTCACGACGCTGCTCTTCCTTTCAACGCAGCTGAACGACGCAGACGACGACAAACAAACAAAAAAGAACAAATGCGCGGAAGCAGGAAAGCGAACAAGAAGAGCATAATCGCATGCATCGTGAGAAACCAAGAAGCAAGAAAAAAAAAATGCGGGACGAACAGGACGGAGGAGGGCACGAAACTCGGGTGCGCCCTGAGCGCTGGTCTTCCCGGGGATACAAAAACATACACGCACGCGAGAAACACACAGCACGCGGGGCAAGCTGCAATAAATTACGCGCCGAGAGGAGATTGGGGGCTCGCGTCTGCCAAGAAAATCTGCCCCCCTCCCCCAAACTATGGAGGAGGGGTGGGGAGCGGTGGTCTTGGCAGAGAGAAAACAAGCAAGAACGTGAAAACAAGTGCGGCGCGCCCTCAACCAGCCCCCTTTTTCTGCACTCGAAACAGAAAGGAGTAAAAAGGGAGTAAAGCTGTAGCGCACACCCTTTTATAAAAGGGAGGACCGCTTACTCCCTTTTTGCACCCACATAGGTGCATTCGTGTGTACAGTGTGTTCGTCCTTCCTGTCCAGGATTGATCCACGAAAGCGAACGAATGAAGGACCACAGAGAGGAAGCAACGACAGCATTCCCGAGCACGATTCCATTAGCAAAGCTCGAGCAACGCAGTTGCGAAATCGAGAAAAATGGCGTTCAGAAAACCAAAATTGAGTTTTCGTTGAGCGAACGGTAAACATGCAGCGAGGGTGTACGAGAACATTGTGAAACGACTCTAAGGCAAGTCGCGAGGGGGAAAAAATAAATAAAAAGGCGCCTTTTCAAGCGATGCACCTGCGGCGACTTTCTCCGACTGGTCGGCAGCTTCCTCGGACGCGACACGACGCGGCTAACGAACGGGGCTTTGTGCTTCACCGGCGACCCGCACGGAACAGACGTTCTCAATGTCCTCGCTCCACATACGCGAAACTCAGTTTGTTTATTTCCGCTTGCAGCGCGTTTTCTATACCGCTCCCTTTACACAATGCATTGGAAAGCAGCCACGATCCCAACGCTGCATTCAACAAGTTTCCGTAGTTTTCGTTCCGTTTTTTGGATCATAAATTTGTCGAACGCAATTTTGTTTTTGTTTCGTTTTTTCAAGAAAGAAAGCATTCCGCATTGGCTTTCAGTTGCGCCATAGTTGACAACTGCGATGGGCATTATACAGCTACAAAGGAAAGACCAAACGCAGTCATCCTTCAAGTCGCTTGAATTCGCGGTCCAACCAAATTTATTAGTGTTCTATAGCGCAGAGCCACCCCGCCGCGGTGGCTCAGTAGTTACGGCGCTCGGCTGCTGACCCGAAAGACGTGGGTTCGATCCCGGCCGCGGCGGCCGAATTTCGATGGAGGCGAAATTCGAGAGGTCCGTGTGCTGTGCGATGTCAGTGCACGTTAAAGAAGCCCAGGTGGTCGAAATTTCCGGAGCCCTTCACTACGGCGCCCCTCATAGCCTGAGTTGCTTTGGGACGTTAAACTTCAACAAACCAAACCAAACCACTGCTATCAATCCCTGCACCGTTCCCTTCAAGTACGCACCGGTACTGCGCGCATGCGCAGATAGTGCAAACGCTTACATTTACCGCTACTGCATTTCAACTACGTTTAGCGAGCTCGTAAGCAACTGCACATGCACGTGCTATAGCTATAGGGGGTTGGACTTTTCGGCTTAAACCGAAAAAAAAAAAAACATCATAGCGTGCATATATTTCAATTCTCGAAATTCTGTTTTAGCCTAAAAACGTCAATATCTTTGATATGCACACCGCTGCTAGCATGCTATCGACCACAGAGTTAAGCTCAGTCAAAGGAGAAAATTAATGAAGTGCGCAGAAGCCAAGCATGTCGTAAGAAAGAGATTAAAGCAGCTGTGCGGTTTGACGCATTGCCCGCTGTATACCTTACATGACTCTGCAAAATGAGAGGCTGCACCTCCTCGTCCTCTGCTCCCGGCAGCTACTTGTTTGAGTAGGTTTCTACACTGCTCGTATAAGGACACTGACGTGAAACCATGCACGGCCGTCACGAAAAAGGGTCCTGTTCTGGCAACTGCGACGGTTTAGCGACAGTTCTATGGCTGCTGCAAAAGCCAGACCATGTGATGTACCACCCTCTCTCTCAGCTCATCGCAACAACTTAACGCTAACATGACAACGCAGTTATTAGAAGTAAACTCACACTTGCGTTTCTTTTTTCTTTGACGGCTCCTCATTGAACTTTTGTCACTTCTTTTTATTACTGGCGACAGCACCTCCTTCTACAAGAACACCTTTAAGTGCTACTATTTATTCTTTAATTGCTGGTAAACAGAACGCTCGTGCTGCCAAAAAGACCAAGACAAACTCAAAGTAACTTTTGACCGCACAGGAATACCACAATTTACAACCTCAAAAAGAAAAAAACGGTAATTGACCCGCAGAAAACAATCTCAGAAGGGAACCGCGAAAACTACGCTTTGAAATAAACGCAGAAATCCACAGCACGCGCCCAGCAATAGCTGTACCCATGATGCCAATGGCGGTATACAGCACGGGGCCACTCTGCGCACAGCCTGCCGGGAAGGCTTCTCCCGTACCAGCTACACCAGCTATAGCCTTTCTTGCATACGCGATACATTTCCCCAACCCGTGGCGCAGAGTCGCATGTTCGGACGAAATATTCAAAGGCAGAGCACGCTCAAAAAAACCGTTTACAAACTTAAAGTAAAGGCACTCAGAGGAAGAACTTTTATCCGATAAGACACTCTAAACCGAAAGGAGTAAAAAGCGCACTTCGTTGCTCTATAGGACAGTTAACTCCCTTTCTACTCCCAAACAGGTGTTTTTAGAGTGTTTTTAGAGTGTAGTCGTTTTTAGACTGTTTTTAGAGTGTAGTCGGAGTTCGGATGGGAAGGCGGTGGGGGGAGGCTTACCAAGTTGTCGACGAGCCGTGTACGGTTAGGCGGGCAGGAAGGGTTTCTCCGTGCACGGTCAAAGCAGGTCGTAGGCGAGAAACCGCCTCTTACCGCGAACACCTGTGTTTATCCGCTCGGGTATTGCACCGTGAGGCGCAATCGGTTGCTCATCGGGGCTTGTAATGCATTCTTCCCTAGAGTAGCCAATGCGGTGTTGTGACTTCCAGGCATTGTTTACGGAGTGAGGAGTGGATGGAGAGGAGGAGGCAGACCTGAGACTCGGTTGCAGGTCGCCCCCTCTTCAAGTGTCAAGGGACACTTGTCTAAAAGGAGCGATCAACTCTAAGCTGATAACCGTCGTGCCACTCCAGACCATGTGTAAGTGAAACAGCGCTAGACACGGGACAAAGGAAGAACAACACAGCACAAGAGCGCCTTGTGCTGTGTTGTTCTTCCTTTGTCCCGTGTCTAGCGCTGTTTCACTTACATATGATGTACCAGCTTGCCCAAGCCTTCGCCTTAATCCAGACCATGCGCGCCGTACGCCGATATGATCACGATGTCACATTATCGGTCATTATTTGGCATGCTGTCTAAAAACGCAGCTTGCGCTTATATATCGAACTAACTCCTCATGTATGCCGTGAGGCAGGCTGTCGCAATAAAACTGAATAAAAAAAGAGAGAGAGTTGCGTCGAACGGCACACCGCCCTTTCTACGAATTCACAAAAGCCACCGAGGGATCGGCTCGCTCGTTCAGTAGCTCAACTGCATTGCCTCGTGTCTAACGACAAGCAAACCAACTCGCCCAACTGCAAGTGTTGCTTAATGACCACTGCAGCAATAAAGACCGCTGAAACTTCCTTAATTAAGCGTGCAATCAAACCAAGACGGACCGTGCTTGTGTGTAGCTCACATTTTTTCCCATGCGTATGTGACTCCATGGGAAGGTATCGCCATCAAAGCCATTAAAAAACAATGCTAGATGGGTGAAATCAACGATAAGCAGACGTGTGCGTGTGCGCGTGTGTGTTGGTTGGTTTATGGGGTTTAACGTCCCAAAGCGACTAAGGCTATGAGAGACGCCGTAGTGGAGGGCTCCGGAAATTTCGACCACCTGGGGTTCTTTAACGTGCACTGACATCGCACAGTACACGGGCCTCGAATTTCTCTTCCAAAGAAATTCAGCCGCCGCGGCCGGGATCGAACCCGCGTCTTTCGGGCCAGCAGCCGAGCACCATAGCCACTGGGCCACCGCGGCGGCCACGTGTGTGTGTGTGTGTGCGTGTGTGTGTGTGTGTGCGTGTGCGTGTGCGTGCGCGTGCGCGCGCGCACACATAGATAACATCTGCTCATCCGCGTTCCATAAGCTATATTTTTTAAGACAAGCTTAAAAATTCACCTCCTAGGGTAAAATTACTTGCTTAAAATTCGCTAATTAGGCCGAAACTTGGATATGCGTGCATTGTTCGGGACCTGTTTACTAAACGCGAAATTAACCGTCCTGAAAAAATACAGAGGAAAGCTATAGGTTTATTCACATAAAATTTTCACCGCATGATTCGCCCTCTAAAATGATGCAGGCTAATGGTATCCAATGTCTCGAACAACGAAGCAAAAATGTGCGTTTACAATTTCTTTTCCTCCTCTGGAATCGGGATCAAGCAATCAACCCATCGCCCTAACTATCCTCTTTAACGCCGAGGCACACCCGCCACCATCATACGCATTCTCTGACGCCGCATTTTGCATAAACAGATTTATTCAAATTTTCACTTTTTCCACGCACTGTAACCGATTGGAATGATTGTTTACTACAGTTTGCCGCTCTTTGATACTTTAATACTCTATTAACTTTGTTGATAATTTTTGTTGAGAAGAAAGCAACACTACGCGAGTCGCCGAGCCATTTCGCGGAGCTGACGAAAGGCCATACTGCGCATGCGCGAGAAGCAGTGACGTCACATGGCGCACAGCTGGCGCGCCGCCGGCGTCGCTGCGCGGGTGACTCAGAGCTGCCATCGCCGCGCTCGCCAGTTGCGCAAGCGCAGTAGCGGCGCATAGCTAGCGTGCAGGGTTGCCAGATGGTTCCGACCTCAGGTAGCCAAATTGGCCTCCGTAGTAGCCCAAATGTAGCCAAAAGCGAAATTTTTGCGTAGCCCAAAAGTAGCCAAAAATATTTGTTTTTGTGACCAGGGTTGCCAGATGGTTCCGACCTCAGGTAGCCAAATTGGCCTCCGTAGTAGCCCAAATGTAGCCAAAAGCGAAATTTTTGCGTAGCCCAAAAGTAGCCAAAAATATTTGTTTTTGTGACGACATTTCTTAAGCATATTGAATTAATTTTCGGCAGGAATATTTACATATTAGATTTCTTTCCCGCACATGATGTCTGAAGGGGTGCGCACGGCGTGTTCTTTCCGTTGTTATGTTTCGCATCCATCATGTGCGCTAACCAGTGCGGCTAACCAGGTGCGCTAATCAGGTCCTAAAGATGGGGCCCCAGTTCCACTTTGCAGGCGCGGCAGTAGGCCATATCACCTGAGGCAGGTGACGACAGCCAGTCTGCACGCGGGAAAGAACGGCGGCGCTATATAACGCAATCGCAGCTCTAGTTTAGGAATATTTCAGCTTTTAAATGTTCGCGCGCAGATTAGGCACATCGACAGTGAAAATACCTTACTGTATACTTACGCAGCCTCACATTTCAATTTTATATGCTTTAAGAGAAAGGTTCTCACTGAGAGCGTCACCTCAATTAAAGCATCTAGCATGCGCCTTCTTGAAGCTACATTCCGCCTTCGTTAGTTACAGTGGGTTCCGCGCCGCGCCGGAGGATGGCTCCATGGCTCCGCATGAGTGCACGCAGATTACGCAACGGACACGGCGCTCTCGCGTCGCTCGCAATGAATCTCGAGGGCTGCACGTGTGCCGCTTGAGGCTGCAGAAAAAGCGTAAGCTCTTGCGAGTGGCGCGCTTGCTGTGTCCACTACGAGAATAGGAAGAAACAGAAAAAGAATTTATTAATGTGTAAGCATTACTTGCCTCATGCGTATCTTGAGCAGAATGTGTCCGCAGAGCCAGGATAACAAATGCAAGAAAAGGACATGTCTGACGGTGGGTTTCCAACCAGCCACCTACTGCAGCCGACGCGGGCGCCCAAACCACTTGGCCACGTCTATGGTTAACGGTTAACATGTGAGGATCACGAAACCAGGCAACAGAAGCGAAACAGTAGCATTTAATGCTTACTTCTTCCCTGTGTATCGTCCTTTGCGTGGTTTTCGTTATTAGTTAATGCTTACGCATTCGCACCACGAAGGGAGACTTAAGTTCTCTTAATGTTTTCCCTCTATTCTGGTACCATGGTCACCCGTGGTGCACCGTCAATGGGAGAACGGTTACATGTGCAGATAGCAACAGTCTATGTTCGGTGGCACGCGCGCGCGGGTGGCGTTAGTTCGCGGATTAAGTGGAATCTATACGCCGTGAAGTGTTTCCGCGGGGCAACTTTCACGTAGTGTCCACTCTTTATAAAATAAATCGAAAGGCCATGACCCTTGACCACATGAAACACATAAGCTTTCTCGAACACAGCGTTTACATATTGTCATTTTGTAGCAGACGCGCTCAATTCCTTTTAGCCTGCATTTTGATTCCAGCATGCCTTTTATTTCTGTCACTGTATAATTGTAATAGAGCACATTATAACTACTTTAACTTTTTTTTCACGCATGAAAAAGATGTAGCCCAAAAGTAGCCACATAGCCAAAACGAAATTTCTGACGCCAACTCGGACAAAAAGCAGCCCAATTTGGCTATTAATAGCCCAATCTGGCAACCCTGCTAGCGTGCCGGGGCCGCCGCCGCTACCGCGCGCTCTCCATCGCCTCTCTCACTCTCTCTTGCCTTGTTGCTTTCGCAATCCTCCAGATTTAACCAGAGTTAAACCACTGTTAATTTTTTGTTATCCCTGAACCCAACCTGCCTAGACCTGTACAAGGTAATCAGATGTTTTTTTATCGATCTGCAATGGAGAATGCCGTTTCAATCAAGGTAAGCCCAAAGCGATCACCTTATCATCGTCTCCGAGCGGTCACGCCATCAGCCCTTCGGGCTCCGTATCGCATACAGGCGGCACAAAAGACGGTCGCTGAGCGGAGGAAGTGGGGAGGGATGAAGCATAGATCGTAAACGCAGCGCACTGCTTAGTGAGGGGAGAGAGGGGACCGAGCAAGAAAATATAAAGAAAGGACAGAAGGCACGCTCGACGTATAGAATGCCCGCGCGGCATGCGCTGCTTGACGAAGAAATCACGTCTCGGCAAAAAGGAGAAAACGCATAGCGAGATTGCCGTGCAGGCGTGCGCCGCATTCGACGCCCGCGCGCGCAGTACCGCGGCTCCCAGAATTCAAGGTCGCGGCGATGCAGGTATAATAATACGGCACCGAACGCCAAGTAGAAGGAGAAGGCACGTTCCGCGGGCAAAGTAAACGCATCACGCCTCAGATTTCTGATCGTGCGCAAATCAGCCACGGTCTCGACAAAGCTTCCAAAAGTCTGCGAAGCAATCAGCCGAGAAAGTAGAAGGCTAAATAAATGCAAAGCGACTGCGCAAACACATACCTCCGCGCAGAGACATCCTCTGTCTTTTCGAGAAACGTCTTCCTTCGTGTTCTTTCTTTAGGTTCACTTTCCGCACACTCAGTGCTAGCCTGCGTGCCTAAACTGCTTTTTTTCGCAGTCTAGGCACACATGAGACAGCCCCTACGTGAACAGGTGCGCAGAGATATCTCGTTAACGCAGTTTAGAGAGCAGGTAGAACACATAAAAATAGAAGCAAGACATAACGAGCTAAGCTTTACTCAGTCAGCGATCTGCGGGATCTTTATATGCTTTGCGATTCGCTGGCGTGTGCGCTGCATCATTCATATTCACTATCAGGGAAAATAAGTTTTTTTTTTTTATTCTGCGCGCCTGTCTCTCCCATTCCAGACGTGCGAAACGGAGATGAATTCTCCAAAAGGCAGACTGCGGCAGCTACGGCGTCACTTAGGCCTGGCTTTTGTGATCTGCGATGGCGGAGCTTTCGAAACACGTCGCGCGTTAGGCTTTCTTATTGCGATCTAATTATAGACTTCAGATGCGCTTCTCTCAGTGCTGTGAAGCTTGAACAGCGCCGCCAGTACCAACGGTATACGCTAAAACACCAGTCGATAGGGAGTTTTAGCATGGCGTACACCACCAGCTACTAAAAGCGCATACTCAGATGGCCCATCGGCGCCTATGCGCAAGCGCGGTTGGTAGCTGGCTTCAGCGGCATACGGAAGAGGTATGCTAAAGCTGTCTATATAACAAAGCGTTTTATAGTTTAACCGTATACAGTATACAGAGCCATCTAACAATAATAACGACAAATAGTAAAGATCGCGACTGCTTTAACTTTGTCCCAAACCATAAAGTTAACCTAAAACTGGCGGCCGTTTAACAGATGATCACACGCTGAGCGCATTTTACAAAACTTCACCAGAACGGGCTTTCCGTTCGAGCGCAAACCTCCCTCTGGCTGCTCTGGCGCCTCGTGTGAATCCGCGGCAGGCAATCGTTCACCTGGCAAGGGCCGCGGAAGGAATGACAAATGACACAGGTCCATAAAAGATCGTAAAAGCGCATACCGCCGAGAACGGTCGCGGACAAACCGTTCAACAGCAGCAGCCGCCTGGGAAAATTAACGGCTCGAACAGCTGGAATGTTGCGCGAAGTAAAGGTTCTATAACGAGCGAAACCCACGGCGCTGAGAAAAACTAAAAACAGAAGGGGTAGGAAAACGAAAAGAGATAAGCACACGAAGTACATAATTTCGTACCAGATAGGGGCGGGGTTTTACTTCCAGATGATGTAGTATATGAGAACTTACGATACAGGACTTCGCACTATGAACGCTTCGCTGCTCACGCACCACCCAGAAGATTGCACAAAATAATATAAGAATAATAAAGCAACTAGGAAGCACACTTTATGGAAGAGCGTGCGTTGCTGCTTGTCAACTCGAAAACCATTAGCGCTTTCAATTAGTCACTTAATTAGGGAACACGAAACTGCGAGGCAAGCAGAAACAGGAGCAAGCGACTGCAGGGGATGTGCGTAACAGACATTCGTTAGGGGTGGCGGGAGGACGGGGGGGGGGGGGGGGGGGGGGGGGGGGGGCTCAGCCAAAGTATATTAAATTTGCCCTGCGCGCACCTCGTACGGCACTGCAGAAAGGATAGCTACTACTATCCTAAAAAAAAGAAAAAAAAAGAAACACGGCAGCCAGAAATTCAGGCGCTGCGATAATGACTACAGAAGCCGCAGTTGCAGGCTACTCCTCAAGGAATGTTTGGTTTTGGACCTGTCCGTGATGAAGTTGCACATGAACCTGAATCCAGGCGACTCTTGTAAAAAGAAAAAAATGTGGTTAGAAAATTGCTCAACTTTATGCTGGTTGGTACACTTCGAGATGAGGATTCCCTTTTCCTTGCAGAATGGGTTCCGTGTTCGTGACGAGTATAACCCGACGACGAATGTTGCATGAGGGTGCGACCTCCAAGTTTTTAAAGGACATGACATAATATATCAAATCAGCGTTTTGAATAAGAGTTCTCGACTAGCGTGGCTACTTTTTGGCTGCTGCATGCTGTGAATTAACGGCTCGAGGTGCATTCTAAGCGAGCGAACAAAAAAACCACGCTACAGTCAAAACGCGGCCCCTGTTTTAGTGCCAAGTGCCTACTTAGGCAAAATATACAAGAAAAGGGTTTAGGTACAGCAGCGATTGGGCTAAGCGCAATATACAACTTTGAAGCGCGTAAACACTCCCTTAACTTTTTTTTTTTACTTTATGCAACTTTGATCCCACCTGCTTCAAGCGAACAAGCCTCAGCGGGCGCTGCTCTGAATGTGTGGGGAGCCATTGCAGCCGATGGCTTGGGTCCCCTTATGCGACTATATGCACGGCAGCAGAATGCTGTGATGTAATTGAGCAGGTTGTCCTGCCTTATGATTTGGATGGACCATGCCAGAATGAGCTGCTTTACTGTCAGCGTGACATTTCTCCAATTCGTACTACACGTTCCGTGGAAGCCTTGATAGAGAACCTTCCCATCCGCAAAACTTTCGTGGCCAGCAAAAGGAGCAGACATAAATCCGATTGAAAATGTCTGGGGATTTATTAAATGACGCTTGTCACAACTGCGGCGTCATAAAATGAGCAAGGACTCCCTTGGGTTGCTGTTCAGGCCTAAAGGGACAGGCTTCGCGGCACTGAGCTATAGCCACTGAACTGTCGGCCTCAATGTCAAGGCGCATTCTTTCCGAAGGAGACTTTAGCAAATATTATTAATTAATGCAAAGTATGGTTTCGTAGAGCAATCCTGCTTTCTGATAAGTTCAAACTTTTAACCAGCTTGCGCCTTCGTTTGAAGTGTTCTTTATATCCCTTCGCCTTCGTCTGAAGTGTTCTTTAAGGAAAAATCACAGTAAGGTATTACAACCTATTATTACACGTACTGATGTCTATTGCTACTCCTTTTTTCCCGATACAGTATAAATTTGGAATCAACTACCAAGCGACGTTGTGGACCAAACAGATGTAGACAAATTTGAGATAGGTGTGAAGACGTTCCTGGAGGATTGCTGTGCAAATCTGTAATTCTGTGTATTTGAGTGTTTTTTAGCGAAGAGAATTGCACTTGTATCTGTACATGTTTCCCTCCCTGTAATGACCCTCATAGAGAGGGTTAACAGTATGCATAAATAAATAAATAAAAACAAATATCTTTCTTGGAAAAATAAATTTGATATGGTCTCGAAGACATTCACGCTTCAGTTCTCTTCTGCACGCAATCATCGTGATAGCATGAAAGCGTGCTGTATTTCACTTGCTTGGTATAATGACGAGGAAAGCTTATCATCCGCCAGTCAGGCCTGGCACTCGGAGCACCCACGCGGTGCGATAGCGCCAGCCCTGAACAAGATCTAGCGCTACGGCGGCGCCGACCGAAAGCGCCGATACGCCTAGCGACAGCCAGGGCATATCGCAGTTGGACACGGATCCTCGTATACCATAGAGCGTATACTATCGGGCTGGCGCGAGGCTGCGCTGATTGTGCGGACAACCACGCTTTCCGCTGTTCGCGTTTCTTTTCATCGCGATAGTACGTCAGGACGCGGCGACATACAGGGTTTGTGCATGTGTGCGTGTCTGTAGAAACAAAAGGCGCGTACGCCGGACGCGGCACTCAAAACAAAAGCAGAACAAGGGGAACGAAAAGTGCCGGCGGCTGTACATACTCCCGACAAACCGCAGCAGCAGCACACGGTGGGCGTACATGCATACAAAGAGCGCAGATGGATTTCGACAGTTTATCGGAAGCATCGGGTGGTGAACGTCACCCGCCGTCTTCGGAGACCGCATGCGGGCCGCATTGTTTCAGCGGGCAGATGGCACCCGGCATCGATCGGCCCGGAACTGGACACGCGCGTGACAGCCGCCGGCACCCGCACTCGCCCGCCACAGTTCTGTGCAGCGCAGTTAACAAGTCGGGAACGTCGCCGTATGGAGTTCCAATATATAGTTTATGCAGTACCTACGGACTGCCTAAGGACTGCCTAATGACTGCCTAATGACTGCCTAAGGACTGTCTAATGACTGTCTAATGACTGTCTAATGGCTGTCTAATGGCTGTCTAATGACTGTCTAAGGACTGTCTAAGGACTGTCTAAGGACTGTCTAACTAAAGACTGCCTAAGGACTGTATGCGGACTGCCTAAGGACTGCCTAAGAACTGCCTAAGGACTGCCTAAGGACTGCTTAAGAAATACCTAAGGACTGCCTAAGGACTGTATGCGCACTGCCTAAGGACTGCCTAAGGAATGCCTAAGGAATGCCTAAGGAATGCATAAGGAATGCATAAGGAATGCATAAGGAATGCATAAGGAATGCATAAGGAAAATTTTGCTTAGGCGGAAACGTCTTTTTGAGCCCGACAATCAAGCCCCGGCGTGATGACATTCCACATCATAATCAGCCAGGGTACATCCTGGTTACAGCCATGTTACTAGACACGCGTGGCAACAAGCTCGACCGCCTCTCTAACATAACGGCTTATGGTTTATGGGGGTTTAACGTCTCAAAGAGGCACAGGCTATGAGGGACGTCGTAGTGAAGGGCTCCGGAAATTTCGACCACGTGGGGTGCTTTAACGTGCACTGACACAGTACACGGGCCTCTAGAATTTCGCCACCATCGAAACTCGACTGCTGCGGCCGGGATCGAACCCGCGTCTTTCGGGTCTCTAACGTAATCCACATCGTCATCGGCCAGGGTACATGCACTGCAGGATCAGGTCCTTTTCTCCCACAGGCCCAAATAAACGCTGTCATGTGCCAGCTTTGGCCCACTCTATCCAAGCAAGTTTCCTCTGATCTCACCTCCAAAGCCTTAACTAGAATTCACTCTGTCAACCATCGGTTATATCTTCTAACTAAGTGTTTCACCCCAGTTCGTTTCTTCTTCCACCTGATTTCCTCTAACACGAAAGTAACTACAATTCGCTCTTTGATTACACACTGCACGCCCTCTTTTTGTGCCTGAATTTTACCCCAGTCATTTTCTTTTCGATAGCCCGCTGCGCTGTTTGATTTGAAGGATTTTCGATAGCCTCAGCATATTCGGCCCCGTATGCGAGTACTGACAGGATGAAATTGTTAGCTTCCTTCTGAGCGACATTGCCAAGGTGTTGTTCGTAATCCGAAGTGCCTGCCAAATGCATTCGAACCCATTCTTACTATTATCCTGGTTATTTCTTTTTCTCGTTGTTGAAGCCGCTTAACACGCATGCTTTTCAAAAGCATATTCCACAAGCAGGCCATGTGAATCGCCTCCATTCCCCAACCAGCGGGATAGTTAATTACAAACTGTAATGGTCTCTGTTAGGGGCTTGCTTCTGTTCTCTGCTGTCATTTGGTTGGTTTGGTTTATGGGGTTTAACGTCCCAAAGCGACTAAGGCTATGAGAGACGCCGTAGTGAACGGCTCCGGAAATTTCGACCACCTGGGGTTCTTTAACGTGCACTGACATCGCACAGTACACATTTGAAAGCAGTGTCCTCGTCCTCGAGTGAAGCCATGGCGTTAATCGAACTTCAAAAAAGAAAAAAAGACACCAACACCCTATTCTTGTTCGGCTTGACATGCGAGGAGGAGACAGCTCAACAACCGCACCGAGAATTGAAAGACGCCGCTCCTCCGTGGTGTGTTTGTGCGCGAACGTTGTAGCATTCTGGCCGTTATCGTCTCGGCCTGGCTTCTGCCCATATGTACCGCCACAGAGTAGAAGATCCCTCAGCAAAGGATGTCTACTCTTGCCGTGGAATTTACAGTCTTCGCTTTCTCAGGTGAGTTCTTTAAGCTCGTCCCAATACATGAAGCCACACCGTCAGTAAGCACTCTCAAATGAATTTACCTCTGCGAGGGCGGCATTAATAATTAAAGTGCGCCGCTTGCAATGTTAAGAGCACTTCAGACATTTGGATTACTATTTGGTGCGCTGACGAGCTGTAATACCGAGTTATTCAGTGCAAGTCCCCTATTTCCGATTGTTTTGCCTCATACCCCCTATTTGTAAATGTTCTCGGAAACGTCACCCACGGCCTGATTCGCGCGGGAAAAATACAGTATGGCCACGCTCCTCAGCAGAAGGAGGCTGCATAACGTCAGTGGAGCACAGATGACTCTCTCGTTCGTTCCATTTTTCCATCGTTCCAGTTCCAGCTTTTCATTCTTTCCCCAGACTGTCCAAATATAGATTAATTTCGACGGAACCTCGCTTGCACTGTCGACTAATGAGTTTTCGAAGGAACTGCCCAACCATGTCACTCGATGCTGCCGGGATAGACAGAGAGCAGAAAAAAATTGGATTCTTGACAGCACAAACTTGACGGACGAAGATAATTCTTGTCAAAACGTTGGTCAACACAATGACGCTCTCCTGCCGTCTCCTGTTCAATCAAGTTCGCGCCGGCTAGATGTTTCTGCTGTCCTAATTCCCTGTACCCGCCTCTGCTACATCCCTAACAAATAAAAAAAAAGATACACAAGCATTATACAAAATTGGCTGTGGTTTAGCTCTGGTTAAAACTGGAGTGACGCGAGAGCGAGCGCTTCCCCTCTCCACTCCCCCTCGACACGGCGCATGCGCGCAAACTCGGTTTCGCCGGCTCGCCGCGCCGCCGGCAGCAGCAGCTGCTCCGCACCACGTGACCAACCGGCTCAAGGCCACGGCGCTGCTACGGAGCTCAAGAGGTGCCGCGCTGAAGGCTCGAGGAGCTGGCGTAGTGTAGCTCTCGCTACAAAAACGTTAGAGATCACCGCGGCGACCCGCACTGGGAGAATGCGAAAGCACTGATGCCTCCTTCGCACTCGTCGACTCTCTTCGCTTTAGGCTTTCTGCCTCTCTTTCCGTTTTTAGACTGTTTGCCTCTAATTCTACTTCTTCCAATTTTGACGCCTACCTCCATTTTCACGTCCTCACACTATATGCCCGTCCGGGGCTATTTTGACGTCTAAATGACCTTTTCGCCTCTGATTAATTCACTAATTACCCCAGATCAATCAAATTTGGTTTACAACGGCATTTTACCATCCTCTGTCACGTGGTTGAGTTTTTTTTTCCCGGAATTTTGACGTCTAGTACGCTTCTGATTGGCCGCGCGGACAATGCACGCAACTAGCCGGGGAGAGCGAGACAAAGTTGCGGGCGGCGATTCCCAAGGACGCGGCGTCCGGGCTCCAGTGGGACGAGAGCGAAAAGCGATCGAAAGAGCGCGCGCCGAGGGCGAGAGGGGCGGAGAAGGGTCCCGCGGCACGGCGACCGGAGGTCCCGGTGGCTGTCGCCCTGTCGCCGCGCGCCCCCGTCGCCGTGTAGAAAAAGAAAAAGAGAATGGGAGGAAAGGCGGCAGTCGCTGTGGCTCTTGCGTCACGCGAAGACAAAAACTGCGCGCGCCCGCCGCCGGAATCGAGTTTCCTCGAAAGGGTTGCGCGCACCCAGACCTGAAACGTTTTTGCGGGCCCCGAAACGATCTGCGCCCGTTTGACGATCGCACGCCGATAACTTGGTTTCGGTTAGAATGGGCTCGTTCGCAAGGCGAAGGCGCGATGGAAAAGAACGAGAAAGAAAGAAAAAAACGCAAGGTGGTAAAGTAACGGGAATGGGACGAGATAAGAACAAATGTGTCGGGACGAGGTAATGTGTGCTGCTGCGAGGGATAGAATCGGATTACGGCAGTACTGGATGGAAGTCTGCTCTGCCTGACCGCTGGCAGCAGCAACCTCCACCGACCTGGTCAGTGCTGTTCATAGCACAGGTAGAGCCTGCGCAGCATATGCGCTATCAGGAAAACTAAAAGAAGCGTGCAGGGTGATACTTTCAGTCTAAAGTAAATTCGGACACTGATGTGTAGTCAAGCTGTCGCATGAAAAAGCCTTTTGCTTTTCTATTTTTTTTTTGCAGGTAATCTTCACTCTAGTAGAGTTACTTAAAGTGAGAGCTGATAGGAAAGAAACAAAAAAGAACAAAGGTGCGAGACGAGGCTCACGGCATCAACTGAGAGCGTGTCTCATGCTCCTCGGCAACGTGATAAAAGCCTCACGCCTAACCAGGAAAAACTGGACGTAGTCGATAATACACTAAGTTCCTTCTATGTATGTCTCGGTAATGGAGGCGCAGCAACGATGGAGCTTACACAGAATAATCTCCAATAAACAACTCCTCTCCCGGATCTCGCAGAGCGCATAATGCCTGTCTCTGGCGAAAAAAAAAACAAACAAAAAAAGGAAAGATGAAAGGATACAGTACTCCATTCACCGCGAACCTCTCGCCGTGTTTGGTGGGATTTCACAGCATCTCGGATACATTACCCCGCCCCGTGGTTATCTCGCCTTTCTTCGAGGCGGGCTCAGAAATGGGAAGTGATGCACTTTTCACCCAGGCTACATATGCCTTTCTTTCCTTCCTTCTCCTCGCCCTACTTGATCTCAATCTTTCCTTCTCTTCACAACATTGTAAGCGGGCAAGACTATGTTGGGCGAATCGTTTACCCCTTCGGCCCTGAATTCTTTATTTTTGTATCGATCGCAGACTTTTTCCCTGCGTGTTTTTACAATGTCTGAGGCACCCTAACCAGGCAGTAAAAAATCTAAGCTCTTGGTGTAAGTATTCATGTATTTAGAGGTAAGGCGTCAAAACAGGACATCAGTGCACAATGGGTTTAAAGTGCTGAAAGGATCTCTTTGGTTACCGCAATTCACAACAAAGAATTGAACAAAAAAAGCGTCTTTTTTTTTTTTTTTGCAGCGTGGAGAACTCTAAAGCAGCTGATTTTTTTTTTTTTTTTGCTTTCTAAGTTATCGATGCAGTTAAACTTGCCACAAAAGATGAGGCTCTCTCTTGTTCCCTTCGCGTTATGTATCACTTCTCCTCGTTCTTGTTGCAAACAGGCGAGTGTTTCAGTTGATAATATGTCACGTAAAAAAAAAAAAACACGTGTTCAAAACTTCCATACCCTTCCTGGAAGTCGACTGTGGACAAGATGAAGGCTTCATAAAGCGTTTCAGCGCGGAGCCAAGCAAGTGCTCAGCATACGCGCACTGCACGAGATGTTGGCAAACATCTTGAATAAAAAATAGAAAAGGTGCTCAGCAGGCACGAGACACAAGGCATAAGGCTTGCGCCTGTTTTCAACACATCGGCTTATTTTCATGAATATCAACAAGCAAATATTACCAGCTTATTTGCCACCGTACGGGCTTCGCGTTCAGAGCAGATGAAAAGGCCAGCTGATGCGGAACACACAGCAACTTTATAATGTTCAAAATTTCGAAATGTCGCATTCTGCCTCAACGCACGGGGCAAAACGAAACAGTGAACGCGGCAAAATGAGACGCCCCTCTAAAATAAACTCATTACTGCAACGAATGCATGCAAAGATTGCTCCATAGGCACCAACACGATATTTTTAAGCATGAAATGCTTTTAGCCCCCGTTGTCGGCAGTGTGGTGACGTCACGCCGAGACCGAGAGCCATCATCCGGGCACTGAATTCCACTCATCCGGGCACTAAAATCCACTCATCCGGGCACTGAATTCCAGTCATCCGGGCACTGAATTCCAGTTATCCGGGCTCTGAAACGAGAACATCCGGGCACCGTACGAGACTTAACGAGATTTAACGAGACTCTCTAAGCCCTCCTACGCGACCGGCATGCAAGCGCCGGATGGTCTCCAAAGGAGTCACAAAAAATAACTGCTGCCAGTGCCTTCTCAATGTTTATCAAGATATCAGTCGCTGTGCGTTTGATAATGCACGGAATTATAATTTCCGATTTCTAATAACGCATGCAAAAAGCACATAAATGCCACGATACACTTCGTTGTCATACGTGATCTCTTAGGGGCTTCGCGCATCGAAGCAAAGCTGCGCAGGCGCACAGGGGCCCGGGGGAGAAGCGCTGCGTTCAAAGGGCAAGGCATCGCGCCGAACGGGTGGTGGCGTTCCTCCCTTCCATTACGGTGTGGTTCGGGTGTCCACCGAGATGGCAGATAATTACTGCGCCATTTCCTTTCCTCAAAAAACCTTGCGTTCAAATGGCAAGGCATCGCGCTGAACGGGTGGTGGCGTTCCTCCCTCCCTGTACGGTGCGGTTCGGGTGTCCACCGAGATGACATTAGGCCCGTAAACATTTCATGCTTACTCTACTCTCGGTTACGGGAGAGGCAGAGATTTTTTTTAGTCTACCCGCATGACAAACACTGTATTGAGACGCGACACGGCACTGTTCTGTACCATCCCTTATAAAAATGGTCCATGGACAGTCTACAGCCTTCCTAAAGATATTTGGCTATTCATAGCCTATACACGAAAGTCTTCTAAAAGTGTATGGCCATAATTCTATAGACTGTCTATGGGACATGCATTTCCTATAGACTATTCTCTAGGCTTTGTCTATAGGCTTTGTCTATAGACTTTACAGACAGAAGTCTATGGACAGTCTATAGACTGTCAAAAGAAATTTTATAAGGGATATGACTTGCTTCAAACTTGGTAGTGGCACAGCCAGGCCTTTCGTGTCGCCTGGCTCATCGATATTTTTTTAAATGCGAAAGCATTATATGTCTCATGTGAAGGAAAACCTGTCAACGGAAGTTGTCCGCAGAAGTACGCGAAATGCGTCCACAGGAAGCGGTACCTCTCACGTGACCTCATTCGAAGAAAGACTCATTCGCAGGCATTGGAGTTCGAACCTGTGCCCTCTCTTCGTGCCAGCACGCAATGCATATGACGCGAAGGGTCTTTTTTTTTTCTTTACTGCATGAAAGCACACCCACCCTGACAGGCGTCAAGCCCGTGTTAACCAGGTTGCAAGAGTCGTTAGTTTAAGCGTGTTAGCGGGACATGAAGTCAACGCGTTGCGGTGTGCTGAGGATGTGTACTGATGTTAGCCAACGAAGACTTGCAAAAAGAAAAGTTGCTGACGTCATCCAAGGATCACGTGATAACTGTCACGTGAGAATGATGACTTGCAAAAAAAAAACGGTTGCTGACGTTCAAACGTAAATGCTTTAGCATTTCTCCACTGCAGCAGACTGCAGTGCTCTCAAAGTTTTTTTTTTTACTCGTAATAGGGGATATTCAAAATTCCGCAAGTGCGCTTTCCCGCATAACAATGTTGCCCAAAACAAGATGGCCGACTTCGCTATAAAGGAACTACGTGGGCTACAGGACAGGCGCTAAAGGTGTGGGTAGAATGTAAGAAACGTATTTTGGAAGAGTCAAACAAAAAACCAGTCTTTCTTGCTTTGTTTCAGCTGGAAACGCATGGTCAGCCATCTTGTTTGGGGCAACATTGCTATGCGGGAAAGCGCACTTGCGGAATTTTGAATATCCCTATTCCTGGCCTTCGTAACTTTTTCTCTTTTAGTGTCACAGTTGTTCTTGCGTTTTGTTCCTATCGAACCATTAGCAATTACGCGAACATGGCGTGCTGGACGTGATTGCAATCGTCCCAGTGTGTTGTAGAAGTATCCGTTCTAGCTATTCGGAAACAATGCTCAGCTTAGAGGCCAAAGAAACTTCCTGCAGCTACTACCCTTCGTATTCCTTCATGTTCTCTTTCTGAGCGGGGGGAGTGTTAAGGGAAATAAAACCGCTTGTCGGCACCGGTGCTGCTTACTGCTTTCCGGAACTTTCTCCACGTCTTCCAATTAATTAAGTTACACTGTGAATTTATGTAGCGCTAAGAGACAAAACGTCGCGCTTTCCCCATGTCGCATTTTGTCCCACTCTCCCCTAAATATCAAACCCCGTCGCCTAAGGCAATGCGCAAGGCAATCTGCATGGCCTCCTCAGGATCTTGCGTGGGAAGCACACACAAAGAAATGAAGGTCAGAGAGGGAGGTTATGCGCAAAAACATGTCGCACCAGAAGACTTAGCGTTAAAAAAGTACCGGACACTAAAAAAAGAAAACCCTAGGGTGGAAAGAAAACAAATATAATTAAATTAATGCATTGTAGTCTTTATCGTCAATCGATTGCTGACCACCTGACATGTACTATCGGGGACAAAAGTGGTATACTCCACGCGGCGGGAGCCGGAGCAACGGAAAACTAGAGTTCCTGTATATGCTCCCGCAGGGAGCATATAGCATATACAGTAACTCTACGGAAAACTAGAGTCACTGGAAAAATTTCAGAGTACCGCATTTCTTTTCCCCGCGCCGCCGACGCGGTCATTGGCCCAACCGCACCACGTGGTCTTGGGATGCCATATACCTTCCAAGCGCCGGTCGGGCCGACTAAGAAGAGCGCAGGTTCCCCGCGTTTCTCGTGTTGCAAATGTCGCTCCCGTGTTCGATACTGAAGAAATCATGCCTGGCTGCTGCGCCTCCGGATGCAGCAACCGAACCGAGTCCGGAAAGACTTTTTTCTCGATTACGACCGAGAAAAATGACCGAGAGCGTCGTTCTGCGTGGTTGCACAGAATCGGCCGGGAGAACTTCAAGCCTTCAAAAAACACCCGCTTGTGCGAGGTAAGTGCATCTTGCTTGTTCTTTTTGGTGCTGTTTTAGAAGGTATTTAAGCGCAGTGCACGCGGTGTTAGCGATAGGATGCTAAGAAAATAGGAGTTCACAGCAAGACCGTCGCGCATGTCGCGCAGGGATCGTTCGCGGCTTGCCCCCTTGACGCGGGTACACGTGCACGCGCTTATTGCTCAACACACGCGGCTATTCCGTGCTTGTGGCACGCGAAGGCACATTTGTAGCCCGAGGATTCCGCGTCCTAACGTGCCCCAAGCACTTTCCGTGCCTCGAGTCATTCGACCCATATGGCACTTGTTTTTCGCGGATCATGACGATCGCAGTCAATAAAAGCATGGTCGGGCATGTCTTACGTTCACATAACGACTGCTTTCTGTTCAGTTGTGTTGGGACTGGTAAAAAAAATAGAAATGGGTCAAATATTAGCAATCCTTGAAGCTGTGTGTTTGCGGCGACATGCGCGTTTACATCCCAAATGAGCTATTTTAAGTGTCACTGCGTAAACTTAGAAACTTTTGTAACGTATTCTTTTTCTTTGCCTCTTTATTTCGGTGTTTCAGCTTATTATTACCGCTATCTTCCATGTTTTTCTTCTTCCACATATTTGAAACAGGGCTTCACTCGGAAAACCCCTGGGAGCCTCCTTGGGCAGCCCAGCATTCGGGTGGCCAGCATCACTCTTCTAACTGTACAACAAACATTTGCAGGACCACTTTTGTGCTGAAGACTTCGAGAAGCCTAGAGTGGATGGGAAGGAGAAGCTAATGTCAAGTAGTTTCGTCCTGCTTGAACGAGACGGCGGTCCCATGGCGGTCCACGATGCTCACTGCCCAAAAGCGTGGCGAAATGCGTGGAGTGGCGAAAAGCGTGGCGTGGAGTGGCGAAATGTTACCTTCGTAGCTTGCTCCGCGGAAGGGGAAAGAAGGCGTGCACAAGCTCCCGATAGCAGCGCTAAGATGCTTCTCACAATCCTAGCACACTTCCTGCAGTAAACGCAACCGTGGAGCAAAACAACCGCCGGCTGCCTTACTTCGCGCAAAATAACAATATTTTTTTCTCTTCTGAGTAACCATTCTCTCCGAGCACGAAGTATTTGCGCTTCAGTGAACACTCAACCCGATATGTCACCGAATATCAAGCTCTTCCAACACGGCGGCCTTCCTGCGACGCAGTTGGCTTGGAAGGTAAATGGAAGTGGCCGCTCAGTGTTGCCAGTCAAATTCCGACCTTTGCGGTACTCTGAAATTTTTTCCAGTGACTCTACGGAAAACTAAGTTGCAACGCCATCTACAGGCGGCATCTGGGATCGAGACAGCCAATGCGTGGCCTTTATCAGCAGGCATGTCGCTTGGCTCGTTTCAATGTTTCGTCCTTTAGCTCGCCAAAATGCCGCAGTTTTCCGTTGTTCCGGCTCTCGCCGCGTGGAGTATACCATTTTTGCCCCCGATAGTACGTGGCGCGCTACAAAACCCCAATATGTTAAAAAAAAAAAAAGTAATGGACTTGAGCACAGAAATCTGTTATTTTGGGAGTGACTGAAACGAGAAGCGCACGTGACAAAAGCTTTGTAGTTGGCTCACTCCTCCGACACAACAGAGTGCAATGCATAATAAAACCCCGACGCGGAACTGCAGATGACGAAGGTACTACGCATCCGCTGTTCGCGGATCGGAAAGTAAGGAGTATTCCGCGCCGCGGGAGCTATATCACGTGGGGTTTTAACTGCCCACCATGCAAACACGTATAGTGGCCCAACGGCACCGCCCACACCACAGCTTTATGTGAGGCCCGAGGCACGATTAAGCGCTGGGCTGGAACGAATCACCCAAGTTTCGTGGAAAGAGCAGCAAAGCGGCAACAGTGTTGACACGTATGCAGACTCGGGCAAGAGACAGTACGTGATATCGGCCCATTACTGAGGCCCTCAATGATTACGCGAAGAAGCAAAAAGAAACAAAAGGAGGGAAGGGGGTGGGAGGGGGAAAGTCCCGCTAGATGCGCGACACTCCTACTATGGGCCATCGACACGTTATTGTGGCGGGATTTTGCGGTGGATTCAAGTAGTAGTAGTAGTAGTTGCAGTAGTAGTAGTAGTAGTAGTAGTAGTAGTAGTAGTAGCAGTAGTAGTAGTAGTAGTAGTAGTAGTAGTAGTAGTAGTAGTTGCAGTAGTAGTAGCAGTAGTAGTAGTTGCAGTAGTAGTAGTAGTAGTAGTAGCAGTAGTAGTAGTTGCAGCAGTAGTAGTAGTTGCAGTAGTAGTAGCTGCAGTAGTAGTAGTAGTAGTAGTAGTAGTAGTTGCAGTAGTAGTAGTAGTTTTATTCAAAAATAAATATATATTAAAAAGGAAGGAAAAGATATTTGCTAGCCCCGGCATCTGCCATCGCTACGTGAAGCACCTGAGCTGGGGCAGCAGAAATAATGGGATAGCAGGCAGAATGGAGAAATGAAATGCAAGAGATGTGGAGACAGCCAGAGAGGATAGGGCGTAGAGAGGTCAGGAACTATATAAAAGTATTCTATTTACAAATTCACATATGTACAGGTCGAGCGCGCGGGATGACCATAATCGGAAAGAAGAGAGCGCGCGCGCACGACACTCTGTACAGTGGATTGAAGTGCAGCAACTAAAACTAGGAGGTACAAAATGAAAAAAAAAGTCTACAACGCAGGCCTGGTTGTTTCGCAGAACACAAGACAGCGCTGGTATGTAGAGCCATACGACTTGCCGGTATTAATGGTCACGTTTAAACGTCACACATTCGCACTCACTGAGCTAACATGACCCACCGCAATAGCATGCCATTCTGAACAATTAATGCGGAATTAAGTAACGCAGAAATCAATGCATTCTCACCCCCATTATTCCAGGCGGGCGGACAGTTTTCATCGTAAAACGAAAGAATGTCGCGTCTGCGATATATAGGCAGGACATCACACACCCCATCGAGGTGATCATGGAGAAAGCGCACGGCCATAAAAATTAACGAGACGTCCACATTAGTCTGTTCGCGTAATAATGTACGGCACAATAATGAGCGACCACAGATGTACGCAGTGGGGTCGTATAGAGCCCGCATGTGTCACACATGAACGCACAACTTTTTTGAAGCGATCTTGGCGACAAATACAAATCTTAAAAGCGCCCGAGCGGTTCAATCACGAAATAGGCGCCGCGACGTTTACTTGTGTGATTTGGTGGCCCCGCTTCCTACGACGCCGGTGGTGTGCGCGAAATCCATTATACCTGCATGCCGCGCAACTGCGAATCGCCTAGTCGCGTTGCTCATCGTTTGTAGTGCTCGCGTTACCGGAGATAATCTATGCCGGGCAAGGAAGACACAAATTTTCACGCGCGCTCTAAGACGGTCAAGTACACACGGAAGGCAATGCGCTAATAACGAATTCGCTCTGCAAGCGACACGACGAGCATGCGCATGGCAGTATACGATTAAACATAAAATTTGATTTTAATTTCGGCCTTGAAAGACCGTTCTTTCCGCACCCAAGATCAAATGATCGGGAGATTGAAACCTCTGAGCAAACCGAATCTAATCAAAGAAACGCCTTGTCCGCTCGAACACAATTAAGACAGCTCTTTTTTTTCCAACATGCTGGCCTACCACAGCATGGGTTCTCTCTGGGTAAGTTATGACAGGTTTTCGATTCGTCCTTCACGAGGTTATCCCGCAGCAGACGTTTGTAGTCAGTGCGTCAAATTCCCGGCATTGTGTATACCCAGCGGAAATGGCCTCGCCAAAGCAGGAAGTTCGTGTGGTCAGGAACGCCGCATAGAGCGGAAGCTGTGTGTGCAGTATCTCTACCTCTCGAGATGAACTGCGCGTCCGGGGAGCTTTGTATATAGCCCATTACAGACCTCTCCTTTCCTGAAAGAAAGAAACAAAAAAAAAGCAAAGGGCATTCGACGCTTTCACGCAGTTTACTCGCTTGATTATAGTTTCGGAGCCAGTCTGCACACCTCCTAGCAAGACCGGGAGCAACAAGTGGTGCGTGTCGACACAGCTTCGTGAACGCAACCACGAGTAACGGAAACGAACGCCCGATGAACCATGCATCGCCAGGAAAACTACAAATAGTTACAGAATGAGCCATGCATGGCACAGCCGAGCGCATATATAGATGCATGCTAGTGTGCCCATCGAACACAGAGTCATCTCTGTGGTGAGATCATTGTCCGTTGCCGGCCCGAGTAACACTGAAAGAAGCCAAAGAAGGCACCCGGTCAAGATCGTTCCGCGCGAAGCCCCGGCCACGACGTTTCTGCACCGAGGTTGCTGTTAAACGTCTTTGTTTCACTTATTTTCCCAGCTATAAGGCTTCTGCGAAATTTATTATGCTTCCCTATCCAGATCCTAGAGCCGTCGAAACGTTGAGTGGTTCGGACATGTCGACCGATTCAGATACTGGATCCAAACTTAAGCACGGCTACCATGGGGTTACAGAAGTGTTTGTACCGACACCGGAACATGAAATGGTCGTGTTTAATCAAGAGGAAAGTGGTCGCAAAAGGGTTTATTGTTCTATGGTTTGATGGGGGTTTAACGCCCCAAAGCGACTCAGGCTATGAAGGACGCCGTAGTGAAGGGCTCCGGAAATTTCGACCACCTGGGGTTCTTTAACGTGCACTGACATCGCACATGGGCCTCTAGAATTTCGCCTCCATCGAAATTCGGCCGCCGCGGCCGGGATCGAACCCGCGTCTTTAGGGTCAGCAGCCGAGCGCCATAACCACTGAGCCACCGTGGCGGCCAGGTCGCAAAAGGGGGTTCAATAGAGGGCAACCTATTTTATTACAACGCGTATAGTGAGCTCGTCGTGCACACGGGAGCGATGCTACAAATGTTATGCAAGAGCCCATCTAAAGTAGTGCTGGTTTCATTAGGGAGGTCAAACTCGCATGACAACTTCAGTTTGCAGTTCAGGTCATGCGACGAAGCCACTTTTGCAATGGAAGTGAAGAAGCTCACGAAAACTACTCCGGGCGGCAAGAGGCTAATCTCGCATTCCATGAGTGCGGACGGCGGACGTCAGTGATCGCATAGGGCCTGAATACATGATGGCACGGAACGCGTGATTTACTCAAAGGTATGCAGTAGGCAAACTTCAGACAACGCTTGTTCTGCAGTGACTTTAGGCAGGCGCTGCTTTATGGCTACGCCTCTTCCTACGGCTCCAATAGCCATGGGAAGACACCCCGACGTACAGCAGTTGAGATGGCTGCACTATGCTCCGGAAACCGAAACATCGACACAACGTATTAAAAAGAAAAAATAGTTAAACTTACAATCGGCGCCTTCAAATGGTTTCAAATGGCTAGAATTAGGTTGTGTTCCTGTCCTCCGAACAGTGCACGGTCCCAGCGAAATCAGGTGAGCTAAATTTCCTCCCTGACCTTGCATGTCCCCAGAAAGCACACAGGACTCGCGATCTGGCTCTCGTGACAGCGTCCTAACATCAAACACGAGGGATCTGCGGAAACGCATTGCGAGCGACGCTCGCATTCGGTCGCGCGTAAGTTTTGTCGCGAGCAGGACGCGTTGACGGAGCAGACGAGCGGCAGAAGGCGCAGATACGTAGTCGGCCAATTGTATAGCCGCAGGCTGCAGCTGCCATACACACGGGCCGCGGGTCTATTCGCGGTGCGCCGAGCGCTGTGACATTTGTAGAGAGTTTGAGGAGGAAAGAGGACGGACAAAAAATAATATAAAGGGAAAGAGAAAAGAGCGCCGCACGCGTGCCATGCACATCAACTGACCGTGTTTGCAAGCATCCGACGAGCACGAGGGCTGCTCCAGCCGCCGGAGCGCCGCTGCACTGCCGTAAATCCAGGCACGCGGGGAAGAAAAGTTTGCTCGCTCAGAGGGCTTCTTCGCAGTCGTCGCACAACACCACCATCCCGGCGCTCGCCGGCACTCGCGTAGCGCGCGCACGCTGTAGTCGGAGCGAGGGTTTTGCGCCGTCTGTGGAAGGGGGCAGGTTCCGCGCTGCCGCTCAAGCCGACGCTGCCGACGCCGCCACTCGCACACACGCACGCACGCACAGACGCGGGCGCGCGCCGCACAGTCGCCGCTCGCACGCTCGCCCCTCAGAAACGGCAGCGCTGCGAGCGCTGCTTGGAGGAGGAGAGAAAGGAGGGAAGGTAGCGGTACTCTCACCCCTTTCTTGCGCGGCGCGTGGAGCCTGAACTCTGGAACTGCGCACGGACTGGTGGACGCTCCGCGGCTCGAGGCGCGAACTGCGCCTTCGTGAAAGCATACAACTGTGCTTAGGACGCAGCTGTGCGTCTTTACTTCAGTGACATCATCGTTATCATCATCATCAGTGTAACTACGTCCACTGTAGGTCAAAGGCCGCTCTCGCTAACTCCTCCAAATAACCCTGTACTGAGCTCGTTTGGACGCACTTGCGTCCAAACTACCATACTACCAAACTATAGTTTGGCAAAGAATGAAAGATGCACATCTGTTTTATACTGCCTTCACTGCGCTTTTTAGCCCTGGCTGGCCGAACGTTGCAGGGGAGTATAGAGGGGCTCAGCTCTGTGTGGATGATTGGGATATGGGGTCCGAAAAAACTTGCTGCTGCTGTTTGAATCTGTCTATGCTCGCGTTCGGAGGCCTAGGATTGCCTCAAGCCAGTTTGATTTTACGCCCTATTTCTCCTCCTCCCCCTCCACCGCTCTCTCAACTCTTCTGACGCCAAGTTGTGCCCACACTTTACGTGGCCTGGAAACTGAAGGATATCAACTTCGTTAATCGTGTTGTGCTGTGCTGCACTCGACACATTGTGTGCTATAGTCGGATACAACTTAAGTCTGCAGTGAAGCTCCGCCCACATTTACGACCGCCGCACAGGATTCTTCCACGACTAAAAAGTAGTTCGTTGTTGAAACTTTTCTTGTTACCTAAACGAGAAGCTTAGCATAACACAAAAGATATAAGCTCTAGAGTATTGATGCGTCACTTGTTTAACATAGCCAAACATTAAAAAGCTGATTTTATTTACTGTTATGATTAGCCAGCGGAGTAATACAGGACGCCGCGGACCGTGGCCCAGTGTTAGCAACTGCTGTTTTTTTAAGTTGTATCCTACTATAGACAACACACTTTTCATTACAGCAGTGTTTGCTAATAGGCTGCTTCACTTCCTTTGGAACCAGGCTTTAAGTCAAATATTTAAAAGAGAATTATCAGTAACCAGTAAGGTTCATGTTTGTTTTAGGCAGTGAATGTATGAACTTTATGCAGTTCGCCAAACGACTAAAGCAAATCTTCGCGCCACGACAGCACAGTCGTTGCAGGTGCTGCCCTCCAATGGCAGCCTTTGGCAACTTGGCAGGAAGTGCTGGAGGCGACCATTTCATCTACGTGCGTCTGGCCGTTCGGCGTGCTGGAAATTCCGGCTGCAGGGGCAAACCGACGTGCCGCTCGTTTAGCGTTGACCAGCCCAGCCACCTAGCTTTGTTCAGTATGGTGCATTTAAATTATCACAGGTTCTAGCGCCATAACTAGTGTTGCGGCCACCTCGGGAGGACGAATCCAAGCTGCACGCCGGTGACCGTCCGATTCACGTCCTCACGCCGACCTTGGCTTCGATCAGTTTCGCCCACATCAGCGCAGGTGCATCGAGATGGCTTCGACACGCAGCATGCTCAAGAGTGTCAGTATGAAGCTGAAGTGGCACATGTTTGTTTCGGGCCGTCGCTCGCTGTCCACATCTCGGAGTTTGGGCGCCCAGCTCACTGTCCGGGACGCCCTCAACTCGGCCATGGACGAGGAGATGGAGCGCGATGAGCGGGTTTTCCTGATCGGCGAAGAAGTGGCCCAGTACGACGGTGCGTATAAGGTGAGCCGAGGTCTGTGGAAGAAGTACGGCGACAAACGTGTGATCGACACGCCTATTACGGAGATGGGTTTCGCCGGCATAGCAGTCGGTGCCGCCTTCGCAGGTTTGAGACCCATTTGCGAGTTCATGACGTTCAACTTCGCCATGCAAGCCATCGATCAGATAATAAACTCGGCCGGAAAGACCTTCTACATGTCGGCAGGTAACATCGCGGCCCCGATCGTGTTCCGAGGGCCCAATGGTAACGCCGCCGGTGTAGCCGCCCAGCATTCGCAGTGCTACGCAGCTTGGTACGGCCACTGCCCCGGCCTCAAAGTCATCTCGCCCTACAGCGCCGAAGACTGCAAAGGTCTCCTCAAGTCCGCCATCCGAGACCCCGACCCCGTTGTGTTTTTAGAAAACGAGCTCATGTATGGTCACGCGTTTGAAGTCTCGGACGAAGTGAAGAGCAAGGACTTTCTTCTGCCCATCGGCAAAGCCAAGATCGAGCGACCGGGAACACACGTCACCCTAGTGTCGCACTCAAAAGCAGTTGGGACATGCTTGGATGCTGCCAAACAGCTGGCGAGCCAAGGCATCGAGTGCGAGGTGATCAACCTCCGCAGCATCCGGCCTCTCGACGAAGAAGCCATACAGGCGTCCGTCATGAAGACCAACCGGCTCGTTACAGTAGAGAACGGATGGCCACACTTCGGTGTTGGAGCCGAGATCTGCGCTAGCATCGTCGAGAGCCCAGCGTTCGACTACCTTGACGCCCCCGTCATCCGGGTAACCGGTGCCGACGTGCCAATGCCCTACGCAGTCACCCTTGAAAACGAGTCGGTGCCCACAGAAGCACACGTTGTGATGGCCGTCAAGAAGCTGTTGAACGTGCAGTGAAGTGATTGAGAAGCTCGCACTCTTCTCTCTTCAGCCTCGGAGTTGATTTTCCTGTGATGCAATTTATCACTGCATCCTGTGTTGTTTTTTTTTAGCTAGCCCTTTATCCTCTCATCGGTATAAAGGCTTCAGAGCACAGTGTATGTCCCCAATCTATGATGTGCAGATCTCTTATGTGCCATTTGATGTGAAGGCTGACTGCTGGACCCTTCACATACAATGTGCTGCAAAGTTTACTGCCTTGTTGTTTCGTGTGGCAGTTCGCACCTTCAATCCGTCATTTAAGTGCTGAATATGTGTCACTCTTTTCATGAGAAGTGTGGATTTCACCATGCTGCTTCTTACCTCTGGTTAGAATTTGTGCAGCTGAAGGATTGAACAAAAAAAATTGCAAAACACAAGCAGCAGAGGCTTATAGACTGCACAACAGGCTTGATCTTGCAAAGAGGTGTAGGTAGGTTGGTATGTGTTACAGGTGATGATGTCCGTAATGCACCTGCAGGCTTGGAGAGATGGCCATTCACAGAGTTCTAGGAATGCTTTTTGTTCTGAACAAACCATGTGAAATGGAAGCAGCTTTGTATACTCATGTCCGTTACAGTGTTCTTCCCGAACTGTGCCAGTAGCAGTCCTTGAGATTTAAAAAGCGGGACTTGTGCTCAAATCGACACCATGGCACTGCTGCGATTGTCGAAACAACACGAAATTAGCTGTCACACAGAAAGAGCTAAGTATAGAACTTGCTGATATACACTTCCTTTTAAGCATGATAATTTGTGAATTTCATTACACTTTCTAGCTACCTTTTAACGGGGGTACCCTTTGGGTATTTTGAATTTTGGCTCAATGCTGCTACATCTAAATGCTACATCGCCTCTACCAAGAAGCCTTATTAGGCAGCATGCTGAAGGGCAGATCACAGAATGGTGCAATTTCATTTCTAAAGGCACTATAGCAGCAGTCATAAAATGGGAAGATAGGGCCATGCCATGGCAATTTATTTATACTGCTCTTGTGACTGCTGTAGTCCCTCCAGTACTGTTTTTTTTTTTGGTCTGTCTCTAAATACTTCTTCCTTGGCTACTCTGAAGCCTACAGCTCAGGATTGAAAGCATTTCGTGAATTAACGCGCTCATAAAAATGGTGCTGTTTTTGTTTACTGTGTTGATTGATAAATTAAAACATTCTATAGTTCTGGCTCCTGAGCACTAGCTTGTTTTGGCTGATTTTTATTTCAATTTTATCTTTTTTCTCACATCAATGAATGACATGTTCAAGAGGCACAAACTGCCATCTTGCATGGCAGAACACTAATTTAAGAGGCAGATAACCAGGGATTGAACTTTCCGGTTAACACGAAAAAAAAAAAGCTCTGAATTTTCCAAATTTAGGTTTCATTCAAAACAGGTCGGTATGTCTGACACACAGGCCACAGCTAGCTAGCCGCAGGGTACGAGTTACACCCGGGTTGCTCTTCTTGAGCTTCCCTAAGGCTAATTTTTGCTCAGACAGTTCTTCGGGGTGCTGTCTTTCTCTCGACCAATGAGCAGATGCGTAGTGCCATAGTGAGAAAGTGGTAATTGCACTGAATTTGTTTGAATTAATTTATTTGCCTCCTGCCATGATGAGCAGGTGGGCCACCTATGTCCTGTCGCACAGATGGACGCCAAAATTTCTCATGAACGGACCTCTTATGCGATTGTGTAAAAAAAAAAAAGAAAGTATGAAATACTGGTATTCACCACTTCCCTGCAGTGTTACCGAACTGTCGAGCTTGCAAACACTTGTTAGCAGGCTAAATTGTTGATACAAATTAACTTCTGGAGCAATGGAGAAACATGAAAACTGTCAAAGTTGTACACCAGAAACTGCAAATGGCAATTTTTTCATTGGTTGCGGTAAAATTAACTTAAAATTGTTTTCCTTGCTGTACAAATTTGCAAACTTGGAAATACCTACCACAGAAGCAATTTTTCAATGTTCTGTACCTGGCAGCAGTTACACAATCGCCACTGACACTGGATGGTCTAGTTTGTATAGCTGCTGCTGCTATTAGCATTCAAGTGGCCGTAATCTTGTTCTCCACAGCTGTTTTACTTGCTCCCTTCAGAGTCTGGAAAGAGTGCTCACACGGAAGCATTCTTTCAGAATTGGATCATTTTTGGATTCTTTATGGCAATCTGTAATACTGGAAAATTGCAGTGCAGCAGTAACAAGGACGAGACGAGAAGAACGCAAACAACCAACTAGCCAGTCACTATGTTTTAAGTCAATCTGTAATCTTCCAAATGAAGACGTTCAAGCACTGCAAGAGATTTTAAACCTTGTTTCAATTTCCTGCAGTGCCAAGGAGACATTATAGCTATGTGGAACACAAACACAGTCAAACATCCTTATTGCAAAATTGTAAAATAGTTCAATATAGCTGAAATTCGCAACATAAAAGTTAATCAAAAATGCATGCAAGAGCAGTGCAATTTAGCCCATGAAGGGACAGCATCTCGACGATCCTTAACAGAGAAAGGGGGACACCTTTCCAGAAGTTTTAGCGCCATTTCGTACACTCGTGGCAATTCTGGAAGCTGCAAAAAATCGAGCACAAGTTAGGTTGGTTTCCCAGCTAGAGAGTAGTTTGGACAGGGGAAGACAAAAATTAGCATTCAATATGAAGGAATTTAGCATGCTTAGGTCTTAATTATCACCACCCCAATAAAAAGGGGATGCTCCTAACTATCTAGGTATATCTATTTAGGTAAGAGCACTAGTGCAAGATAAAAGTTCGAAACTTGGCACGAATGCCTGCCGCACCACCACGCCACTTGCGCGGTGCGGTGTGGCAAAGCCTGCCATCCAAGTGGGCATTGCTTAGTACTCTGGAGTTTGACATAGAGAGTAAAAACTGCATGTGCTTATTAAAATTATTTAGGTAGGAACAGTTTGATATAGCCAATAATTCGCAACATCTGTGTTCATTTTATGAAGGTTTGACACCTCTTGGAGAAAGAAAGCAGAGAGAGAGGAAAAAAAAAAAGGAAAAGTGGCAAAAGCCTGTTAGCTAAGATATGGACACATAGTATCTCAGTTTAACAAATTAGATAAATGTGACATAAAAATATGCCTGTTTGGTTAGGGTAATCGCCAAAGATATTCAGCTTTGTTCTTTCATATGCCCACTTCAAAACTTTGGTTCAAGTTAGTGGGAATGCCCGTACGTCTGATGGCTCAGTGTGTACACGTAGTGCAGTAGTATTAAACCAGTAAGCAAACCAACCACTCAATTGGTGCCGAGCTATATTACAAGAACAATTCCAGGGAATCATTTCTTCTTTGCCTTTTTTGTTGTTTTCTTTATCTCTTCTCTCTTCTGCTTCAATGCCGCAGCCTGCACAGGGGAGCAAAAACAGACAGTTCAATAAACACATTCCAAAAAGCACATCAGATAAAAGACCATATTATAGCTGACAAAATAAACCTGCCCTTCTGCCTTGATTATGAGAGACAGCAATTCCATCATGTGCTAAAACAATTAAGGGCGTGTGAACAGTACTTTTCAAGCAGAAATGAAACATAAACGCAGTCGTTTTGCTGCCGAGTTGAACAGCCAAACAGCTGGCTTCAATAGTATGAACTGGATAATATGTAGTGACAGGGTCGGATCACACAGGAACCACCAGATAATTCTGCTAATGACCAATGACCAGGAACACGTTGGTCATGAAAAAAAAAAACCATGACTAGATTAGCATACAAGCATAATCAGAAAAAAAGCGACAGCCAAGTGAAGCCCAAGGAGAACTGACAAGAGTCATTAAGATTAATACAAAGAAGAAACATGTCAACAGATTAGCAGTATGGCATTAGACAGACTAGAAGAAAAGAAAAGTTTGGCACGTTACAATCAGCTGGAAAAGATTATTTCAACTGAGATTCAGCTTACCAGAAGTGCCCAGCCCATTGGAAATGGGCAAATGTGGAACTAGATTGAGATGGCATAATGTTTATGCACCAGTGAAAAAGACAGTACACTACAGTTTTTCATGCACCTAAGGTTAGGGCTAGCATTTTCCTCATCACAACTCAATGTCATGGCAGCACACTGAGCAGGGTATTAAAGCTTTACACAGGCAACGGTAACTGTTGCAAGCACAATACCTGCAGGACAAAAACAACTTTACACGCATAGAGCACTTTCACTAACGATAACGACAATGGCTTCAAGTCACAGTGGATGAAAACGGCATACGGTTGACCTTAGGGTGCAGCCATGCATGGCAATTCAGGCAACATATTATGCAATGATGAGGAAGACGTGCTTGGAGTTGAAGGGCAACTGCGCCGGTTTTTCCTCTTCTAACATTCCTAGGAGTACCCTGTCTCTGGCACAACAAACCATTTTTCGATATAGCAAGTGCACCAATATTAAAAAAGCAAACTCAGCAAACCAAAACCGAAACTGTGTTTGTGGCTAGGGATGATGCTCTGGTTGATGCAGCAATGACAAAAAGAAAACAGCCATACATGTCCAGAATGGCTCAAATAATGACTGGAAATCACTAGTCCGTTTATAAAATGTTTAAAACAAAATAATACAAGCACCAAAATTTGTTCTTCACATGAGGAGCAGGCAAAAAGGTGCGATTAATATTTGTGGTCTCAAATGCAGTGTTGCCCACAGAAATCACCTCAAGTGAGCTCACAGAAACAGAAAACTTTAAAATAATTTTGCGCAGGAATTAATTGCCACATGGCTGCTAAACTTAGTGGAAATGATCAGGACGAGGAAAGCCTACAGTTAGAGATTCATTACAATACGTGAATCTCGAAAAACCCCCAGAGTTTCAAGATGCCCACTGAGGACTGCTTCACACTGTGCTATTACCCAGTACATAGTATTCAAAAGCGATTTGAATTGTGTCCACAATTTATTTAAAATCTCCTATTTTTTGAATGTTTAGCATTTAATTCATTCACCAAATGAAATAAGCAGAGATCCGATTTGGTATTCAAAAATTCACGACACATCAAGGTTCACTATGACTATAGTGCAGTTCAACCCACTGGAGCACAGCTTAGTGACACTTAGGCACACTAACAACCGCTCCATATAACTTTTGTTGGTGAAGATCAAATGTTTGATTCTTTATGGCTTTACTGTTCTATATTCAGCAGCAAAAGATGCATATATTGCTGAGAAAATTGGATTTAGAAAAAAATCATTCTCTTTCCCACCACTGAATTCAAACTCAAGACGTCAAGACCACAAAAAAACTCCATGATCAGCATAAGATCTACCCCCATATCAAAAAAGGTAAGCTCGCAATATGAGAATGCAAGTTTCAATGGCCAGCTGCAAATGCCACCTGCCAATTTCATACAAAGTTTGAAAGGACAGAAGTGCAGGATGCCGGGCTAGTTGGTAATCCATGATGAAAAACAGCGGAAGGAACGGGACGAAAACACGAAGGAAGAAGAAGCGCCCGTGTCTGTGTCTTCTTCCTTCGTGTTTTCGTCCCGTTCCTTGCACTGTTTTTCATCTTTGAAAGGACCACATGCAGTAATTTAGCCTTAGAAGACCGTCCTTACTTCTCTTCTTCATAGAACTGCCCTAGACGCAATGAACAAGAGCTCAATGCTCACCTCACGAGCCCGACGCTTCTGCCCAAAGACAATCTTTTCGTAGAGACGCTTGTGCTTCTTGGGTATCATGAGAACGGCCAGGCGTTTCTCTTCACTCTTGATCCTCTGCGCCACCTTTTCAGGGTCCTCGCGGACCACCGTGCCTGTTTGCACACCAATGTTGGGTTTCTTCCTGGTGACGGCAGCAGGCTCAGGTTCCACAGTTGCCAGCTTTCTTTTCTTGGATGAAGCAGCACCTGGGCGCCGGCTCGTTTTCTTCGTGCTCTCCTCATCATCTTCACTTTCTTCCTCGTCACCTTCGCTGTCTTCTTCATCAATTTCACTGTCGTCTCCTTCGGATTCTTCTCCTTCTTCGCCTTCATCCGATCCTGTCAAGAAAGGGAACAGACATGACGCAATGAGCAGTTAGCTCACGGACATGCAGCTTCTACACAAATGTGGAACTGCAGTACAGACAGACATGCAGCTTCTACACAAATGTGGAACTGCAGTACAGACAGACATGCAGCTTCTACACAAATGTGGAACTGCAGTACAGACAATCCTCAGTAACACAAATGTAATGAGCACCTCAAGCAATGCATATGCACTGGTATTATTGCTTGATTAGCATTAGGAACTTGTGCGAAGCAGACCAGTGGAACACTGCACGAAACCAGCACACTTTTTGACTCTAATTCTGAAAATACCTTCTATTAGCAACACCGCAAACGTGCCAAAATGTTCTCCACTTAGACTGTTGAAGTGAGCAGCCTACAAAAAAAGTCATAAGCACACATTTTCATTGCAGTTAAGCAATCTATGGTCACTGCTGGAACTATGCCTTGATAAACGTTCTAAATGCTGAGCCTCCCAATACGGTTATTCTTTTGGTCCTCAAATGAGTGATTTACAGGCTCTAGGTCAAGTGTGCCTTTCGAAGTGTTTCAGATGTTCAGACTGATTTGTCACTTTTAAAGCATGCCTTCTTTACAGCTCAACTTCAAATCGTAAGCTTTATAAAATCGAAAAGGAAAAGCACCAGCAAGGCCATTGCTCCCTACTTGCCACTGTCTTCAGATGCCAATGGTTGCAGTTCATGCCAGCAGCAATGAACTAGCAAGTGAACAGTCACAGAGTTCCTATACATAGTTCCCACAAACAGTGCCAACACACAATGCGCTGGTTCTTTTCCAAAAAGGCAAAGATTTAATAGTCCCACCCCGCTACACTGAACACTGCTACAATGAAATACTATAATTACAGATTCCCTGTCAACAAACCATACAAGGCAATGCAATTATTTGCCGCCGCAGTGAACAACTTAAGGAGCAGGGTTTCTCTTCACAGAAGTTTGTTTCAGTAAGCAGCCGATTTCTTTTTTTTTTTCTTCCAAATATGCATAGTGTGTTCAATATCTTGTTTGGTTTCACCCAAAATGGTCACCAAAATCACTTTGAACTTTAAATAGCCACTGATACCCACTGTGCAATCAGAATTATTGCATAGGCATGTGCACATAATATGCAATCCAGCGCACAACTGCCTGTGATGGTATTGCCGATGGCTCGGATGCCCCGCTTGTGGCCCATGGCTGTCGGTACAAGACAGCATTCAAATGGCCTGCTCTTTCACTCACTTTGTGACGAAAGAGTGACAGAAATCAGTGTAAGTTTATTTTAGTGCGAAGTTATCATGTGTACAGTAACAGGTTACAATGTTAGACCTTTTATAATCAGCAGTGATTCCCAAGTGCTTCTGCTGTGGTTTCAATGCAGAGCACATTAGACCTAGCGACACCAAGCAAGCAGCGCTTAACAATCCAGTGCCGTCCTAGGTGGGTGCACTTGTTTCACTTTTGCACCGTAAACAAGCATCCCGCTAATTTTTTTTTCCCTTTTTTTTTCTTTCCGGTGCACCTCACCAAGCACTACTGCATAAATGATGGAATGACAGCGGTTTAGACGGCGTCTCAGCAACACGGGCTATGAGGGACTCTGTAATGGAAGGTTCTGTAACACAATTCGGTGCCTCATTCATCATCTCCCTTCTTCTCCTCCTCATTTCTTTAATTTCTAGAAACTGATCATCAATCATGTTCATGTAAGTGACCATATTACGCACTATTTGCTCTTACACTATGCCATTTAACACAAAACGTCACACATCACCGAGTAAGAACGGTTGAAAATGGAGAGGGACAATTCCGCACACGGTAATTAAAATGGCGCGGCAAAGTGCCATGGACACCGGGTGGCACAGCTACCCTTGAACGTTATAATTTCGATAAGGAGTCCATTCAGACGGACTGGGGGGAAGTGGGGAGAGATGACTGCTGTGCGCAGAAGGTGGTGGCACATTACTCAAGCTGTCGACATGTGTGTACAATCCATATAGCGCTATCGACTGCACCCACGTCATTTCTTTGCCCCAAGTGACAAATTGTGTTCAGCAAAGCATTCTCCGAGAGCACAGTCAATTCAACACACTCAATCAATGCTTCCCTCTCAGCATGGACTGCTGCTCTATTACACATGCATTGCAAATTCCTCTATGGCCTCATCGAAAGGGCACGTGTACTGTATTGTAATGCTCAAAACTTACAGTAGTAGGAAAATTGACCGGAAACTGATGTTTACATTTAGTGAATTTGACCCATTCAGGCACCCAAACTCTTTCTTTAGGAAAGATGTGAAACCTAACAAGGGAGCAATGTTTTTACCTGGAACATCTTCTTCTGCTGCACCATCATCATCAGCCGTGCCCTCCTCTTCTGTGCTTTCTCCTTCGCTGACTGCAGGCAATTCTGTTTCCAAGACAAAACAATACAAGAAATGCGCAACAATGCATTAAAATCCCGCCAGACTCACATAAAAAAAAACCCTCACCTTGACATTTCGACATCACGCCCTCTAATTTTAGCACCTTGGCAAGTAACATTAAGAATATGCTCCATCCCATCACAAACAAGCCTTGCTAAAAGCAGGCAACGCATTTGCAGAAAGTGAATACAAATAACAACATCCCCTTACATGGAAGTTTTACCTTGTATCTACCCACATGCACGAGAAATGAGGAATTATTTTGTTCGATAGTTGCAAATGTGACTTGGACAATATATTTCATACTCAAAAAGGTCAGCTGAAATTTAACAGATATACAGTGGAAAGAGGATTTTGTTTTATATTTAAACATCCACCTCTAATTAAAACTGTGAAAGTGAGAAAAAGCAAATCAGAAAACCACTTTCTGAAATATTGTTCTAATGCAAAAACAGCTGTCAGTACTGAAAGCATGGAAAACTGATGCCTCCCAACTGAGCCAATGCTGCCACTGGGGTGAAGTTCTAACTGGTCCTAGACATGTCACCCTGACCCTTCGAGCCACCATGGCAGCATGGAACAAGTTTTTGCGCACTGCCAGCCAAAATAATGAACAGTTTCGCCTACATGTGAAACAGCCTTTAGGTTTGTCTAGCGATTGCTGAATTGGAAAACAGACCCCCCTCATGTTCCTCCATGAGTTCTCCAAGGCCTCCGCAGTAAATTTGCCAAGCTTTGAAGCTTGGAGTGGAGGCAGCACACACTGGCTATCAGTGCAGTGGAAAAATCATATGAACTACAGAGTGGTAACGAGGAATGCGCATTGCAACATGCTAGCAGAAGCTTGCTCGTTGGTTCAAGGCATGAACCGTAGATCGCAAAAGCCACTTAGCTGATGGCACTTCTTGATCGCGAGAGTGCTGCAAGCAGAAAAGCGCACTGTGTGCTCTTGCCACACACTCCCGCCATTCTCAATGCAGGCAGGCACCCGCATCTCATGCCCGTAGCCCTCCCTTACGCAGCACTCGCAATTAGGGAGCCCCTCATTAATGTTTTTGCAGCTAGCCAGCACACTTCGCTTTACAACAGAATCTCAATGACAGACATGATCCGAGTTGAAACAAATTTTAGGATGACGTGATCCTGTAAAATTCCTGTCGGAGTACATTGTGTATGATGTGCAGAATTCTGGATGTTCTGAACACTCCCCCACTCCACTACAAATGATATGAATGCACGAGCCGCAGTTACTCCCTTGAAAACTAAGCACTGCCTACACACTGCTGATGCCACAATCGCCAGTCGTGCAGTACGCACCGCAATCGTAAATAAATCCCGCATCCCGCACCCGTACACACACCAGCATGATCCATTTCCTTTGCTTCTGCATATGTATTATGTTCATTTTGGATGATGCAAATTTCTGATAATACAGATATTAATCGTGACCCTGTGATATATACATGACCCGATATATGATGCTGTGATGAAGCTCGGATGCGACCATGGTTTATAAGCAATGGCACCACATCCGTGGAGCAGGGGAGGACCCCAAAAGCTTTTTAAAACGTCTATTATAAAAAGCGAGATCAAACTTCAAAGATAACCCATCCTTTACTACCGAACATCTTCCATAACCTGATGCCTCTTAGAAAAAGGGGTCCGCTTAGTGGGAGAGACAGGGTGGCAAAACTGCAAGCGTGTGAAAAACTTCTCTTTCTCCCTATCATCAGCTACAGCCACATCCCCTATAATGGGGTTCAACTGTTAGAGCAGCACGTATAAATAATTAAGGCCAAAGGTATAATCCAACAGAAACTGCAGAACTAACCTTCGCCCTGCTGAGCCTTTAGCATGGCCAGCCTCTCGGGAGGAACGTAGTCACCCTCCTTTTCTTCCACAAAGGGTGACAGGTGTGGGGGCAACACCTCCCCCATGAAGTAGTCCTGCTCTGGAAGCAGCTTACGGTAGTTGACGCAGTCATACACCCACTGCGGCTGCACGTAGTACCTGCATGGCATCAAAACAGATGGCATGCAAGAGGTAAGGACAGCAAAGGTGCAAGAGAGACCACATCAAACCGGCATGCACCAGCAGGTTCCCAAGAAATGTGGCACGAGAGAAATGAGCCTTCTAGCGGACTTGCGATACCGGTGGCAAGGAGCATGAACATACGCGAGATTTCAACAAACCAAAACTGCTCTGCTCCTGAAAGAACTGGCATCAATATTTTAGCTACAGCCTTTATTGACTCAGAAAACAGTAACAACACACAGACTTCAGTCTGTTGATACCAGAATTGTCCAAATCATCTCAATCGCAAATTATCAAATGATCGATGGAAAGGGCACTGAAATGAGTTTCGGTAGCATACTTTTGTTTTGCGAAAAACAGCATGCCTGTAGCATGCTTTCTCACTGAAGTGTCAACTACTACAAGAATTTTTCCAAACTGCTATAAGTGCTTGCGGCACATAAATCTGTTTTTCTTACATGATTTCCTTTTGACAACATCACTGAAACAGGTCAGTTCTATCTCGCATCCCTTTACACACGGAATTGGTGCCGCCTCTGGTCTACTGTTACCGACACACATTTACTCAATTCCAGATTGGTGTCTTGCAATCAGTATTTCAGTATATGTAATCAAAAACTAGAGCTGCAACAACCCCGCACTGATCACAAACACAGCACCATGATTTGAGTAAGCTTGAAGATGATACGGTTAGTGCAAGCCTCTTTTGTTTTTCATTAGGAGAAAGGGGTTGCATGAGATACATAGTGTGCTCACTGCAGAACAAGCACTGTGAAATTTGACACATCACCAGAAGCCAACAACTGACATTTTCTGATGCAAAAGATACAACAGAAGACAAGGCAGATAAGAAGAGAACAGTCTGAGGGCAACGACCAATAATAGCCACACTTTGATGAACGCTGCTTTTCCCACACATAATTCAAATTTTGTCTTCTACCAACTGTAAAAATAAGATGTGCATTCGATGGAGCAAACATAACATGGCATGCAAGTAAGACGACCATTTCACCAAGGGCCTTAAGTTAAGAAAGGGCAGTCCACAACCCACCTGTTCAAGAAGCGTTTCTTCACTTCTGGCCTGTCCACTATCTGGTGAGTCACCGTAGGATCATTTTCAGAGAAGGTGGAACCCACAAAAAGTGTCTCGTCCCAAGACACCTCAGCACCAAAAGATCTGAAACCAGAAGAAAATGAGAATTAAGAGCAAGCAAAGTTCTCACAGAGTGTTTCACTCTCAGCAGCAGCTTAGGCCACAAAGAACATCAGTAGCCATTCTCAAGTACCATATTTACTCGTTTAATCTGGGTCCTCGTGAAATTTGCGCCCTGTTAATTTATTACCCGGATTTATAAAAACGAAGACTTTTACTCACATATCTTGCACTCCATGCTGCGCAAGCATACCAGCATGCATGCGAGTGTGCGCAGGCCAGGCTTGGGAACGCGGGGCAACGCGGCTATGAAAGGCGAGCATGTGGTACAAAAAAAGTCGACGATTTGTTTGTAGATTGTATCTGGTAAATATAAAAGTCAAATGCGTGCCACTGATCACTTTCCTGTATGAACAGCTGTGAGAGCAAACTTCTGGTAACCTTCAGAGCGTGTGTTGAGCCAGAATGCGAAACTACCGAACCGTTGGCTGTTCCATTTGTCACTACTCAGGCAGGCTACATGCGAGGGCACTGTTTTATCGCCTTCTCCACGTGCCTCTGTCTGCTGGCTTTGCGATTGTATCGTTCCGTGTTTATTTCTCTGAACTGCACATGAGCAGTCATGCCATCATGCGGGGATCTATACAACGTGGGTCTGGGGAGAGGGGCTAAGTGCTGACTTATGTTTAGAGTCAACTTTTTTGCCCAAAGGGCACGAGTTTCAGGGTCGACTTTTATGCGGCAATGTACCCAATACACCACGCATTATTACCTTTGTAGAGTTTTCTAGGACGTGTTCGTGAAATCTCTGCATAATTCACGCACTCCCTTTTTTTCAGGAAAAGAATGTGCACAAATTACGCAAGTAAATATGGTAAGTAAAATTAGACATCTATGCATAATTCATTTTATTTGCTTCGCTGCCGGCACACACTGTCATAAATATTTTCTTTTTTTTATGAATGAAGTAAGCACACCATGTTCACAAGGAATGTCCCTGACGAGAAACTTGAAATTCTCACAGAACAGCCTCAGCACATTATTATCAGAAATTCCCAAACAAGTGACTTACGCATGTCATAGTGCAACCACATGCAAGGCAAGGTTTTTCAGTCATGAATGAGTGCAATGTCCATAAGACATTTTTGTCACCACATCGGAACACAGGCCAACTACAACAAAATTTTTCCCTTCGTAAAGACTTCTTTTCTACCAGTGTGTCATGAGAGAGTGCTAAAAACAAAAAATGACATTCATAATAGAATCAAGTGCAACAGAAACTGCTCGCAAAAACTAATTTTTTTGAACCAAAACTGGAAAAAGCATGCCACTACCAAGAGCCAGAAATGACACAAAAACAGGGAGCTTGAAACCACTTTACTGTAGCTCTAGTGTTTTGGCTGCTTGCTGCTGCCCGCAGAAACTGCAGCAGGATGGGCACGTGCTGTGTACTGTGAGCATCGTGAATTCCAATCACATTAACTTACAGCACTGTGAATCAATGCCTGCCAACTGAGACCGTTCTTTGTTTTGCGGCGTCTGCTTTTGTCCTTCGGTCACAGACGAGATTTCACTGCTAGTAGAGCTTCGCAAAAACTTTTTTTTGCATCGAGGTTAGCCACAGACGATGTGAAGTTTAAATTAAATCTGACCAAACCAGACAACGAACCCACCAGAACATAATTCAAAAGAAAACAGACTGCCATATGCCATGCAAACCTCACTGTTTGCAACACTTCAGGAATGCCCAAGGCGTGCGCTTGATGTGCAGAATGCGTTCCTGCTCCCATCAGCTACACAGCGCTTTGGCATGATAATCTCACCTAGAATTGCTGAACACTTTTCCACAGTACCGCAATGGGTCAGCCAAGTCATATTTCAGCCACCAGCTTTTCAATCCATGCCATCCCTAACCTATTCATTCTCAATGGGTCTGGCTTAAGAAGGTTCTCGGTGGTGAATACTTACGTCACATCCGTAAATGGCCTAATTGTGCGATATGCCAGCAGGTGCATGTGTCAACTACTACAAAGCTTTTTAAATACTTATAACAACAGTACTGGTCCTCTGCGAAGCGCAGAACATTGTTGCAGTTAATTTTATGACACAGCCAATAAGAGGAATTCTAACCAAAGCAAAATTTTGTTGCAGTTGGCCTTCAAGCTTCAAGAATTGTGCGTCTTACCGCAACACAAAGGTGAGCGATTCTCGCGGGACTTCTCGTCCAAGGAACACTCTCAAGCCTGAGAAGAGGTTCAAAAACTTCTTGTGCTTTTCCTCTTCACTCTTGATGTCGACATTAGTCTCACCCTCAACCTGAAACAATGCACAGAACAATCAAACAGTGCTAATGTCACGAAATAGCTAGTGACAACGTTAAATGTCAAAAAGCCATTTATAGCATAACAAAGTCTGATTAAGTGAAGTAATTTACTGACTTCTGATTAAAAATGTAATGTAATGCCCCACTGCAAAGGCAATCACACGAGTTCAGGGATCTCAAGCTCTTGAGAAATTGACTGCATCTTAGCAGGAACAAAAAAGAAAAGCCATTCTTGGTGGCTGGAATGGCCAAGAGTGTTTTGGAGCAGGCCTTGTTAAAGGAAAGTTTTTATTTTCACGACTATATAGGTGTAAAACAAACAGAAAAAAGACACTCAATAGTACAACAAAAATGTAGCAACTTGACTGTTAGAACCAGCTGAACCAGCATTCAGAGAACTAGTATCACAAATGCAACACACAATAGCCACAAAAGTGTGGCTACGACGAATTAAAAATTCGCGCATGAAACAGAACTGCATCGAAATTCAGGTCTTTCGTCCAAGTAAAAAAAAAGTCCGCTGTGCCCCTTGGTTTCTGTGGCTGTTGGCTTCTGTCATATTTATAACGAGCCCCTCATTCCTCTTCCCTTGTTTGCTTGATTGCTTAGCGAGGGCATCGGATCTGGCAGCCTTGACGCCATAGGAAGCATAAGAGGGTTCTCACGCAGCTTCCACCCTCTCCGTTCGATGACGTTCTACGTCACACCTGTGGTAACTCATGACGTTCTACGTCCGCCGCTTATGAACGTGGGTGGCGCTGATGAACACTCTCAAGTTTAGGTTACTTGTAAACATAAATACCCCCGAAAGCAGAAGATTTGACAGCCGTCGCCGTAGCTCAGAGGTAGAGCACCGGACGCGTAATTCGGAGGTCGTGGGTTCGGATCCCACCGGCGGCATGTGGTTGTTTTTTCTTCTGCTTTTCTAATCAATTAGCTGTAAGCGATAACATATTCAGTAATATTCTAAATTGATCAACACCACAAAATAAATAAATTAATTTAAAAAAAAAATCCCCTGTGCCCCTTGGTTTCTGTGGCTGTTGGCTTCTGTCAATGCAAAGGTAAATTATTTTCCTAGGTTCCACCGTAAATTTGTCAAGCCAGCCAGGCTTCGAAGACTGGAGCGGCGGCGGCTCACGTTGACTGTAAGCATGGCGTCAAAATTGTGCAAACCATGCCGCACTAGCAGAGACCTGCTTGTTGTTTAGTGGCATGATATGTGGGCAGTCTCCTGATGGCACTTTCTTCGGCTTTCAAGTTTCTTGACAGTGGGAGTGGTGTGAGCAGGAAAGCCTGCCGTGCTATCCTGCTTATGTGGCCACGCCATTCTTGATGTGAGCAGACTCCTGCACACTCGCACCCGCACCCCACAGGTAGGGCGGAAGCCCTTTTTCAAATCACTCGCATTTAAAGGGACCCTCGTCAATGTCTTGCTGCTGGCTGACCAGCTGTTCATTAGTAGTGGCAGTTGTAACAAGTAAGCATGAGTGTTATGTCTTGCACTGGGCCAGACAATCTAAGACAACCAAGCAACATCACATGTCGATACAACAGGACATGTACATCCCACGCTTCTCCTCTACGTTACCTACTAAATGAGATGCAAGCTAAAAAAAAAACTACACACGCCAAATTCGACAGGAATAAATGGTGCAATCCCCTGTGTGCTTTAACCAATGGCATGCCGATGATCAGCCACTGCCTTCATTTATTGCCGGCTTTAGACTTTCTTAACAATGATTTCATTCCTGCCAAAAACCTGCTGTCTAATAAGATGTGCAGACAGCTCACATTTGATTTTATATAAATTTATTTCAACCCAAACGCTTCGTAGAATAGCACACTACAACATGAAATTATTTAGTGAAGTTGCATGGCTACCTTGATTAGGGTACCATGCATTTTCCGGACTTCTGTACTAATCAGTTTTTGTACCTCAACATTGCACACGATAAAAGAAAAAAAAAATGTTGACAGCACTCTTTCCAACACGCTTCAACTAATTACTGGTACAGCAGTGAACATTCGCTTCACTTGTTTCGGACGCTTTAGGTTTCACCTTTGACTATGCTTTATCGCTGTGGTGCAATGTGCAGAGGCAGCCAAAACAAAAAATGGCTGAGGCTTAGCTACGGTTAAGCCTAGTCAGATGCGAAGCATATTGATGGCTAGGCTTGGTAAAGTCCCTCGCTTTGTTCTTCAGTTGTTGTAGAACGTTGTCGCCGAGCCGAATATTGAGCACGCCGCTTAGCCAGACGTTCATCCCGCTCTTCATCGGTCTCTGTGGCACGCTGAAGCTTTCGCTTCTCGTTCAAATCAGCCCTGCTTCTAGGCGGCATCCCAACACCTGACCGCCTCGTAAGTGGCCGGAGAGCGAGGCAAGCTCAGCTTTATACCGCTGCTGTAGCGTCACGTGGTCAGCCGCCGCGCCTCTGATGTGGAGCCTCCACCGCCGCGGCCGACCGCGCGAGCTGGCAGCAGCTCTAGTAATATGCTTCGCATAAAACGCTTCCTTTCGGTTTTTAAAGTGCCATCGCGATGCCGAGAAGACCACACCTTTGCCGCAAATGCGAGGAGGGCGCGAGGAAGAGCGTGTGCCACCTCACTGGGCTCACTGCAGGCCAGGGCTACACTGCAGCTACTACACTGCTGGAGACAGCCCCAACAAATGTGTGGGAAAAGTTAAAAACGTGCACAGGCTGCAGCACCGTCCCACACTCACCGACTCTCCCAACAAGATTATTCAAAAACAGGACTGGAGTGGATTTCATCAGTTTGCTTTTCTGCCTTGAATGGCAGAGAGATGCAGATGCATTAACACTACTTTGCAATGGGCAGGAACCCCTGTCATTTACTATTGGTGACAGCTCGTCTCGGCGCAATTTCACCAAAAAGCCCGTCTTTGTAACAGCGTGTAGCAGCTTTAATGAAATGGCACAGGCTGACAAAACTAGCGCACATTTCCCACCACTGCATTCTGACAAATTACCACTTCAATCAGAGTAAAGAAAGGCATTGGCCAGTAACACAAGACAAAATGCAAAATGGCGCTCACTTCAGGAAATTCGTCCAGCTGGGGAGCATCATCAGCCACATTACTCGCAAGGATCGACTTCAGTTTGCTGTTCAAGGAGGCAATGCGCTGCATGAAGAAATGAAAAAATCTCATGACTCATGCCAAAAAACATACCAGCAAAAATTCATTACATGTGACAGCGATTTGGCGACATGTAAAAGTGCATGGAGACATAAAAACAGCTGCTGCAGCTACTTTTCAATCACTCAGGCTTCTATTCGCACAGCAAAAAGTCACAAGAGCTCTTCTAAAGCATCCCTGCCAATTGAACAACAATTGTTTGTGTATGAGAATCTATTTGCAAGGACAACAGATGGGGTAACAATAGCCCAACAGCATACAACGATAATCATGAAACATTTCCAATGGTACCCACAACTTCACTGACCCCCAGAACATATCTAATGAATGGGAACAACTTTGATCCCGCCTGCTCTTAGCTGGCCTTGTGTGCAGAACATCAAATCTTTCCTAGTGCTCAAGCACCCTTACAGTTAGCTCACTCTCCCAAATGATAGTAAAGCACATTCAATAAAAAGCAAACCAGACCAATCCATCAGTGTGCTTTACATCTGAGAGCATAGAACAACTTCCAGACTATGATGAAGCACTTAAAACGTAGTTCTGCTGTCTACAACGTAACATAAACTGCATGTGCTATCTGTGCTGCTATTTCATAAGTCAACAAGACGAAAAAATGACACATGAACCGCAAAATGTTGTGACAATCTAGTTTTCCACACCCAGAAAACTAGCGTTCACTCAAGCCATGACTGAGGTTCTTACGTACACTTCGGTAGCACATTACATGTACAGCAGTAAGTTGAACTGCACACATGCAGGGTTCTTCCAAAATATCTGGGCTGCTTTGCACACAACAGAAACAGTTCTGAAGAGATGAAGCACAACCTATGCTGCACCAAATGTGATTAACTATTTTGGTGAACATGGACATTTTTCTCCATGTCCAAAAATCTACAGCATCAAGAATGCAACCAAGGCGTCATGCTGCATTTCAGAAAGTCAAATTATTAGACCTTCCGAGCCAGAGAAAACTTGCACAATCCCAAGATGATTAACTGTAAGCTCCACCAAGGGCACTTTAAGCACGAAATCTCAGCATGCCAGCTTTTTGCATTAACATCCATCCGAATTTAGCTGACATGGCTGGGAATCTAAAACATGACCGTACGTTCAGCAGCAGAAAACCATAGTCACCAAGCCACTGCAGCGGCTATATTGCAGCGCACAGCTTGGTAATGCACAAAGCGACATGTGCTTTTGCAAAGTCACATACAAGTGCGACACTGTTTTAAGTCAAGGTATGACATCAAAAGCCATTGTTTTCCCAACTATTCTCAATGCAGAAACTGAACAACTATTGGAAAAAAGATGGAATTTCTTGACAACAGGACGCAAAAGCAAGAAAACAGATTAGAGCGTTTTTTTTTTTTCATTTGAAAAGCAGAACGAAAAATCAGGCAAGCCAGATACATCCAATGATAAAACATGATTTGAAGAAGTCAGCTGCATAAAGGGAAGAGGAGCTTGGAAATCTGAGTTACTACTTTGACGAAAGAATAACTGTGCTTACCTCTGAGGCCTCATCTTCATCATCAATGTCGACAGGCTCCACAGGTTCATTTTCAAGCTGCACGTGAAAACAGAATGACTCCATTCAGTCTTTTTATGCCGATGAGTGCATAAAAGACAAACCACTGCACCCAGTGGTTACTAGATCTTACAAGTGCACTGTAGTCTCTGTGTTCTACCAGACCTTCACGCACGTGCGACCTGTATATATTTATATTTATCATGTACATATGTAAATAGATTTATTGTCAGTGTACTCCTCCCCCTGTCCTTTCTACTATCCCCTCCCCTCTTTCTTTTCACTTCTACACACTGCCTGCTATCCTTTATTTCCGCTGCCCCAGCTCAGGTGCTTCCAGCAGCGATAGCAGATGCCGGGGTAGAAAAAAATTCTTTTACCTTCCATACTCAATGCAAAAAGAAAAAAAAACCCACATCTACTCCTACTGTAGTCAATAGCCCCAATTGAAACATAAGAAGGGGCCTGTGCTAATGCTATGCAAAGGGCATTTTTAAATTCCAACCATAGTTGACGTCAGTTACACCTTGCTGGTAATGCCAGGTGGTTCCCACTAACAGTCAGTCCTCAACAAAAAAAAAAAATGCAGTGGTCCAAGCTGGACATTTCAACTGACAAGATGATAGGACTGCATTAGCCAACTCAGTTTTTCATAGCCACTGGTTCTTTTAAAGCATGAAACATTGCTGCCCTGCCTACTATGGCACGGTATTTTTGCACCCACCTTTTGTCAATTTTGAATAAGAAAGTCACAGTATGCCAGATTATGCTCTGTCAAAAACGGGTACAGCAAGCAGGGTCAATAAAGGTAAGATTTGCCGAGACAAGTGTCCCTTTTTAGCATAGAGTTTCTTACTATTACCTAGAGGGAAAGCTGGCAGCCCGTCTATGGAAGTTTGCATGGCGACCCCTCGAGACCACTTCAGCCACCATGGGCGCTCAAAGCATCATGGGACGGTGAGCTACTTGTTGCGGAACTGCAACTTTTGGCCAAAAAATAATGCAAAAATATATCTGTTTGATAACTACAAACGTCCTAACATTCAATATCTTGTCTAATGATTGCAACAAACGAGCAGAAAAGAATTTAAGTGCAAAGTTTGCCCAAAATAAGAGACGACTCGCTCTCCTATTGGCCAAGTAGTGAACACTATAAAAACTAATATTTCGTAATTAACAGGCGCACTTTTAAAAGTATATATGTTTTCAAAAAAGATGTTGCTTAAATACTATAAAAGGTTTTTTAATGGCATTTCGGAAAAGTGAAACCTTTTATTGGCGTCGTGTGTCGTCGCGTTTTCACTACTATGTCTTTTGCACACTGCGTTCGCGCGAAAGTCGTCTGCGCACACACGGACAGCGTTTTTGGAATGAAACATCTTAGTAATGACACTCCGTGTTCCTGAAAAACTACGACTGTCCCGCAACAAGTAGCTCACCGCCCCATGATGCTTTGAGCGTCCATGGTGGCTGAAGTGCAGCGCCGCCAGCTTTCCCTCTAGGTAATAGTAAGAAACTCTATGCTTTTTAGGATACCAGGTACACATGCAACACCTAATTGCACTATATATTAACTTCGCTGAACCTACAACCTGAGACGCTCACCTTTGGTGGGTAGTGGAGGTTTAGTGCATGGTACAGCTTGTAGTTGACACAGCCCATGAGGGTCACATAGAAATCAGTGAAGGTCACCATTACCTTGAAGTCCACATCAACTGGTTGCTGCAACGGTGGTAAACACGATAAGTATTTTGTTTGAAATGCTGAAATGTGCAAATAAAAGCCCTAAATCCTACCCGGAATGAGAAATTGTGAGGCACAATCCATGTTATCGTCTGGCCCATGATTTCTGCTTGGTAATAGTAACCCTTGATGGAGACGAACACTTTCCGCAGTGCTCGAGTCTCGATGACATAGTGCATGAACTCCACTGAAAGAGAAATGGCACTTGGAAAATGGAAACTAGGAAAGAGCCTTAAAATCAAAAGTAGGCAGCCATGCAGGTTACACACAATATTAAAGGGACACTGAGGAGAAATTGAAGTTGGCTTGTATCGACAGAATACCAGCTCCTGATTACAAAAACGCCACTCATACTGACAACAAAGCTCTTGTAACGTAGAAAAGAGCAAGAACCAAAATACAGGTATCGCCGCCACAGGCCAAACTCGCAAGTACAAGCGTCATGACGTCATATAACAAAACAGTGTTGCTAGAACCAACAGTTCTAGCAACGCTAGGACACGAGAAGCACAAATCACTGAGGCGCAGCCAATGCATGCGCAAATCTCCTTGACGTCGCCAGATGGCGCCACGTGCCGGGCAGCTACGCGCTCGCCTGAAGCATCGGGACCAATCAGCGCCTGCTCGCCGGCGTTAGGTGGGCTCCCGGTATTCCGCTAGCGGTATCAAGGTACACGGTATGCTAAAGGTGTCTATTTGCGAGAACTTCGTTGACGACTTCGAGAACGAGATCCATCGTAACGCTCGCAAAACGCCGGTGCAAACGTAAGCGAAGCGACTGTAGCGACGGCCGCAATAGCCGATAGATGCCTTCAACGTGCGGCCGGCGGTAGCTTTCTTTTCGGCTGCTGCTAGGCCGCACTGCTGGCAGCCAGAAATCACGGAGTCTGCATCACGTCATGTCACGTCATGTTTCACGTCACTTAGTCCTCTGTCGTCATAGCCGAATCCCAAGTTTGAATCACAGCGGCGGGAAAAACCTTTTCAACTTCGAATCTAAATCTCTTAGAAATAAATGCATTTTTCGCTGCCGGCCAAGTGGCAACAAAGCCATGACATGCCGAACTATCGGATTTTGCTATAAAAAATATATTAATAGTGCTCTCCTCAGTGTCCCTTTAATGTGAAGGTAGGCATTAAGGCCAATTCTTAAATTCTCTATGGTATCTACACTTACCAATGACTCTCCGGCACAACTGCACAAGCTGTGGCTTAATGACTTTTCCTTTTGGGAAAGATGAGAACAGATAGCACATGGAAAGGGCATCATCAATGTCCCTCAATGCATCCACGAAGGTAGGGTACCTAGCAAAGATAAGAACATGTCATGACCTTGCTTTGAAGACAGCTTTACATACCTGAAATGTCACTCTTGGCCTCTTTTCACTCATCATTTCTTTTCAAAGTATGTAAAACACAGCAGAACTTGTCGGGCTAGTTGGTTCATTACAGTTGCAAAGTAAAAACTGCGCGAACGAGACACGGATGGCGAAGAGGCAAAGACGCACACAACAGCGTTAGTGTGCGTCTTTGCTTCTTTGCTGTCTGTGTTTCGTTCCCGCAGTTCTTTCTTCGTAAAACACAGGCCACAAAGAATTTTAATCTAAGCTACCTGTGAGCATAAGTTATGTGTTTCCTATCTATGGACATATTTAAGAAACAATTGGTAAAGAAACATTAAAAATTTAGGGGACTCTACCTCCCTGTTCCAAAAAATCCACATTTAAAAATCAAGGCAACTGGAAATGAGCTCTTACTCAAGCTTACCTTTCTTTCACAATGTGGTCAAGCCTGTACACAGGTTCGTTGTTACGAATGTGCTCAGCAGTGTCGCGTTCATTCTTTCCAATAGCTTTCCTCAGCCTCCTGATGAAGATCTAATCGAGCACAGCAAAAGGAAATTGCATGCGAAGCATTAACACAGAGCACTTCTGCCCCTATTATAAAAACATGCAACACTGTTACAATGACAACGTACAGTAGGTGAAGTTACAAGGAAACATTTCGTAATGAGAGGTCTTGTTAAGAAATACTAGTGGATTACATGTGACCCTGAGCATCAAAACATGACAAAGCCATTCAAGCCATTCAATCTAAGAAATATCACAATCAGAAAGAAGCGCGAGAACTACTTCATACAAAACATTTCGCTAAAATTACAGCACATGCAGCGGAAAGAAGGCACACCGTTGTCTAGATGCAACTGCAACATACAAACGTATACAAATGCAAGAGGAATCAAAGGCGCAGAAAATGCTCACCTTGAAGTCCCTAAACTTCTGGATGATGGGTTCATGGGCGATGAACTTGATGTCTTTCACAAGGTAGAATGTGTTGTGCGCAGAGTTGCCGTGGTTGACATGTCGTCGGTGTTTTGGTTCAACCGGGTAGATCCCCTTGAGAATACATAGCCTCCTGAAAAGTGGTTCGCACAATAAATCACTCATAGTCCTCCTCAACAGTGTTAAGGGCCATTTACGTCAGCGACACAAGAACAGAAGTGCGAACGAAAGGTTGGCACGTACCTGAAATCTTTCAGCGACAACTGTAGTTTTCTGCATGCTCTCCTTCTACTTATGTAATGTGTCGCCGCTCCTGAAGTTCCCTGCGATATTCATTGAAGAAAAATTTACCGCCACTGCTATGTGACATGCAAGGGATCGTCACAAATGTTGACTGATCATGAGTCGACAGACAACGACCAGCGCGATGCGTTCACTGCGTACCTATAAAATATATACCTCAGTAATTCAGAACGCCGGTATTATTTTCACTGAACAAGTTTATTTCTCCGATCCTCTACATTACTCAGCATATTTCCCCGCTAACATATAGAAATCGCACGAAAGCTGCCATAGTTCACTCAACGATGAAAGCACGAGTGTCAGCGGTCTAAAATTCACAGGAAGGAAAGAATATCGAATGTTGTCCTTAAACGATGAATCACAGTTCCATGACTCCTGCTTTTATAGAATATTTGAGAGGCAGATCACCAAAATACGCAGCACTTACTTTCTTCTTGGGTTTCCGTGCCATCGCGCCCGTCAACACACGTGCGCATCAAACGCGAAAGGGGGGTGCCCAACGTTGCCGAGCCGCGTGCACGCACTGGCTGAAATCGCTGTAACCCTGAAACCGCTGAAACCGCTGTAACGCAGCGTGGTGAAGTGTGTGCGGCTTATCATCGAAAACATAAAGCCTACGTTGAGAACACTATACAAAAATTTAAAATATTCATTGGTGAGCTAAATTATGAACATTTTCATACATATTTTACGAACTAAGTTTATAATTTGCAAATTTTTAAGCATGAAACATTTTTTACGTTCCAGGACGATAAGGAAGACCCCGTGAAGCCCATGCCTCTTCGAGCTTGAATAAACCTTAAAAAAGAAGAGCGTGTTTATCTGTCATGGTTGAAAGTATAAATGCAAAAGTGTTATAAAGTTTGGTCTGCTCCTCTTTTTGCTCAGTGGCGGCGCGGCGGCCATGTTTCGGTGGAGATGAAACGCAAAAGGCGCCCATGTGCTGTGCAGCAAGTCAGTGCACGTTAAAGATCCCCACGCGGTTGAAATTACTCCAGAGCCCTCCAATACGGCACCTCTTTCACTCCCTCCTTTATCTCTTTCCTCACGGTGCGGTTGAGGCACAGTGAACTATATACTTCTAGTTCACTGTAGTTGAAGTGTACACCGGGTATCTTTCTTCGAGATATCGGAACTCTTTTTCAGAGAGCGAGGGTGATGCTTCGCTAATGCACTTATGCATATTTTTTTATATACAGCACGATCTATAGATTTATCTGCTAAGCTGGGAAGAGCAAATTTTCAGAAGGCGCGTATTTTGAAACTGCAGCGTGCAGCCGCGGCAACGGCGACAATGATCGGTCAAATGCCCACTCTCCGCCAATGCTTCTACTGTTGGGCAGTGCTGCCGTAATCTCTCATTACTACAGCGTCCGGTTTGTTCGATGTAGCACCTCCCGCAGGACAGTAGGATTCAGTAGATGACGGCGTTTTTGCCCGTGACAAACCTATCGGCGTGCTTTATGCGGCAATCCTTTTTTGCCTGGTTCAACACGTGTTGCACATCCCGGGAAGTCAGGTGCCGTGACCACAAACGGAATGCCACATCAGGGAATGGCCACCGGTCTCTCCCGTTGCGGTTCTTGTTCACTTGGGTGATGCTCAGATGCGATCCTCCTGGATGAGAGCTTCAATCACCGAAGCTATTGCGCAAGGATGCCGTGCGCGGTTCATCCTTTGGAGCCGGAATTGCACGCTGTCGTTCACTTCACGTTGGCAAGGTCTTTCATGAGCAGCGCGCAGGCAATTTTTAGACTGATAGTTTAGAATACCGTTTTTGGAGCAAGGCTGATCCAGCCCGCCTGGTTTTTGCCAATAACAATGCAGATTCAGCGGAGATATTCCTGCTCTGGTATTTCATAAGTGGAGCTCAGCCCGAAAACGCACTCTTTGCAAATGTCGAGGATCGAGATGAAAGCCATTGACCTCCCCTCAGGTGGAACCCTTGCAAGAATAAAACATAATCTTCAACATATATCAAAACTTTAGCCACATTAGCTAAGCCAATGCGCTAAGCAATTTTTTTGTCACATTATGATAAAAAGAAGTCACTTAACACTGGCTCAATGCATGAACTAATGCAAACACCAAGCTTTTGGACGATGAATTTCTCTAAGAAATTAACGATGGTCGAAGCAAGATAAAAACGCAGCAACTCCAAGAAATTGTCAACGCAGGCAATTCTGAAATGCCATGGCCGTAGTCATCAATCGAATCTTTTAGCGCGCGAAGTTCGCCCTGCGATGTGGAAAAAAATAAGGGTAGGTAGGTAAAAACTTTATTGATGAACCAAGTAAGGGAAGGAAGTAGGGGATGTTTGGTTGGCTTGGTTCTTAATCCCGGTTGGCGGCCATCAGTCCATGACTTCTGGCGACCTTCTCCGCCCATTCTACCAGCCTCTTCTGTGAGGCCGGCTTGGAGCTAGAGACCGCGATCTCCCAACCGTCTAGGTCTGTGAGGTTCCAGCGAGATGGTGGTTGGAGTTCTCGGCATATGAAGAGTATGTGTTCAAAGTTTGCTCTCGGAGCCCCACAAAGAGAGCATTCGGGCTTGTATTCCCAAGTGAAATTGGCCGACGGCCGACCATCGGTAAGCAATTGGAGAGTGCTCGGCAGCCGGTATCCTCGGCCAACCAATGGCGGCCCCTAGACGGGCCGTGGTTGGCTGCCATTGGGCTGGTTAATAGTTGGCCAAAAACGTTCAGCCAACTACCGGCAAATGATAGGGAATTAGTCGGCACCCAACGCTCGGGCAACCACACGGGGACCATCGTAGGGCCATGGTTGGCTACCCACTGGCTTGGCCAGTGATGCCAGCCGCAAGACGCACGCGCAGTAGGCGCGTGGAAATTGCGGACGAAACGCTCGATCGACGTACGTTTCATATTATCTCAATATTCTTTTTTACGAATACACTGCGCGCATCACTGCATGCATGGTGAGCCTAATTAAGTTATCAATCGGTGAAATGTAATGTGCAAGCAATATGCAGGTGCAGTGCTGCTGCATCAATTTCGTTTTAATGCTGAGCATTTAAATAACTGTCGGACGTGTGCAGTTTCATCGAGAGATAAAAAGGAAAGTCCCGTTATTCTGACATCAAACGAAACCGAAACTCAAAAGTTTCTGTTTCGATGTTTTATTGAAACTGGCAAGTAAATGTTTTTTTATGTAGACGTAGTGAAGCAGTGTAAATTTTAACTTGCATAATTTGAGAACAAAGAATAAAATAACACATTTATATTACTTTTGTTTCTTGCGAACATATTTTCGACAGCACATCTACGAAAGCGCGGTGTCAGTCACAACGACTGAATTTGCGACGCGATGCCCATCCCGCGCTTTTCACTCTCGTCGCGTCGCGTCTAAAGTTCCGTATTACGCTGTAGCGGCGTAGCTGGCAGGGTGCTTTGGATTTGAAGCATTGGTTGTTCCTGCAGTGCCGTGTCTTGGCCTTTCACCATGACAACACCGCCTGATCTAAACGTCGGAAGGTAAGACCTCATCATGGAGCGGTTCTTGAGGGCGAAACGTCGCCGAGAGCTTTATCTGGCGAAGGCGGGCAGCGTGCGGTGTTTGCAGCAAGTCACAGAAGACGCAGAGGCGGCAGCTTGCTCTGAGACATTCCCCCATTTGCAATCCGACAATCCATCACGTTTAGCAAGTGTTGGAAACGATAGATTTGCACCGCTCGGGGACAGCTTAGGACAAGCATATGCAGCAGTGAATACTTTTGAATCCTCTGTCATCGCAGCAGAGGCACAGTGTTGTTCAAGTGCAGATCAAGCTGAGTCAGATGGAAGTGACTTGCGCGGCCAAAACGCTGGTCCTGTGGAGCCTGATGAACATGACTTGATTGATGTTCCCGATAATGCCGAGTGTCCAGAGGGGATAAGGAGCCAGTTGAGGGCTTGGGCTGTGAAGCATCATATCAGGAGAGCGGCAGTTAATTCACTGCTTGACATTCTTAGGCCGCACTTCACTGATCTTCCTAAGACACAGTCTGCTCTAGTGTCCACGCGACAAAGCGTGCCGCTTGAGAAACTCGGCAATGGTGAGTACGTTCATTTTGGCCTTCAGAGAGGCTTATTGCGTGCATTGGACATGTGGCATTCGGTTCCAAGTAATGTTCTCTCAATATCAGTCAACATCGATGGCCTGCCTCTGTTTAAGAGCAGTTGCACACAAGTATGGCCCATACTTGTACAGGTTCACCACCCTCACAGCCAACAATCTGATATTATTTTTCCTGTGGGGATCTTTTGCGGCACATCGAAACCGGCTTGTCTGGATGAGTACCTCAAAGCGTTCATTGAAGAAATGGGCCCTCTGCTGTCAAATGGTATTCTACACAAATCCACTGCTTATAAGGTGGTACTAAGAGCCATTCTTTGTGATGCACCAGCGAAGGCCTTTGTGAAAGCCACGAAATTATTTTCTGGCTACTATGGATGTGACAAGTGCTGCACCAAGGGCGTCTATCTTGGGCGCATTACTTACCAAAACATGGACAGCCCACTGCGCACCGATCAGTCATTTGGTGATCAAACTCAGACGGAGCATCACAAAGGCATTTCCCCATTGACATCAATTGGTATCCCGATGGTAACAAGCTTTCCATTAGACTACATGCATTTGGTGTGCCTCGGTGTTGTGCGAAAGCTTATTGGTTACTGGTTGCGAGGTCCATTAAAAGTGCGGCTGGCACACTTCTCAGTTATGCAAATATCGGGGCATCTGGCTACAATGCGACAACACATAACTAGTGATTTTGCACGAAAACCCCGAGCAGTCGACATGTTTGAGCGATGGAAGGCTACAGAGTTCAGACAGTTCTTGTTGTATTCAGGTCCTGTTGTTTTGAAGAAAATTTTGCCGAGGGCTATGTACGAGCATTTTCTACAGTTACATGTTGGCATTGCAATTCTTTCTTGTTCATCAATGGACTGTTTCATAGACTATGCTGATCAGTTGCTGCGCAGTTTTGTAAGCAAGTGCAAGTCAATTTATGGGAAAGAGTCCCTAATTTACAATGTACATGGTCTCATTCACTTGGCCAATGACTGCCGGCAGCTTGGCTGCCTGGATAACTTTAGTTGTTTCGCTTTTGAGAACTACTTGAAAGATCTCAAGGCTCATGTGAGGTGTGGAAAGAAGCCTTTGGAACAGCTTTACAGCAGAATCATGGAAGAACAAGCCTGTTCAGTTGTTGGAAGTGGATCCAGTGCTGAATTTTCTGCATGTGGAGTCCTTCCCTCTTCTTGTCATTCCAGTGGTCCTGCTTTGTCGTACCCTACCCTGAAGCAGTACCGTAAAGTGGTGTGGAGGGGGAGCGTTATAAGAACAAAACAGCCAGACAATTGCCTCTTACTTAGTAGAAACAGGATTGTTCTTGTCAGCAATTTTCTTTTGTCTGGGTCCGAAATTCTCATTGTTGGTAAACTGTGCAAGAACGAAGGCGACTTCTACACACGACCCTGTAGGTCATCGCTACTGTCAGTCTTTAAAGTTTCTTCTCGTGGCAGCAATCTTGAAGTATTTTTATTTTCTGACGTTGTCTGCAAAGGCCTGCTTTTGCCCTTCAAGGGAAAGGATGTTTTTTTTCCACTGTTTCACCTCTTCTGACTTCTTTTCATGTTGCCCAGGCATTTCAAATATCTTTGTTGTTTGAGATCATCTGCAAAAGACAGCTTTTGCCTTTAAAAGTATTTTTCTCTGTTTTACATCTTCTGATTTTTTGCATACTCCAGTTGTAGGTGCTTTTGTGGCTTTTGAAAACCCCCGTGTTTTTACTAATGCATCATGAAGATCATGTCAGTGCACTGTGTATGTGGCTGCGAACCCAAAGCTGTTGATGTGAAGTGCTAGTGATTGTGAAGTTGGGACGTGACAATGCAAAACTGCTAATTGAAGTGTTTGCGGCTGTGACATCTGGAGTTGTCAAGATTCAGCTCCGTGTGTTTCTTCTTGCCTACGAAACACCGGCTCATTTTTCTAGAACGTAAGCACAACAATCATTTGATGCCAGCATGTTGCAGTGTTTTATATGCATGCTGTGTTGATGCATGCACACAGAAGCTGTTCTTAGCAGCCAGATGAAGCTCTTGATTTTCTTCTAACTGCTGAACTAGAGCCAAGGGATTTTCACTTTCTAAGCCACAGTGACAGGCACTACACTGCCCTTGGGTGAATGAAGCATGCGAGTACATATAGTCTTGCTTGCATTTGATGCTGATTTCTGAATACCCCAGGATCAGGTTAATTGTGAAGTAGCTCTGTAGCTCTTAGAAGCGCATTCGGCTCCTGTGCCACACTATACTGTCCATCTCATTTGGTTTTTGTTTTATGTGCCATGTCTTGTTCACACATATTGTAATACTTCTCCCTGCAGGTTTCACATTGTGGAATTTACTGACGAAGGTAGCACGTATGTGGTGCCCGAAAGCTGGGTGAGAAGGGAAGGTGGTAGTGCAACTTGCTATTGGCCACCAACGACAGCAAAAAAGGAAGTTGACCGCATGATTTCATTAGAAGTACCTGTAGAGGACAACTGGCAAGGCTACAAGGCAAGAATTCTTGCAACTAAAAGTGAGCACCATTTTGTTTCATTTTTATAGTGATAATATAGCACAAGGCTGTCTATGTCTGGTCTTTTGTAATGGACATGCATCGCTTTAGTACTGGAACTTTTATTATTTGGTGTAAGGTTAGGAAGAATGTGTTTAGCAACAATTCTCTTTTAAAGATGATGCAACATAACAGTACTCTTTGTATGAAGTTGCCACCTACTGCACAAAAATGCTTCTGAAATATTGTTTATATGCAGTTATTAAAATTTGAAAACTTTCTCACGGGTGCTCTAAAACTGTTTCTTGACCCAGGCACATATGAGCGCGCCAAAGAGTGTCTTCCACATGCGCTTATAACTTCACATCTGGACTCGGAAGACTCAGTTTCTGAAAAGAAGCGCCGGAGAAAGCGAAAGGCAGTGCTTCTTTCGGACAGCGAAAGTGGTGACGACATTCTCGTGGTTCGGTCACCAAGCACTAGGATGAAAAGTTAGTGCTTGTTGCATTTCGCTCATTTCTTGTGACTTGTTTGTTAATTTTCTCAATTGCACTATTGCTGAATACATGATTTTTCTTCTGTGGGGCAGTTATTTTCCTTTGTTGTTATATTTCTTTCATGTAGGAAGGAAAATATCTGGCATGAGCCAGGGTGTCCAAGAACATACCCCCTTCAGAGGCAACTCTTCACAACAAGTCCACATTCAAGGTATAACACTGCTGTGTGCTGCCATATTTTTATGTGAAAGTAATTAGGCATAATCATATTGTTTAGTCTATATTGACCTTAAACTGCTTCATTGAATCAAACATTGAAGAGCATATTGCAACAAAGTATGTCTCTGAAAACTTTATAGATGGCTTCGTGGCTTCAAGGGAAAGACCTGTTCAGAGGGTGTATTCTAAGTCACCTATGACAAAAAACAGGCACATGAAAGAGCTTCCAGGAATGTCTCGCCTAGCAGAGAGATTTGCCAGACATGGTGGTATGGAGTTATTTCTATATATTTTACTGTTTCATTTTGTCTGTAGTTCATTTCAAGCTGGCTGTACGTCATTTAGTAGTGATTTTAATTACTGTCAGTAACCAACTAATTTCTCTTGCTTTCGAGGGTCTTAGATTCAGCAATGTATTGTGCTTACGACTGAAACATTTGCATCTAAAAATTATATGCTTCTGCAATGAAATTGCAGGTCTTCAGGACAAAGCCACCACACCCTCATGGGGTCACGACAGCAGCACTGACTGTGAAGCAGGTGTGATATCGGCTGCGTTTTTTAACAACCTTATCTTTCGATTTTTATTATTTATTGTGTGATCTTATGCTGCACACATACTGAAATGAGTCGAATAAGATTAAAAATTCCGAATACCATTGACTTGTGTAAACTGTACATTGCTCCATGATGGTTTCCAAAGGCAGTTGAAAGGTTCAACATCTGGCATACTACAGTGACGCTGCTGCTGCCTAGTTTAGTTTTGATAACCTTAGTTCAATGTTTGAAGCTTATGAGGCTGGACTCTGAGGATACATAGTTATCAGTAATAAAATGTGCTGTATAGAATTGGGGGCTTTTGTTTACTGGGTGCAACTTGTATCTAAAAGCCTTGCTGTGGGCTGAGTGCTTTACTTTTATTGTGTGACATTTTTTGTGTTGTGTATGTTTACTTGGTGTCATTTCACTCCCTTTATGTGTTGCGCTTCCGATGAACATGGACTTCAAAACTAAGCTGGTAAAGGCCAAACCACACCTCCAAGCCACCACATTGAGTAGCGCATTCCTTACAGTAAATAAAAAGGCATTTCATGTGGGGTCAGCTCACATTTATTCACTTAGAAGCAGGTATTCACTTGTAAATTTTCATTTTACAAATTATAGCTTGAATACATCGTGCACTGGGGTACACAAACTTGCATTTCGAAGGCATTTGAAACTGTCGAATGTTTCTGTGGTGCTCTTTCGACTGTAATGGCATTTCAACTTAATGCTCTGTAACAGCACAGCTGTTAATGCTTACAGCACGGGTATGAGATGCTCCTTATGGGAAATGTGTATAAAAATAGGTACCATATTTTTTGTTTGTTACAGCTCCTGCAAACACAAGTGTCCCGAAAGAGGCCGGTAGCCTGCCTGCATGGTTCACAGGTATGAGTGCACCTACAGCTTTTTTTCTTTAGTACCAGTTTATTTGCTATCCAAACAATATATGATGCACTGTGCCTTTGACAATACTTTAGATGTTGATGTACGAGTTATTCGGGCCTGTAAAGAGGAACAGTATATAAGTTTGAAGTTCTAAATACTCGACTGTAGTGCATAGAGGGCTGATGCTCTGCTTAGTACTTAGCAGAAGTCAAATTCCCTTTTTCTGGATTTTGCCTCAAAGTTGTTCTTATTTTGCTTGTAGCCTTCGAAAAGAAAGTTTTTGACAACCAGATGAAAATAATCATCGAGCTGAAGAGTTTGAGATCACTGCTAACTGCAAGCAAAGCAACAAGAGCTTTAGTTTTGCCCCAAGATTGCCCAAAGCTACCTGCATCAACAGTGGAAGATGTCCAAGCAATTGAAGAGTATCTTTCCTCGGAAGGGAACATGGAAGTACTTGTAAGTCTAATTTTTGCTCTTTAAACTTTTCCTCGGCTTTTCTTTAATGTTTGGTATGATGTATCTGCAGACAAACTACTGCTCAAGGTTTGGCGGCACGGATTTTCAAGACACAGTGCGAATTTTGATGCGAAACTTGATGAGCAAAGCAGCATCACTGCGATTCAGCTGGAAAGGGTCTCACGGCTGCAAGCACGCGTTTGCTGAGATGAAGAACATCAATAACATGATCCTGGGTAAGTGATTGTTTACACTGGTGAAGAATTGTCATGCTGTGCTAAACATGCTGGTCATTTTACCAGCCATATATTCTTCAGTACAATACATTTGTCCCAGGTGGTGGAAATTCCTGGAGCCCTCCACTAAGGTGTCCCTCATAGTCCATGTGTTGCTTCTGGGACATTAAATCCCGCAATGTTTTCCCAGGAAAAAAATAATTTTAAGTGCTTCGAGATTCTATTCTATTTAGTCTACTTTGTCATGAAAAAATTTCGTGTACATTCTTAATTTTGGCACTGCAGTGACGTGGACGTAATGAAATGCAGGTTGTAAATGATTTGCCTGTATATAAGGGTAAATATGCATGTTGGCGGCAGTGTAGCTGTTTTATTGTTGGCTTAGATTGCCTCATTAAAGCAACTTGTTAAAACAATTGCTACTGTATACTGCATCAGGTTTCATGCAATTGTAAAAATATTGAATTTATAATGCTGCTTGCAATTGTTTAGTGCTATTTACAATGGTACACACAATGCCTAATTTTTCAGTATATAAGGCCCTGATTTTAGCTAAAACATTTATAATACTGTTGTGAAGACATTGAACACTGCCCACAAATATATCATAATGGATGCTATGTACAAAGGACAGCTATTCTAGGTTATTGCATTTTGCCCTCATTGCTGCATGTTATTTTGGGTTTAAAGTGAATATTGCAATGATTATAGATTATAGTGCTGATTACTGTTATATCCGAGTCTGGACTACAAAGCACCGGATTATTTGGTTGGAATATCACTGCTGAGCTGGTTTGAGCCTTTTTGAAGTGGTGGCATTTGTTTTTGCTCTCTTCTTTTATCGTAGCCTGCCTGAGAGCACACTACCCTGAAGAAGCAACCCTGCAGAAAAGCAGCGCTGTTATAAAGCGCTGGCTGATTGGCGCGCAGGATCGGGAGGGTGGCCGCAGCCAGAGGCGCCAGCCGACTCGTGCAAGGGAGGCAGTGGGCACAGAAGAATAAGACTTCACTTCACTTCTCTTTCTTCACTTTAAAGACCCCCTTCAGGGAGTATTACATAAGGGGTTGGTTAATATATTCAACAATCATAAATGTGCGGCAATCATAAACAATCATATTGAACAATCATTGCAGTATCATACAAATGGTTACAGTGGATAAGAATGAAGGTGGGCAAGTGATGGCGGCAACATCGGCAGGGAGGGCATTCTAGTCAACAATGGTGCGGGAAAAAAAAGAACCCGAAAAAGTTGCAGTACGCGATAGAGGCCGGGCGATCTGAAATGGGTGTTACACAATACTTGTGGCGCCAGATCGTTATATATATTAGGAATAAAAGCGGACCGAGCACAGATCCCTGTGGAACACTCGATGTTATGGGGAGAGTGCCTGAGTTGTGATTGTTAATAGATCGAAACAAACTGAGAACAGTTAGCTAGGAATTCTTTAATTCAGTCTAGAATATTAGGGTGCAAATTTATAAAAGGCTAGTTTCAGTGATAGGCATTGGTGTGGTACCTTGTCAAATCCTTCGCGAAATCTAGAAATAATTAATCGGTCTGTATGTTACGGTCGAGGTTAGCATGCAGGTCGAAAGTGAAGATTGCCAATTGGGTCTCGCAGGAAAGTCCCCTACGAAACCCGTGCTGAGCCGGATGAAGAAAGTTGTTAGAATCTAGTCATCCTTCCAGTCACCCGGTAGCATTCCTGGTGAAAGTTATTCTGAATACAATAATAAAAGATATATATGGCTGAAATGAGTTTGATGTTTTTCAGTATTTTGTAAGATTTCACCGTACCCATGCGTTTACAACAAGTGGAACTGCTTGTATACTGATGTCTGCATAAAGGAACCCATTAATAATTGCTGCAAGTTCGTCTTCATTGTTTGTGTCTCCTCAAGATGCCTGTGCATACAGGTCAGATTCCTCATGGCCAAAATTTAGTTTTCAAACGTCATATATAGATAAGGTAACCATGATTTGTCATTGATTCACAATCTAGCAGGGCACTGGCTGGCGACGGCAAGGTCGGCATACGGCCTCGGCCCTATGTTGGCAGCCAAAGGTCGGCCGGTGTGAGGCCAATAACCAATCCCGACCTCGGCCCAACCTAGTTTGCCAAGCTAGGGCCAAGGTCGGCCAGGCCGGCTACCGACTTTGGCCCAACATAGGGCCGAGGTCGTTTTTTCAGTTGGGTTGATCCGGGTGTATTAGTGCCAGATAGGCCGGTGAAGGAAACGTTCTGGACTGGAGTTGCCTCCATATAATCTGTTGTTCCTTCGTGAGGGTGTGGTGTGGTGGTGGATATGTGAGCCTTCCCTCTCTGTAGTGTAGCGTGATTTCATTGTAGGTGATTAGTCTGTCCCGCGCGCAATCCCTCTCCACTGTTCGGCCTGCTCGGTTGACGTACGCTCGAGCAATAGAGGGCGCCTCCTCGTTTCCGGGGTTGCCTGCGTGGGCTGGCACCCAAACTAATTGAATTTTGGAGAAAAATAAAGCAGCGACGTCAATTCAAAACCTAGAAAGTGATTCCCTAGCACATTCTTGAGCACGAAGCAATGAGATAAGCTCTTCCGGACTTTTTGTCATGAAAGGATCCTCAACTCTAAGCATTCTAAATCATTCGAAGATGATTTTGAAGAAACTTTCGAAAACTGCCTTGCAACGTATCGCGCTCACTTACAATGACATGGAAAATTACGCCTTCTTTACGAGTTTTTGCAGCGAAGAAAATGTTTAGAGATCCGTTTTTTTTTCTGCCGTGAGAGTTTCTTTTTTTTTTTTTGAAGGTTTGTCAAACTGCATCTCTCACAAAAGGCTAAAGCTCGCGGTTTCAGCTTACGAGCGATGGTTTTTGAGGCAACAAAATTCGTTGGCAGCACTATTCGTTGCCTATCACTTGCGCAAAAACCGCACAGGTCCTCGCTCGTTCTCACCTTCATGAGCTGTGGGGATGGGTGGGTCATATATGCTAGCAATATATAGTTAACTGCGCAGTTAGAAAGAAAAGGGTGCTGTTTTGCTAGAAAGAACTGTGGAAAATGGAAGCCTCATATATTTATGAAGGCTCCACGGGCATTCATATATAAAAGCATTGATTCCATTCCGAGACTGCCTGAAGTGTTCTATGTAACACTTCATGCAGTCTCAAAAAGGAACCAGGTGTGATGTTTTTATTTATGGATGCCAGTTAAATGTGTACCACAGCGGATGGAAATAGTTGGATAAGTAAATTAGGAAGAAACCTAAGCAATAAATGTTTTTGTGTTTATGTAAGTACGAAATTCCTGGATGCAAGATAGCAGAATAAACATTACTCGTATTTTATTCATCATGATTTTACACGATTGACAGCAGTACTGGCACCGTGAACGATCTTCTGAAGAGCCCGATTAGTTGCCCAAACATTGGTCAAGAAAAATAAATAGTACACGCGATTCGTTTTATACTTAAAACGACAAAATGCCACTCTTGTCCGGACAAGAGCTCTAGCAAAAGCCAAGCTGAATTTCATGGCTCAATGCATACTGAAACTTGGGAGCAAGCAGGCAATTGCTCATACAGACGCTGATGTGTCCTCCTCACCGATGAATACGTTGAATAAACGTCGAAGGTTTGCGGCTGCGATGCTCAAGCTCAGCACGGTCGTTGAGTTCTTTAAAGGAGACAAAACGATTTTCCGTGAACGTTCTTTACTTAAAAGAGCGTGACTAAAAGTATCCCAATGCTTCAGAAGGCTGTTTCGCTTATGAAGGTCCCTTGGGATGGTTTCTTATGTGTGATGCCAAAGACCTGCATGTCATGATGTTGCTGCTGTTGGTGCGGCTGCGCCCTCTGCTGTGGCACCCTGAAGCTAAGCACACCCATCTCCCAAGCGCGGTTCAGCTCATCCTCCAAGTCGGTCAACCTCGACTCGTTGCCGTCCGACTCGTTGCCGTCGCCGGAGGACACCGAGTTTGTGCGCGTCGGCATCTTACTGGACGGCGGCATTTTACTGGACGGAGGCATATCCCTAATCCGGCAAGACTGGAAGTACACGCTTCCCTTTTCCGGGTAGACCATCTGTGCGACGAAACCGTTTCGCGGCGTGCCGCTCGAGTCCATGGAATCCAGCGGTTGCTTGCAGGACGTTTCGGATCTGGTCCGTGTGCTCTGCGAGCAAACGCATCGTTGGGATAATGTTACAACGTGAAGACAAAAAAAAAACAATTTTCCGATGATTGCGACACTCGGTAACAGGAAATTTCAGCGCAGCTATAGTAATATTTGGACCGTGAGTGATCGGAGGCGCAACTTGCAGTGCCGAACGGCGGCAGCTCTTCGCCTCAGCTGCGGCCAAGCGCACAGCAAGAATCTACAGTTTGGCGCCGCCGCCACTGAGCCTGTGTTCGGGAGGCTCTTTTCTCATTAGCCAGCGCCGACGGAGCAGCGCGACACCGATCTCGCCTAAAGCCCCTCAAAGGGACTTTACTCTCGCCTGCTGGTCCCTCCTCCTCTGCTTTCCTCCTTGTGCTCCTGTCATAATATCCCCCTTCGCTTTCCTCCTCATATTTCCACCGTACTCTCATCCATTGCTTTCCTCCTAGCACTCTCTTTGCTATGGCCGTGCCTCTCTCCATTGTGGCGCCACTCCCTGCATTGTTACGTTAGCAGGGTCATGAGAATCGGCCGACGCCATTGGTTGGAAGGGGGTCCTTTGACGAGAAAAAGCAGCTGCTTTCTTGAGTCGCATCCGACTATAGGGGACAGTGGCATGCACTGCGCAACTTTTCTCCCCAAATTGAGTGAATAAATAGTCACTTCTCTCCCGTCGCTTTGTTGCTCGTTCGCTTTACCGGTTACAAAGACGCCGTGGGACGCCGCTCAACCTTGGTGCGGACGCCTATGAGCTGCGCACTTAAAAAAAAAAAAGAATCAAAGCCACGCCAGACCGGTGTCGGCCAGTGGATGTCCCGGTACATTCAAGTCCTGTTCCACTGAGCGCACAAGTTCCACTCTTTACCATTGATTCGGGACAGTGCCCAGACAGCTCCACTAAGCCTATAATGCTTCAATGGCAGCCACTCTGTCCACTTTATTTCTTACGTCACAGATGTTGCCCACGCGCTATTTTTGAATGTTCAAAGTCATGCGCCACGTGGTGGCAGCCAGGGAAACTAGAAGCCCTTGTCCCCACTTCTTGGTACATGATGATGGTCTAATGAAGCATTAAGGGACGGCCTTCACGGCTATATACTGCAGTATTTTTAGATAGCTGAAAAAACTTCGTCTATGTTTCTGCGTTTAGGCAGGATTATTTGCTGCCTGTAAAGTTCACAAATCGATAATATGAACGAAATGAAAGAAAAATGAAAACTTCGCCCCGTCATTCCATCTCGGTGTCTCAGTTACCCCGCTTTTCTCGTGCTGGTGTCAATGGTGTCTCACTTCTTTTGCATCTAGCCTACTTGCATCAGATTTTCCAATGCACCGATAATTTTTTTTTTCTATTTCAATCATTCCAATGATTCTCGTTCGGAAGGTCACGTAACAATGCCATATATGCAAAAAAAAAAAAAAAAGGTAGCGAAGCAGGCTCACGCGCAGGCTGCTCTGCTTGGCTTGGCGCTTGAGCTTGGCGGCGGTGAGCGCGGCCGCCCCCTCGTCGGCCAGGGCGAGCGCCGAGCCGTCGGTGCCCAGCCGGCTGCCGGGCGGCGAGTACGAGCCCCGGCGACGGGCCTTGGCCGGCCGCTTGGCTTCGTCGGCGGCCTCGGCGCAGGGGGGCAGCGGCCGCCTCCACGAGTCCGGAAACACGAGGCTGAGGCCGGCCGCGGTCAGCACCAGCACGCCGCAGCCGGCCATGGGCAGGTAGAAGGGAAGCAGGCCGCCCTGCAATGCCGAGCGGCGAAGGGACGGGGCACCGGTCATGATTGAACGACACTCTAAACACGAATTGGCCTGTATAGGAGCGAAGAGGGAATAGGAAGTCCTCTAGCACACTCCGTTTTAGGGCCAGGGTGCGCTATTCACGACCTAGGGTAGATTTCCATCACTAAAAATACGGAATACTTACGGTTGGCAAGGGAAACAAATTCCCTCTTCAAGACACGCGAAGTTCTATAGCAGTTACAAATATTTGAACCGACGTTTCAATCTTCTCAGTTTGCTTACTTCGAGACCTCCGGTGTCGCGTTTAAAAGCATCCACCCATTGCTAACTGCATGGAGTTACTATGGTTTGCAGTTACTAAGCCTCCTTTGCCAAGAGTAAGCATTTTGTATATATTTAATGACCGAAATCTAGTCCGGAACTTGGGCAGCATAGTATGTTTCTGTAAGAGAGTGCGCTAGAAGGCAGCCTACTCCCTTTTTAGTCTCGTATATAGGACAATTTGTGTTAATAGTGCACCTTAGACAGACATGAGGACAAATTGAAGTTTGTCGCCTCACCGGCCGATTTTGCAAGTAAAATGCGAGCGTCAACAGCGATTTTCGGGAGCGGATCCCTGAGGCTATGCTAAACGCCTTCACTCTAAAAGGGTGGCAACCCCCGCTTTTTGGTATGGACGTCATGAGTATAAATAGACTGGCGGGGAGATTTTTAGATACAATTTCTTCCGTGATAAACGCGTCTTTTGCTGCCCGACGAACGACAACATAGTCAGAAAAAGCCAAAGAATGAATTTTACTGAGAACAAATATTGGATTTAGGACACAACTCCATCATAACGGGCCGATTTCATAAACTTGAAGGGAGCAACAATTACTTTATCAAATCAAAATTTTCGTGACCTCAAGCTAAGGATGAATTGGCGGATGGCCCACAGTGTAGGAGCGACCCCACGTAAGACGGCATCATTTCTTCCCTCTGTAGCTGCATATCAGTGGTTTTGTCAAGCAATGCTCCTGTCTCACGGCATTCAACCCCCCCCCCCCCCCCCCCCCCCCCCTTCTGCTCAGTGGCACCGTAGAATCAGATACGAACTTGTCCAGCTATCGGTCTGCACCTTATAATATAAAGCACGCAAAATTGGGCCCCAAGACTTGGAGATTTCGTTGGAACCGGACAGACAAAAAACGATGGCTTCCATCCATTTGGGGAATCAAACTTTGTTCTGAATCGGAAGGATTGTAAAAATGAGCATCAGCTATTCTTACAAAACAATGGACTCATATCGTGAAAACCGAAAACCCTTTCTCGTTCACTCTTCCTTCGCCGTAGCGGCCCCGTGCGCACACTTAGAGGCTTTGATTACCAGTGTTGACAAGGTGGGTGCCAGGATCTCCGCTGCGCTGCCCACAGCCACGCAGAGACCTAGGCCCAGGGCTCTGCAGCGAGAATGAGGAAGACGCTTAGGCACTGCGCGATCGCACATTGCTGCCCCAGCCCTTAGAATTATATTTTCAAAGACTGTACGCACCTCGTTCCTGTTGGTAATGACTTGGCGACGTCAAACAGCATCGTTGACTTCGCGGCGACCACTGCGGTCCAGCCAAACAGTGCGCACAGCCCAGACAGGAACAGGTCCACCGTTAGAGCTTCACGGAGATGGAGAGAGAAAATACAACAGGAAATGTATTATTCTGACCTTTTGATTCACGGAAGCGAAGTGCAAAAAAAAAAAAAGGAAAGGCGGAAGAGCAGGCTGACAATTACCAAAGGGTGGGAACAGGACGTTTTCATGATCCAACAAGACAGGGAGCAAAAAAATACTGTTAGGAATTGACGGAATACCCTGGAAAAAGATCAACCAAATTAAATGCCTTCTCGGTGCACTGCATGCTTCAGTAACAATGCAGAAACACGCCGCTGTGGTTCAGCGTATTTGGCGTTCGGCTGCTGATCACCAGGTCGAGGGTTCGATCTCGGCCGCAGAGGCCGCATTTCAGTAGAGGCGAAATACAAAAGGCGCCTGTGTTCTGTGCGACGTCAGTGCAAGTTAAAAAAACCCCAGGTGGTGTAACTTAAATTATCACAAGTAGTAGTATTAGTAGCAATAGTTTATTATTACAAAAATACAAAAAGGAAGGAAAACATGCTGCCAGCCACAGAAATTGCTATCTAATATCTAATCACCCTAGCTGCGGTCGGCGGAAATACATGGCCAGAACGAGGATAGCAAGGAGAAGTACAGAGGGGAGCGATAGCGAGAACGGACAGGGGAGCGGTTTATACACTATTCACATTATTTACTAAAACATAAAAAAATGTACATGTTTGCGCCGCTTGCACGCTATAGTGTCCAGCTGAATTTTAACCGCGCGCGACCGACCACTGCACATATTTACAGCAACATACGAGGAAGAATTCTGCCCATGAAGTCCTTGTTCGCCTGTATACCTGCATGCCTACGTCACCCCCAACGTGACACATATGCACTCATTCAGCGTAAACTCGGACTCATCTGTCGTGGCTCCCGTTGACCTCTGAGCAGCAAAGCGACAGCTTTGTGTATCATGACACCTCTCTGTGTGGTCGTCAGCCACGGATAAGAACTTGTTGTCAAAGCGCTGGTTGTGCCAACATCTTTAGATTATAGGTCCTAATTTGGAAACATTGGTTGTAACTGAGCTATAGACTTCCTATACACTCTATTGACTTCCTATAGATATTTCTTTTTGCCTATTCATAGCCTACAGACTGTTTATAAGCTATTAAAAGAGTATGGCCATAGATCTATAGATTGTGTATAGGATTTCTATTGCCTGTAGACTACTCTATAGGATTTGTTTATAGAAAGTCTATATGCTTTATATACAAAAGTCTATCGGCAATATATAGAGTGTATAAAGAAATTTTTATAAGCCCTGATAACTTCGATAGGATCGGAAGAACACATTTACAGGCACGCCCACGCCCGTGTCGCCCCTCTTCTGTGTTCTTGTGAGCCTGTCCATTTGTTCAGCCTCCCCCCCCCCCCCCCCCCCCCCACCCCATTATAGCAGCTATAGCCTCTGCATTCGGACGACGACTGACTTACCGTGCTCGCTGGCCACGCGCCTGTGCTCGAAGAAGGAGGCGACCACGAACAGGCTCCCGCCGAGCGCCAGCAGCAGCGTCTGGATGCGCAGGGTGCCCAGGCTACCTCCCGGGTAGGAGGACCACAGTGGACAGGCAGAAAGCATTGTCAGGGCAGGGAACGAAACCTCAATGACACGAATTTCGCCGGACCCCAGAAATGGTTTGACGATTCAAAATTTTGAATGATCAAAAACAAAGGAAAAGGAACGAGGATGCAAGAATCAAGAATTTATGCATGCTTGTGTATTCACGAGGTAGGGAAACAGATAGGCGAAACCCGCCAGTGGCCAAAGGAACAAGGACCATGTCTGCCCTATAGACAAGTTTTGCCGAGAGAAAAGTTTGCCTTTTTAAACCAACCTTAGTTACACTCTTATGCGTTACTCCGATCACTTAGACTGAGCATGGTGTTGTCTCAACACGCAGAGGCATATTACGACGGCTTTGAGCGTTATACCTTCAATGCAATGCATTCGTTTCCAGGTAAAATACAGAAGTTAGCTCCAGGAATCCGCCTCAGACAGTTGGCACTGGTCACCTGCTTCTATGCCCCGCACTCTACACGCGTGCGAGATCGCAAGAGACTCGTCGAGTTTTGCAGTTTCTCCCAAGCGACAGACCAGTTGGTGGCTAGCGAATCGTTTCCGTAAGCCTATATCGAAAAAGAAACGATTCGGCCAGAGCGATGTTCGCGCCTTCTGCAAGGGGGCGCGTTTCGCGGACTCGTCGTGCACTCACCGTCCGGCCAGCACAAACACGAGCAGGAGCACACCGACGGCAAGGAATCCTCGCGTGAAGAGGTCGGCCGCCCTGTTTCCGGTCAGTGTCGCGATCTCGGACACACGTATGGACAGGAACAGGGACACCACGGCCCTGCACCGACAGCGAGGGAAAGTAAAGGTTGTTTCACAGCGTGTACAGAGGGCAAAACATATGTCTAGAAAGACCAAACTGTGTGTTCCACAGCTCTCAAAGCCGCTTCGAATAGGAAGGAAAAAAATGACGATGAAATCCTATGAGTTTAACTGCATATGCTTAGATCCATACTATTTCTAACCAAATATTATCGTTAGGTGTCGCGTGCTGAGCCCGAAACACGCCCGGAACGTGTTCTAAGCAAGCGTTTAGCCCTTTGTACGTTTTTCTACACGTTGACTGTTTTGCTTCTTGGCATGTCACATCGCAGTCAACAGCAAAGAGAACACCGCCCTTAGAAAGGGCAGCATTAACTTACTATATTGTCACGTTGTAGTCACGGCAGTCCAGCGGTCAGGAAGACACCAGAAAGACTTGCAAACGAAGCTCTTTATTTGGGCTGACTTGCGCTCGCAAAATAACTGAATCACTCGGTGGCGGCGTAAGCAACAAGCGTGCTTGTCAATCGTCGAACTACGAATTCCCGCTGCTCGTGGCATCGTTCAATTTAAAGCCGGCTAGGAAACTTCGAGATAACAGGTCGCGATCATCTAGACTAATCTAGAAACACGTAGGCGAAGCTGTTCATGGCTGTGAACAGTCGAGATTAGTCCGGTCGCTTCTCGCGTCAGGAACAAAAATGATAACACCCCTTTTGTGCGGCCTTGCGCGAACGAACGGACGCTACAATGATACGTGGCATTACCCCCCTCGCAAAGAAGCATCGTCTCGATGCCTGAAAATGAAAATAAACGCGGAGAATGCGAACTTCGAGTCCTTTAGCGTTCGTAATAAGGTTTAAGGGCAGCGGTAAAAGCTTCAAGTCTGGCTGTGTCGTCGTCGTCGTAGTTGTCGTCGGCGTCGTAGTTGTCGTCGTCGCAGGGGTCGTCGTCGCAGGGGTCGTCGTCGCAGGGGTCGTCGTCGCAGGGGTCGTCGTCGTAGGAGTCGTCGTCGTAGGAGTCGTCGTCGTAGGGGCCGTCGTCGTAGTTGGGGCATAGTCTTGTGTTTTCGTCGATGGACGGTCTTAGTTCTTGCGCTCAGAAGCAACCTCACCTCCAGAGGCTGCTTTATTCAGTTTAACCTTCGGGGGCCGGGGGAGCGTCCGCGCACTGCGTAGCCTCGGCTAGGAGATACATAGCGCGGTGACGATGGCGACGGAGAACGAGATGGGCGGCTCGCCGATGAGTATTCTTCCCGACGCAAGAACTCTTCGATTGCGGCTGGTCGCAGGCCAGGTCGGGGTCGTGGGGCGTCGTAAGAAAATCCTCGGATGCCCATTCTCCTGTATGGGCAGTACCGGAGAATGTCACCGGCTTCTCCGCAGTGGAAGCATAGTTGGCGGCGCTGGTCGGGTGTTCTCCACTCGTCGCATTTCCTAGGCCGTGTGCGACGCTCGTAGGACGGGCGAGTTGGGGCGAGAGGGCGGCGCTCCAGCGCAGCTGGCTAATGGCGATAGGGGCTTAGGTGCCGTCGTCGAGGTGCAGGACGGCGCACTGCTGCGGCGTAAGTCATGGCTGGAGGCCCCAAGAGGCTGCGTGGTAGACTGGAGTAAAGTCCTCCGGTGAATGACTCGAAGGGCCGGCGTCGCGAATTGCTGGGGGTGTCCGGTACATGGAAGGCTACCCAGCACCTCCACCAGATGTCACGTTGTAGTCACGGCAGTCCAGCGGTCAGGAAGACACCAGAAAGACTTGCAAACGAAGCTCTTTATTTGGGCTGACTTGCGCCCGCAAAATAACTGAATCACTCGGTGGCGGCGTAAGCAACAAGCGTGCTTGTCAATCGTCGAACTACGAATTCCCGCTGCTCGTGGCATCGTTCAATTTAAAGCCGGCTAGGAAACTTCGAGATAACAGGTCGCGATCATCTAGACTAATCTAGAAACACGTAGGCGAAGCTGTTCATGGCTGTGAACAGTCGAGATTAGTCCGGTCGCTTCTCGCGTCAGGAACAAAAATGATAACACCCCTTTTGTGCGGCCTTGCGCGAACGAACGGACGCTACAATGATACGTGGCAATATCATCGGTGATTTCAGTATTTTCAACATCCCCATCACCAGTACACAGATACAGGCTTACTACTAAATTCTGAGACCACGATGGGGATGACACTTGAAACATAGTGCAGAAGGCAGGACGAATGACGACGACAAATCTGGCGATCCTGTCTATATACTTCCGCCTTGCATTCAGCGCTGCCACGCATGGTACACAAACCAGCCCATATTAGTGGAATTTCGTCACTTGTAACTCGCTTAATTCGAACTTTCGGTTTATTCGAACTGACGCATTGGTTAAATCAAACTGAACTTAATTCGACCAAATTTTCTGTCGCCTTACTCGAATCCGCAAATATTGGAGATTCTACTGCACTATACGCTTCTGCGGGACCATTTTCACGACACGGTCCATACTTTATGCGGCGCGCCCTCGAGAAGGAAAACGAGCACGCGTGCACCACTCACCAGAGGTAGAGGTGGGTGAGCAGGTACCTCCGTATCTGCTTGTAGAGGAAGAGCTGACTCAGGGCGCTGCAGCCGTAAGCATCATCCCCATGATGCAGCGACGACCGCTGGGAGCAGGAGGCGTACTGCAGCAGCAGCTTGGCGACGCCGGCCGGCAGTCCCACGCGGCCCAATTGCGCCATGCGCCGCAACGTCGCGTCGGCCGCCACCAGCTGACCGCGCATCAGCAGGTGAGGTAGTGAGTGCGGCACCAGCCTGCAAGGCGGAGGGTGGGGGGGGGGGCACTTTGACTATCTAACGCGCGCGAGGCAAAAACCTTTCCACGCAAGTTTGGCTGCACGGCCGTAGGCACACACGAGGCAGCTATGGGGCGACATGGATTGGCTAGTCATGACTAGTCATGGATCATGACTAGTTATTCATAACCCATGACTAACTAGTCATGATTCGTTAATGGCTAACTAGTCATGAGTAATTAGTTTATGACTGGTTAATGAGCAGTTAGTCATGATTTGTTAATTACTATAGTCATGACTAATTGGTTGGCTAACTAGTCATGATTGGTTGGCTAACTAGTCGTGATTGGTTAATGACTAACTAGTCATGCCTGGTTAATGAGTAACCAGTCATGACTCTCATTATATCTCATTTCACCCCATCCAGCTTCTATGATATCCGTTGATTGCTATCACCAGCAAATGTACCGCCAATAACAGTCACAAGGCACTGTTTGGTTTCCAAAACTTAAGCCTTTGTACGTCTCGACGCTTTGTCCATGTCCGGAAATCGTACAAAGGCGACACCACGGCATTCCTCTTACGAATTCTTGGACTATTGATGACAGCTCGGAGTTAAGCAAGGGTTCAAACAAAGTCCTAGTCAACATTCTTTCTTCTCCATTCTACAGGCCGTGGAAGGCACAGCCCTCCCTTCACTGCATTCCTCAAGGATAGAACACAAGTGGGGCGCTCACCAGAGGAAGGCCAGGGAGACGAGCTGCGGCGCGGCCAGCGCGAGCTGCACGTATCGCCAGGAGGAGATGAGCGAGGAGAGCGCGGCCAGCAGCACGTAGCCGGCTGCCGAGGCCACGGCCAGCGTGCAGGCGCCCTGCACGTGGAATGGCGTCGGCAGGGCCTCCAGCATCAGCACGAACGACACCAGCTGGCTGCCCTGCGCACGACGACCAGAAGGAGGAGGACAAAAATGGTACGGTTTAGTTAAAACCACTAGGACGTGCGAAAGCACTTGAGGCAAAACCGCCTTCTAGGCAACCGCATGCAATACCTTATTTTCAGCCGTTATCGGCAGCCGCACGCGGGGAGAAGATCGCGATAAATAAGACCTATCGTAACTAACCACCTCCAAGCGAAAACAATCAAGCTTAATGACAATACCGCAAAACACACCCAGACACAAAAAGAAGCTTCAAACATCATAAATAGATAAAAATAGTTTTGATGATGATAGTAAATTTTTATCGCGCAAGGGCACCTTCGGCCAAAGAGCGCCAGGGCACAAGGTATTGTCGTTTACTCAAGGTGGGGTCAAAGACCTATTTCCCAAGCATTTCAACCTGAATATGCCAAAATACCAGGCCAGGGGAAGCTTGTACCCATTGTATCACCGGTGGGTACCCGGCGGCATTGGCGATCGAACCTCGCACTTCCCGCATGCGAAGCGGATGCTCAGGCCACATCCATTGACACGTTATCGCATTGTCATATTCAAGAAAAGACGAGTCACTCATCTCAGTCTTGCTTCTGCGCGCGTAAGCGCAAGTAAAACACTTTTGTGAATTGTTCCGCCGCACTGTTAAAAGCATGAATGAGCCTATAGCTTTGCATACTTGTGCACTGACCTGCATTTCCTTTGGACTGTTCTATGTATTCTTCTTCTGGGCTACCAGAAAGGCGAATTTCGATTCAAAGCTTTGCCGACGACTGCCGGAAGCATCATCATCATCATCAGCCTGACTACGCCCACTGCAGGGCAAATGCCTCTCCCACGTCTCTCCAATTAACTCTGTCCTTTGTCAATTGCGGCCACCGTATCCCAGCAAACTTCTTAATCTCATCCGCCCACCTAACTTTCTACCGCCCCCTGCTACGCTTGCCTTCTCTTGGAATCTATTCCGTTATCCTAAAGGACCAGCGGTTATCTTGCCTTCGCATTACATGCCCTGCCCAAGCCCATTTCTCGCTCTTGATTTCGACGGAGATATCATTAACCCGCGTTTGTTCCCTCACCCGCTTCGCCCGCTTCCAGCCTCTTAACGTTACACCTATCATTATTCTTTGCATAGCTCGCTGCGTTGTCCTTAACTTAAGCTGAACCCTTTTCGTTAGCCTCCACGTTTCTGCCCCATAGATGAGTACCGGTAAGATACAGCTAGCTGTTGCCGGAAGCATATCGTGCTGAAACAGCCCAGATTTGTAAGTAGAACCCAACAGGCGTAACTTTGCTGGTCGGTATGCTTGAGGCTTATGTACATCCGCATGTTTGATCACTTCAGTGGGCTCACCACAGAGCAGGCAGCCTGAAGGGCGTAGATGAGTGCGAAGGCCAGGAAGCAAGGAACGAACAGCAGGGCCACCGCCGAAGACACCTGCAGGGCCTGCGCCACGAGCAGCGTTGTCCTGCGGCCTCCGGCCACGCGGTCTGCGCATGCGCAGAACACGAGCGCACCCACAGCGGACGACGCCGGCCTCAGGTAGAGCCTGACCAGGTCGGCCAGCCACGAGCGGTCGCACACCAGGTCCCACTGAGTGCCAGCACATGCGGTTAGGAGAGTGAAACTGTCATGCCGACACAGCATTTAGAAAAATTACTTTAGACAGTCTATAGACTGTCCATAGCCTTTTGTCTATAAAGTCTATAGATTCTCTATAGACAAATCTTATAGATTAGTCTATAGGCCATACAAATGCTATTGACAGTCTATAGGCCATCTATAGATTTATGGCCATACACATTTAGTACAGTTTCGTCTATAGACAGTCTATAGACTATGAATAGACAAAAGAAAATGTCTACAGGAAAGCAATGGAGTCTATAAGAAGTCTATAGACAGTCTATAGACCATTTTTATAAGGGAGCGGCGAGAATCAAAAAGTTGATAGAACTGCGCAAACTTTTTTCATTAGAGTTATGATTATTTCTTATTACAGGAAGGCCGATAAAACGTTTTGTGGTTGTTTTCTGATGACCGTAGTCGCAGAAGTAAATAGCTATTCCAACACATCGAGAAGAGGGAAAAACAGTGCCCTTTTCTCTGGTGCAGAACGGAGCGTGAGATCAATATGCAAACAGCGCAAGCGGGAAACGCCGTCAGGGAAACGCTGCAGTCGGGTTATTATCCGTGCAGCGCGAAGTATACCGTCGGTGCCAGTGTAATCAAAAGATGTGGATATATGGAAGAAGAAGCACTAATTAAGCGGCTTTCGGGCAAAGGCTGACGGCTGAAGGCAGTAGGGTTAGCAGGTTACCGCTTCATTTAATCACAGCTCCCATTCGCGTTGAACAACAAAACAGCAGCAACAATGTTGCAGCACACCAGGATATAGGTATCCGTTGATGCAAGGCCAACCGTAGTTGCATGTATGCCGAGGTGGAAGTTACTGGTAGCACGGCCTCAGGCTGGAGATCATTCTCGACAATACGTTTCTGTTTCTGCGGATGAATCGCAGAAGGTCAGATGTCTTGCTTAGCGACACTCGCCATTTTTTCGTGTTCCGCAGAGTGCGTTGCATCGCTAAGAATTCTCGAGACTTTCGTTTGTTCGCTCAGACTCAGATATTCAGGCCCGGTGATAGCCCAAAACGGGCTCTTTTGAGATTTGCTGAAATTAAAGAGGTGAGGGGACAGGCAGAAAGGATAGGTGGGGAGAGTTGAACCATATACAAGTATTCTATTTACACAATGAGATATGTACAGGTCGGGTGGGTGTGATGTCCATTTCAGAACATCTCAAAGAATCCCGTTTTGGGCTACCACTAGGCCTTGTGGGAATCCTGGCTTTGCGCCGTCGCCTTTGCGCGGCTGTGCCGGCCGCCCGCGTTGTTTCTCCTCTTTCCCTTGCCCCCGCCTCAGGCGGTGGAGAGGCGGCTGGGTGACTAATCACTGTCATTTAGCCACAGCTCCGCCCCGGCTCCCCAAGGGCCTTTGCCATTGGCGCCTTTTGGCGGGAATTCGGGACCCCGCTTTGGGCGGCCGCGCGCCGCGCGACCGTCCGAGCGGGGCCCAGAGAGAGAGATCCCCTCCGAGACAGCGTAAGGTGCGTACGTTACTGTTTGTCCGTGCCGGCCTTTGCCGTTCGGACCAGTGCTATACTCGAGCTCGCCCGCACGTGTCCTCTGACCTGCAGCGGCTCGAGCCTGTACAGCGGGGTCCAGCGACCTCCGACAGGCGTACCTTGCGTTGATTGCCCACTCTCTCTCGCAACCGGCCCAACGGTCGACACGAGAGAGAGATCACAGCACTGCCGCGGGGACATTCTCCTGCAGCGGCGTGCTAGCGGCGCATATTGCTCGAGTCGCTTCGTGCGCGCAGCGGAGCCCTGCTCCTCGCGCGCCCCCGGGACGGGGTGACGATTGAGTGTGTGTGTACTGCTGAAGGACGACGTGAATAAACGTCTCCTTTGTGAACTTGGAGGCCTATTTCTTTGCGGCGAATCGCTCTCCTCCCAGCGGAGGTTGAGTGCACCGCATCGGTGTCCCAGTGTGTGTGTGGTGACGGCTGATCGGGGCCCTTGGCTCGCGCGAAGCTCGAACCCGCGGTGGGTGGTGGCCTGTGTCCACTTAGAAACCCACAGCCTGAATATCTGAGTCTGAGCGAATTTCCGCTGCCCCAGCTCAGGTGCTTCCCGCAGCGATGACAGATGCCAGGGCTAGCACAAATATCTTCCTTCCATGTTAACAAGGCACCACAAAGACAAGGAGGGAGACGTGGAAAGACAGAAGAGGTGCTTGTACCGACTCGCCCAGTTTTCCACCCTTTTACAATTCTTTTCCTTCCTTTTTTATTATTATTATTAAATAAACCACTACTACTACTACTACTTCAGATTTGCTGTTTGCGGGAAAAAATGTGTATAATGTTGAAAACGAAAAGAGCTAATACCATTATCAGTAACCACATGAATTTAAATCAGTGATGTTGCGAAGTTCCACGGAAAGTTACATCAGGGATAACTCCCGCCTGACACAGACCTCCAGAATCGTCTGCATGCCGATCTCACAGCTGTAGTAGACACTAAGTGCTCGTAGAGTCTAGACTAACATTCGCTACACTTTACAACAGTCTCCGCCTGCCAGGCTGAATCGGGTGATTGACGGTCGTACCTCGCTGACGACGCTGTCTGTCCTGTCGACGGCCAGGTACTCGTAGCCCCCCGTGCAGGGCTGCGTGCCAGCTCTGTGATTGGTTGGATCGCTGCAATAACGAGCGACAAGGGTTATAAACGAGGCCACGCTCTCATCATAACCACGATTAACTTGTTAATACCGCTAATCCTGCCAGCAGTATACAATCACGCTCAGTATAACTTGCAGCACCAAATGTATGTTCGGAGTTTACGAAGCAGTGTGAATCGTGCTCGCTGCAGAAGATACAATGCATGGACATAGTCGTCAGTCGAACAAGCACTGTTCGTTAAACGTCCTACCTATTTTTATTTTTTTTTGAGGTTGTGCCCCACGGCGCATTCAAATATGCATCAAACCACAGTTTGGATACCGCAGACGCATTGCGTATCATGATGATAGCGCCTGCATATTCAAAAGGCTGTAACTCAGGTTCCCTCGAGGCTGAGCCTCAACCTCTGCTCTCTTCTGCGCCACTGATTTCCGACTGCTTGTCTGCATATCCCGGCGCCACCGCGGACACTCGGCTATCGTCAGGAAGCTGGCTGGGCTCTGGTGTCCACCAGGGCGTGTTTACTGCCGAACATACATTGCAAGAGGAACCAGGAATAAGCCGACAAAGCATGACTTGAGCACTGCCTGCAGTGATCGAACCGGAATCCTGGGTCCCCGTATTTTGTCACGATTCATTTCCCACTACATGAATTTTCCTTTTATGACGTCACGATCAATGGCCGAAGAGCAGCGTCGGTTATCAGCCCTGGTACCTAAGACTGGCTTTAGGTAGAAGAACCAGGCAAAGAAATAAAACGTGAGAAGAATCCTTACAAACTAGTGCTTCTGGTTAACTTCGCCGCATTTCCCTTCTTCCGTGTCTCTCTCTTTCCAATGGTACCTGCGACACCACCTTCGTGTTTCCTTTGCTCCCTGAGCTTCTAATGGCGCCCCAGCCAGCGCACCAGAAGACTGCCTCAGCGCCCTTGGTGCCCAACAAACCACTGCTCAGCAGAAACAGAGAGAGGAAGAGACAGTATACCGCCTCCACCTCAGCCATGCAGTTACCGGTAGAGCAGGCACGGGTGGTATCTCCGCTCGTGCCCCTCGAGCACCACGGGCCAGAGGTCGCTGCCCCCGAGCGTGGCGTTGGGCCTAGCACGGCAGCGGTGCCGAACGGGCCGGGCCAGCTGCGCGGCGCTCAGCAGGTTGAGCGCGCACTGGCTCTGCAGCACAGCCAGCAGGAACAGCACCAGCCACTGGAACCGGCCCGGCCGGCCCAGCAGGAGCAGGCACTGGTCCGAGGGCGACAGCACCGGACCCGCCATCCTGCTGCGCACACACGAGTGGGACAACCTACAGCATGCCAGGCTCTTGTAATCAGTCGTGTGCGCGCTCGGCGAAGAAAAGCGCCCGATGTTTTCGTTTTCCACGGGATGAGACACGGAGAAGAGTATGGGAGGTGAAAGTGAAGCGTGGAGACTGGAATGACAGCGCGAAGACCTGGGAGATAAGTCCCGATACCTGCGCTGCTTTTTATACATGTGACACGCAGTTGTGCGCTGTAACAACGTCATTCCACGGCACTTCACACATCCGCTCCACGGCAGTAACTTTGTGCTGTTTGAATAAGTTGTTTAGCTTGTTCACCAGTCTCGCACTGTTCAGAACAGAGATTTTGGTGTACCTTCTTCGACGTTGAAGCAGCTCAACTCATCGTTACAAATGTGAATTTACCACACGCTTTGCATCGAATTCACATACCCAGCAATTCTGGACAAACGCATTTGAACGCAATTTTTTTATATAATGTAAGATTTCACTATCTATCAATATATCCGCAGATCACTCTACTACAGTCTTGTATTTTTTTTTTTTCTATTAACGTTTTTGCTGTCGTCAAAAGCGTTGCCCATTGGTTTTCTGTGGCAGTCTTAACTGTTCGATGCGATCGATGGAAACTCTTCAAAAGAAAGATTTTGCTACATATCAGAAGAATGAACCATTACCTTCAATATTTCCATAACGGCGTCTTACAATTTCCCAATTTTCAAAAATTTTTTCCCGGAATATTGGACATGTGCATCGGGAGTAGGACGCTATGTTTTTGAGGTGGAACATAGAAATTCACATGTGTGTGAAGGCTTATAAGCCAACTGCGTCAGCTATAAGACAACTGCGTCAGCTATATGGCCACTTGTGAACCGCATATCACGCCAAATAAGCCAGTCGCTGATTCCGCTGAACATAAATAAACAGATCCCCTTCTGGGCGACCGGAAAAAGTGATATACCCGAGCGAAAGTTTTCAATAATTATCATTCAGCGAAGGCATCCACTTGCGTACAGGATTATACAAGAAGCGACTGCTTTTTAACTGTCGCAGAGGTTGAGAATTTGAGGATTTTGCAAGCTGCACATATAAGGTGAGCCTTGCGGATTCTGCCGGAAATTGCTGCACCGTACCGACACTTAAATACTAAATAAGGTCCCCAAATCAGGCACATACTTGATACCTGATTGATCTACATAGCTCTAAACTGTCGCAATTCCTGATAAAGAGTTACAGCTCTATGTGAAAATACTTTATGCCCTTCGCGGTTGCCATCCACCTTTTAGTACGTATGTGTCAAAACAGCGACCTTCTGAGAAAAAAACTGACAGGAGGTTCAGTGACAGCTGTATTTATGTTTCATGATATGTCGAGGGAGAGAATGTTGCAACTTCGTTTTCTTTTAATATTGTTTACCCTGTGTTTCCTTTGTATGTCATTTTCTGAAGTCCGCTTCGCGAGACGAAATCCAGGCAACTCGCGCTTGTTTATGGAAGCGTGGAAAAAAGTTCTGCCAGAAGAGTATTATCAAGCTTTTCGATCGGTAAGAATAGTGCGCACACACAAATCAGAACTATGTGAAAAACAGTGGCAAAGTTTCGTTTTCGAAATAAACCAAATCATTTGTAAAAAATTGTTGCTTATTACCTTCAGCAAGACCCTCTTAGATAGTCGCAATATTAACTAGAAATAATATTATCCAATGATCAAGCTATTAAACCGGCAAAATTTTAAACGCGATAAAATTGGCAACTGAGAACTATACATACAGTACACTATATAGCAAAATACGCATGACACTTTCGTTTAGTTCACCTCAGCTTGTTTCGGTGTAAGTGATTAAAAATTAAAAAAAACGTGCAACTGTAAAGAGCTTACTGGGAGTTTAGCAACAGTCAATGAAACATTCCTTGAAATAAAGAACCCTTTGACAAAGTTGACTTCGTGCAAAACCGGACGCTCACGAAAGGCACCGGCGAGTACAAATGTAAAAAAGCACACTTGCCATGTTTACGGCTCCCACTCTCCTACTCACCTCAGTAATTTATCGGCCACAAGGCATGACGAACACCAAGCCTGTCCGGCAAGTTTTCACCACCGGTCATCGGTTTTCACACCCCGCAGCGGCATGAAGTCGAGCGCCTCGTTTGCACCCTAAGCAGTGATCCATGTTGAAAAGTGGTTACAGGCGGGCTCTTCACTTCACAACGCTGACGCTGATTTCAGAAGATTGATTTCAGAAGACTCATTCGCTGCCATGAAATGAGCGCACGTTTCCTTTCTTTCACCTTGCACGGTGAAAACGGATCTTCGACCTTTCTTCAAGAGGACAAACAGTGCACAACACTGCCGAACTACGAACTTCTACCTTCGACGGCCTTCTCCTCTCAGGTCGCTCTCTCTTACAGTGTTTCACCCCAACAATAAGCGGCGACCGGTAGGCAACCATCTCGTCACGTGCGCGCGCAGCATAGCTCGCTCATTCCACAGAGCACGTTCGGCGTGCCAACAAGAGCGACGTATCTGCGGCCAGCGGCCCCACTCTGCGATTCAGCACCACCGCCAACTAGAACGACAGCCGCCGGCGGCCAATCAACGGCAGGACTCGACGCAGCGGTGGCTTCAGCTCAACGCGGTGGTATAGCAGTGGTGTGTATGTGCGCACCGTGCACTGACCTCCGGGGGCGTCACGGTCACACGCGGATGGTGTTCCTCGGCCGTCGACGACCACGAGGACGCCACGCGCCCCGGGGCCCGCAGCAGCCTCCGCCCATGCGCGGCAGCGTCTCGGGACGCTGGAGAAGAAAGGGCGCGACGCTACGGACAAAGGGCGCGCGACGGGTCCGACGTTTGGACGGACGACAATGGTTGGCGGAGCATCGAGAATGCCGCAGCCCCGTGTGTATCTGTACGAGACGTGGCCACGCAGCGTGTGGTTTGTGCCGCGCCGTTCCGCAGCAGTGCATGATGGGAGAGACATGTATGGACCACTCCTAGACGCAGCGTGCTGTGCTAAAATGGCTTCTCCATATATGGACACGTTTCAGGTGCTCCGACTGGACTCCTCCGGAGCGTATAGTTTCGCTCTTGAATGCAAGAGGGCACGCGGTCCCGTTGAATCTGCTCGCTCTAGAAGTTCCGCTTTTCTGAAGCTTTTTAGATGAATCAGCGCAAAAAAACACTGAAGGGAAGACTGCACGAACGGAAGCGCTGACTTGATCAAAATCATGGGAGACCAGCTAGCCCAAGAGCAAGTGTTGTTCTTGTGAAGGTCTTAAATTTTTAAAATGCAGTTGAGAACACGCCTCCCCGCACAACAATGCGCCTTAGGCCCACATCTGTGTGCACCTGAAAACTGAGAGCGCGGAGTGTGATGTGTGTATAAAGTGCGCAACATTAAGGTACAGTCTTGCACACAACAGTAACACACTGCAGTTGGCTTTTATTTTTGCTGCGGTCGAGGATAGAGTATTCCAGCGATAGCTGCGCCATGCATGCAGCCCATGCAGGTACACCCCCTTACTGAAAACGTCAACCATTGCTTCACATCGCCAGTTTACTACATCAGCAGAATGCCGCTTGAAGCGAGTGCGTGTCCAGTCGTTTATCAAAAGCTTTTCGTCCGTTAAGAGCACTGCCCGCGCCTCTCCCTTAATTGCCGCCAATTCAAGTCACGCTCATTCACATGAACCTGCCGGAAATCGTCTAGGCAAGCCGAGCGTTGCTGTATATCTGTGCATTCAAGCGAACACAAGCAGAGTTAGCGCAATGCCAAAGAATCATCTAGTACACAGCTTTGCAGCCTCCTCGCTATACGTTCAAGCTGCACGCTGAAACGACAGAGAACTGACAAGCTCCCGGCCGCGGCGGCCGAATTTCGATGGAGGCGGAATTCTAGAAGCCCGTGTACTGTGCGATGTCAGAGCACCTTAAAGAACCCCAGGTGGTCCAAATTTCCGGAGCCCTTTACTACGGCGTCCCTCATAGCCTGAGTCGCTTTGTGACGCTAAACCCTAATAAACCAAACTGACAAGCGACGCGGACATACAGAAAGATCATGTAAACTCAATTTCGGTCGATGTTTGGACAGGCATGGATTAAAAGACACCTTACGGCATGGCACCAAGCAGCTTTATTGCCCATGCCCGTGTGGCAACTGCGTTACTTTGCGGAATAGGCGTGGTCTTCCTGGCCGACGGGATGCCAGAGCTCATGTACTAAGAAGCTGAAATAAAGCGCGATGCGAGCGTTCCACTTTTGCTACTTTTTTATTGTAAAGCATGAGCGCTTGCTTCAACGGACGGTCAAAATACTGTGGCATAGCACATGCACTTCCACATCACGATAGCTGGGCACACCACGAACAGACAGTGAAAAATTTTAACCCCAGGCCACGCGAACAGACAATGAAAAATTTTAACCTTAGGCCACGGCCTCGCATTGTGGCGTTTCGTTCATTGGCGACACCAAAAATGAGTAAGTACGGCTATAGTAGACGGCGTCGACTGCAGAACGATTGTTATTCCCTTCAAAGAACCAAAGCAGCTGTTGTCTATAGCATGGCGCAAGGGACCGATGTGGGAGCAGTCCGTACCAAACAGCCATAGTGGGTGAGGACGCAATGTCTTCCGTGTGCGCTCTTACCCGCCGGTTCATTACGGAAGCATTATTCTGTACGGCAGTGGACGCGAACACATTTCAGCAATGACAAGCACCTTCCCGTGACGGTGACGTCCTTTCAGGGCTGCGTGCGACGGAGACCGCTGCCGAAGACACGCTTCACTGTAGAGCTTATAAGCATATGCGACTTCTCCATAGAATGGGTCAATGTAGCCTACGAACGAGCATCTTCAATAATTATTACCCTCCCTGCAAAGACATGAAAATATTTGCCCAATTCCCCCTTCGTGCAGTAAGCCTTGGGAAATATTTTGCAGCTTTATGTCACCGCGTCGCATATATGCTCTGGTGATCCAAACGGCAGAGGCCTTCGTACCCACTCTGTACACACAAATACCAACGTGCCCTTACACGAATTCACAGATTGTCAACACTAAACCGGTCACGGCAAGGATTACCAGAGCAGCGGAGTGAATAGCAATTACTAAGCAAGTCTGTTCTCACCAGCGCACATTCACAACGGGCACTTGGTGCGAGAGTGTCAGACGTCACCAAGGATGCTATGAGGCGTGAGGGGATACACAGGAAAAGGGGCGTTGTCCCACTTGGTCACAAGCGCACCGCAGGAAGCTTGGGGCTGCAGCAAGTTCCATAGTGAAAGTGTTCGACGACCGCAGCCATAAAGCGCCCGCTTTCGAAAAAATATGGCGTTGCGGTTTACTGATCGTCTGCGCCCGTTTGTCCAAAGGAGTCGCACAACGGTGACGATTTGCACGGGTCTTCGATGGCTCCACGCATGCCGAACGTCAAAGCTGAGTATCTTCCGGCACAAACGAGACTCAAATGAGAAACATATACAAGACAGCGTTAACATAGAAAATAGTGCAACGATATATAAACAATTTAAGAAAAGCGGCAGTACGCACGAAAGAACCAGAGTAGTGAGTGCACTCTCTTGCGGATGGAATGCAGTCAGCCGCACGTCTGTTATCCCAAAAGAAATGCTCTGGAACGGACATTGCACACAGTACGAGGTAACATATACAAGAAACTGTGTTACACATATACGTGCAACACAGCGCGGCGGCACAATAAGATGGCAGGCGTAAATGCGACGCGGACCAGAAGTGGATCAGTCACGGGATGCCCTCAATGTGCGTGGCGTTGTCGAGAGTGTACCAGGCCTGGTTTTTGGTGACCGGTTCGCCGCTGAAGAACATCGTGCCCAAGCTATTCATGGATGCGACGATGACGAGCACAGCGGTGCACTTGAGAAAGACGCCGTAGGCGACCTGCGAAGGGATTTGTGCACCCGGTTCAAGGCATTCGAGAACCGCATATATGCAGAGGCCGTGACTGCTTCTGCTGCAGGGTCACACACTCTAAACAAGAATACGCCTGTATGGGAGTAAAAAGGGAGCAAGCTGTCTTCTAGCACCCTTCCTTTTGGGGGCAGGGCATGCTGCCCAAGTTTAGGAGTAGATTTCGATCCCTAAACAGACGGAATGCTTACTCTTGGCAACAGAGGTATATTCCACCTGCAAAACAGAGCAAACTGATGCAGTTAGCTATGGGAGGGGGCTTGTAGAAGCGGCACCGAACGTCTTGAAGTTATCAAATAGAGGGGGTTGAAACTCGGTTAAAATCTTCGCCATTTTCAGAACTTCGCATGCTTTTAATAGGGAATTTGTTTCCACTGCCAACCGCAAGTATTCCGTAAGGGAGTGGGTTAGAGGCAGCTTACTCCCTTTTCATTCCTTTCGTGTTTAGATCCTACCGGTTTCGGCTCAAAACGAGAGGGTCTATAGTCGGACACATTAACTCAAGACCGAAGCGGCGAATGCCCTTCAAAGGGTGCCCTAGTAGGCCGATTGTCAACGTCTTGGTTAATCTTGCATCTGCATGACACCGCAGGGGCTGCAAGGTACAAGTTGACTAACCACGGATTAACAGTGACGTCATGACAATTCATTGATTGTTACCATTGGTTGGAAGGCCTCCTTTGAGGAGCATACGCCGGCCGCTTCATTCTTGGGTTGTATCTCCCCATAGAAGAACACAATGCTAGGCTTGTCGGCACACATACCTGTGAAGTTGTTTCTCAACGCGACGTAGAGAGACAGGGAGTAGAGCTATACTCCAGCTGTCAGCATGCTGTGCTGAGAACAACTTGACATAAGACCACAGGTTTCACATCCAGAAAAATCGTGTTACTTTCATCCTAATGTACGGATGCTGAATGCAAAAGATTGCAGCATATCCCCGTAAATTCAGCATCAGGATGCTTTTATATAGCCATGTATAGTTTGCACCTTTCCGTGTTCTTTGGCACGGCGTCAAAACTGACTTCGCATCGCATCCTCTCCTCCACTGGAGGGCAGCCCCAAACCACTGCGCAATTGAAGTAACGTCACGCGCGCCACTTTGGCGGGCAGCACGCGGCCTTCAGCAGTTGGTCAGGTTTTCAAGAGAATCCCCCAAGCTTTCCTTTGTAGCCGTACGGTTAAGCTTGGCTAGATACCAATGAGTAATTTGCTCGCTTATTACAAATTCATTCCATTCTGGGGGATTCCCCTAAACATTTCACCAACATTGTTCCAACTTCGTGTTACTGATCAATCCGCTCTCGCCCTAGCTAGCCGTCCCAGCTAGCCGGTTTCGAACCTCAGGCCAAAACGAATTTTTCTTTAACTACGAAGTTTCTGTGAAAGCTGTATACCTTTCCTTTGTAGCCGTATGGCTGCGCTTGGGTGGATGCCATTATGCTTTAGCTGTGTACGTAAAAACGGCTCCCAATGTGGTTTGTGTACATACACCTATACTAAATTCTTTACCTCTAACTTCAACCACTTAAGGGGTGTAGCCGGATTGATATGAAGCCCCTTCTCACCATCTTGACGCACTTGATGTTCAGGTACTCGCGGATAATGAGCAGCGGCAGCGAGACTGGGAGCATCACGTTGATGGAGGCCGCCAGGCTGACAGGAACCACGTAGAAGGCAGCGGAACAATTCGTCGCCACCGCCTGCGTGCGCAGAGACATCGCGTTTAACGACCCGATCAATATTCACGGCTACAATTTTGACCATCAAGACTTCTTTTTGGGCTAGTTGGTACGTTCTGAACATAAGAAAAATAGCAGCGCTGAAGCATCCAGCCACAGAAGAAGTAAGAATTCAGGACACAAGCGCTGTCCTGTTGTTTCTTCTTCTGAGGTTGCATGTTTTAGCGCTGCTATTTTTCTTAAATTTTGACCACGTAGAAAGAGCTGCTAGATTTGTTCACTGGGTTAATACAACTCTCACATCTCGAATCAGTGTCACCGTGTATACGAGAGCGTAACGATGTGGCGTTTTGAATTCGGGGCAACAAACTCCTCAGTATGACAACGGCTGTCGCTGCATCTTTCTTATGACCCAGGTCTTGTAGTAAGGCTCGCAGCACAGCAGGACGGTTAAGCCAGGATCATTTAACAGCAGCGATCTGTGTTGGCAACTGAGTGCACACTTCATCAAAGTCTTCAGGGCATGTGAACTGCTTTTCAGCCGTACTAACGAACATGACAGCCATCAAGATCTGTAAAGTGAGAGCAACCTCCTTCACCTTTCGAGACCTTTTGGTTCTTAGGGCTTTCGTAAGTGCATCACTATACGGCTAACGAGCAAAGCCTGTGCCCTGGACGCTTTTGATAAACGGCGCGAATGAGGATGCCTGACGTTTGATGGAAACTACAGCGCGATTTCCTGAATACAAAGAACCCATCTAGAGAGCGAAGTTCTCATCCGTCTATGCACTAAAAAATCTCCTAAAATAATTTAGCTGAAATTAAACATTAAGCCAAAGTTTCGTGAAGGTCCATCGGTCGGCTGAATAGCAACCGGCTTCAGACCACGCGTCATCCTCCTGGGCCTTGCGAGCTCAGCAGTCTGTTGAACACCGAATATTTAGACGACCGGATTTTCTGCTTAAAAGTTCTATTGACTCGTTTCATTGCACATTTATTTTATGACATAGAGACATAGCTTTTGTGCGAACTGATACCATTGAGAATCTCAGCGGAGTGCTTCAGGGCACACCTGAAGGTAAAAGCAGACGTGTCCTCATATTGTCAGCAACGAGGCTCATTTGTACACGAAGTGTTCATGTCCAGAATGCATTTTAGAAGCTTCGCAGGAAAACGTCGTCAAAGACGCGAAAGAAACAGGCATAATAAGGCACAGCACGTACAGAAAGTCTGCTAGTGTTCACTGAGGGTCTGCACCACCAAATGTGCTACATATTTCGCAGTCCAGGTATCGGAACTCTTATCTTATTGCCCCAAGGACGGATAGCCGACATTCGTCAATAGCTGAAGTGCCAAAAAAGGAGAATAAAGAAGACAGGCTCAGGGATTGTTTTGTCACCTGTCTTCGTTGTATCGTATTTAAGCACTCCAGTATTCATTACGCGATGCCCGGACTATCCCGACGACGTGTTGTTATAGAATGCACTCCTCACCGCCAACACCATCATAACCACCACTGATCCATATACTACCAACTACGTGTTGTCGACGTCTTTTTTTACGTCGTTTTTTTTTTTTTTTCACTCCACAGAGCAGTATTCGCATTGTTGCAGCACCGTTTTAAAATTTCCCAGCACGTCTAATAGGAAGACAGTTTCAAGATGCGCACGTTGAGAATGTCACGTGACAACGGACACGGGTGGCAATGAGAGGCGAAATGCCCGCCTCCCCAATCAAGTGCGCGATGAGTCGATAGATTATTTAAAGGACCCACCGAGTGCTTGTAGTAGCATTTGCCGGCAGAGGGCGGCACATGAAGGCACGTTCGGAAAAGTGGGGACAACTGTCACCACCCTGAAATAAACGGGACGCTTATAACGTGCCCTGCCTTTCTCTTCTTTGCCCCTGCCTTTACTTCTCCCTACTCTGTTTTGCCACGCCTTGTCCAGACCTTCCCTGCCCTGCCGTGCCCTGCCCAGCCCTGCCCAGCCCTGCCCAACCCTGCATTGCTTGCCCTGCCTTGCCTTGTTCTGCCAGCCTACTTGCCCGTCCTCCACGGTTCTTAGAATTCGTTCTACAAAGACGCACCTACGCTTGTCTGCGTTAACTATTGGACAAGCTCACCACGCGGACGACCACGGGAGCAAGCATCTCGCCGAGGGTGTCGCCGACGACCATCTCGGACAGCAGGGCAGCCAGGCTTGCGAGGATGAACTGGTTCGCCTTGATGGAACGCCGCGTCCAGAAGTGGTCGTCCAACTGGTTCAGGAATGACTGAATCAGGCTGTATTTCTGTCCAGAGAAAAAAAAAAAAACAGTCTGAACTTGGACAAGCTTCGGGCCGTGAACATGCAACAAATAAAGGGAATTTCGTTAGCTCGATCCAATGGTTTATTCGAAATGACGGTTTGGCACCATCAACGTCGTCAATTAAGAAGGCTTCCGTGATTAGAAGTCCGCAATTTGAACAACTATTCAGTCCCATTAAGTTTAAAGGTTGATTTTATGTTGACCTGATGCATTTCACCAGTGAGCTGACAGTGTAGATGCGAATTAAAAACACTGAGGAGAACTGCATCCAATTATTGTTTCAGTAAAAAAAAAAAGACTCATTCTGGCAATGCTGACGTTTGTCCGGTTGAAAAGACGCATTTGTAACCGAGAAAGTTGGATTTAAAAATTTTCTCGAAAGTGGATTCAAATTCGTCACGTCCTTGCATAAACAGGACAGGTTTCAACCTTTTTGAAGTAAATGACGCTGCAGCGCAGCCTCTTGGATCCGCACAAAAATGGATGTCGGCGCACGCATTTTACTGCCGATATTGGCCGGTGACGACGATACATGCATTTCATTCTTTCCCTTTCTACACTACAAGCAGAAAAGAGTAAAAAGGGAGTAATCTTTTTTTACTGCTACATAGGGTTTTCGTGTTTAGAGTGTAGCTTATAAATGCTTCGCTTTCGGTGACAGTTGCCTGTTTGTGATTAAGACGCGGTACCCTATCGATACAAGCGAATTGATCGATACAACCGAACTTATGCACATCTGTGCGTTTGCTAGCACAGGTGTGCATCGTTGTCTTTAGGATAATGGCATCCGGTCAGCACAGTGTTCCTGATTGCAACGCCCATTTCGTAACTGCAGACATATGTTTGAATTCCTCCTGTACAGTATTGCTGCTGGCAAACCTGGACCTAATTTTGAGACGTCATTAACGCGCGCAGTGACTAGCGTTGGGTCGGAAGCGTTCCTCTGTTATGACGTGTAACTCGTGCAGAGCCTCCGGTTTGTTATACCTCGACGACCTTGGTGAGGGCCATGACGCAGCCCAGCATGATGATCACGTTCCAGGGCAGCCGGGCGCAGATGGTGTTCCAGGAGAGCATGCGGTTCGACCAGCACTGGCGACAGGTCAGGCCCGGCACCATGCTCATCACGACCACGGACAGGCCAAACAGGGGACCCTCCAGGTAGCTGCGTGCATGCCCCATCTGCCCGTTTTATATACCGTCTGCTCTCCAACTCCAACTTAGCTGCTTTGCAAGAATTTTTTATGCTACTGAGAGGCATGGTGGGGGGACAAGAAAAAAGCAAGAGTCAATTTTTTCTGTGGCTGGAAGTGAAAGTTCATGGCTATTTCATGCTTTTTAGAAGCAAGCATCTACAAGTGACACAAGCATGAAAAATCATTATAATCGAAGTACACTGCGTATACAAACGCATCTACATAAGCTTTTCAGCCACGCCGGGTAGGTGACGCCGAACCTCCTCATCGTGACATCCTATAAATCAGAGCTCTTTGACAAAGAAAAGTTGCGAATCTCCTCGTGGAACTATTGTCTCAAAATGTGACACTCTGATTAGGTCAAAATTGGGAAAATAGAGGACTGCCACACCATCCACGGCAAATGTTGCGGTGCGCCGCAAATAACTTACTGCACAGTTCAAATAGGTATCGCCCCCATTCTCTTAACTATGGAGAGTGTCCACTGGTCTTGTCCTGTTTTTGTTCTTTTATTTGTCAGTATAGTTGAAGAACCCTGAATTAAATGGCCTGAAAGGACAGCGTTCCGAACGCATGAGAACGATAGGCCCAGTCGTCCCAGGCCCAGTCGTCTCAGTATACGGAGTTTTACGGTTTGAATTCCGACTCGGTGAGCAATACAAGTTTTTTTTATTAGTTTATTTGAAGATCAGAGACTGACCACGTTGGCTGAGACCCTCGATACTCTGTGAGACCGCCTCTAGACAGAGATAGCGATGCGGTTGCATGGAGACTGTGGAGACATCATCCGATGACAGCTGACCGCGTATGTGCGCGATTATGTGAGGGAAGCCCAAACTGCGAGAACTGCCAGATCATGTGGCGCACTAGAACTGCGAGGTCTTGGCTGAAATGTAGATTAACGTGCCTGCAGGTTGATATGAAGATTCGCAGTCTGTTTACATGTGTAATGTGTCTGTCAGAAGGATATTCTGGAAGAGCGAACCTAACTTAACCAGGAGAGACTAGGGCTGCGTGCCGCTCTAAAGATTGCGTGCCTGTGATCGAAGGTTCGGTTTCTAAATTACGTTGCTGCGTTCCAGTTTTCTCTTGCCGTCATAACTGAAAAGTTAGCGACAACACTGACACAAGATCTCGTTCTGAAAACACCACATCTTCAAGCTTTTATGGTCTGTGAATGTGTGCAGCTTAGCATCGCTGATGAATTGCGTCAATGCCTTAATGGCACACACTAAATAAATACGCTTGATGCGTCTCCGTCAATAAAAGAGGCCTGTGGCGTGGGGGTTGAATTACAGAGCAGTACGTCCGCTCCAGAGGAGCGATTGCGGTGAGGACTACTCTATATGGCTCTTCAGTGCATAACATTTCGCAACGAATGGTATAGATCGAGGCTATAAGGAGGTGAAGTAGATAAAGGAAATGTCGTTAAAAATTCACTGAGTCTACTTTTTGCACCGTGAGTACGGCGCCCACAGCCGCTACGGGTACTAACGGCGCCACCGACGCTTCGGAACATAACTCATGCCAGCGTTATAATCGACTGTAATCGACTGTAACCACGACTATAACCGGCATCTGCGGTAACCAGCCAGTGCCACCGGAAAAAGCTTTCGACCAATCTCTGTTTACAGGCTGTGTGGCAGATTCATAGCCCGTCATCTCATGTCCATCATTCTGGAACATAAATTTTGAATACTAAAAAATTTAAAGTTCCTGTTATTGAAATATCGAAGGTAATGGCCCGTTCTTCCAACGCGTAGCAAGATCTTTGTTTTAAAGGTTTTCCATCGCTCGCATGGGGAAGTTAAGACTGCCATGGAAAACCAGTAGGGAACGCTTTTGACGATCACAAAGACGTCAATAGCAAAAATTGCGAGCCTGTTGACGGAAGTCCTGCGAATATATTGATTTTTATAGTTAAATCTTGCAATATATCTAAAAATTGTGTTCATGAACTCCTTCCAGTTAAAAGCTTTTCATCCAGAACTGTTGGGTATGACGTTTGCTCAAAGCTCGCAACTCGCCTTTCAGGATGTCCGATGGTGTACGCCCCGTACGTGAACGGGACTCCGATCAGCCAGTAGATGAGCAGCGTTTCTCGAACCCTGGAAGGTAAGGGAAAATATACTGAGTTTAAAACAGCGACAGCAGTGGGAAACAGCGCGCATAGGGTGAGGCAGCAGGGCAGCTCACGTTTGTCGCTTCATGGTGCGCAGGCGTGCCCTAGCACAGTTGGACATATCTTCGTGCGTCTGCTCTTCGATCTCTTCGTCGCTGCACGTGAGTGAAAAAAGAGAAAGAAACAAGCGAGGAAAGGCTGATAACCCTTACAAAATTTTAGACAGTCCATAAACTGCAAATAGACTTCTGCCTAAAAGTCTATAGACTCTCTATAGACAAATCCCAGAGAACAGTCTATAGCGATACAAATGCTATAGCCAATCTATAGATTTATAACCATACACTTTTCATAGACTTTTGTCTATAGACTGTGAATAGAAAAAAGTAATATCTATAGGAAGGCAATAGAGTTTAAAAGATGTCTATAGACTGTCTATAGACCGTTTTTATAAGAGAAGGGAGGGTTCGAAGAATTTAAGGAGCTCGAAAGTTGCTTTCTAGGCGTTTTCCTCTCGGCGAACATATTTTATAACCGTGAAAATTCGCGTTAAGCTCAGCCACCACGTAACATAATATGCAATGAGTACATTCGGTACGTTAACCATTTGATGTCCAGCGTTTCTCAGAAGCAACAGCTGAAACATTTTTTTTCTCGTGTATTATGGCAGAGTTCAGTTTTCTGTTGCCACCTGTTGCCACACAAGATTCTTTGAACTTTCCTAACATAAAAAAATAACGTACGGTTGCTCTTACTTTTTGTCAAAAAGACGCACTGAATAAGGCCGGTTGGCCTGCCATCGCACTTACAAAAGTGAGCGACGGGTGACTGCTAGCACGACAGTATGACATTGTGCAGCGACAATTAAAAATCTATTTAAATCATCTCAGAAGTAAACAAAGAGCCTCAATAATGTATCTACATAGCCTAGCGATGGCTTGTGAACCTGCGATTAAGGAGAACAACTTAAAACTCGTCAGGAGAAACTCCTCACAGTGCAATTGCAAATAGAGCTAATTTTTTCCCGACAGTGTGTAAATTATTGCCTAAATTGTCAGCTACTTAAACAAGGTAACATTTTGGGGGTCAAAGGGCTGAAGCACTAGTGAAGATTTCTTATAAACTGATCGAGAAACACGAAAAGGTAGTGGTCAAGCGCCTTGCAGCTGTTAACCCCCCTGAGCTATGCCACGCTAGCACGGGTATTTATGGTAGGAGACCGCGAAGTCATGGCAGTAGGTCGACCACATTGGTTGCAATGGGCGTCTGCCACCACGTTCTTGAGTTGTATCCCAGTGTAGTCTCGTGGCTATAACTTAAGCATAATTTTTGTTGCCAATTTTTTACACACTGTTCGAGAATCGCGATAAACACGAAACACGGACGTCATTAACAAACACTTTTTTTTTTGTTGTCGCCGAAATGCTAAAAACTATGCTTTCTTTTTTGTTGCACTGGAAAACTGTTAAAACCTTTGTTGCTCCTGACACAGCATTTATACATTATTTGAATGATTGTAAACATTGTCCTGTGTTGGTATTTCGTTTCTTTCGTTGGTCGCATATCACGTGATGTATGCTTCAGTCAATCGCTACTTTTATGGATCAGACTTTTATGCTTGCAAAAGTTTACACATTTTACAATTATTAGTTACTGGCGCCCGGGTACGCTGTTTTGTGCACTTATTGCGTGGGCCCAAACTGTCAACTTGCTAAGGGCCCAGGTATGCTTTTGTCACTCGCTTTTGTATACATATTCCAAGTAAATAAATTTAATTGAATTGAATCTCATGGAAAGTAAAATGATCGGTCTAACGTTAAGAGACCGCAAGCGGGCGGAGTCGGTGAGGGAATAAACGCGGGTTAATGACATCCTGATCGAAATCAAGAGGAAGAATTGGGCTTGGGCAGGGCATGTAATGCGAAGGCAAGATAACCGCTGGTCCTTAAGGGTAACGGAGTGGACTCCAAGAGGAGACAAGCGTAGCAGGGGGCGGCAGAAAGTTAGGTGGGCGGATGAGATTAAGAAGTTTGCGGGGATATGGTGGCCGCAACTGACAAAGGACAGGGTTAATTGTAGAGACATGGGAGAGGCCTTTGCCCTGCAGTGGGCATAGTCATGTTGATGATGATGATGAATCTCATGACTGTGAACGCATGGAGAAATGAGCTCCGCATTTGCGCCCTTGTATGGATTATGAAACACTGGTCGAAGTCGGGAGCGATTTTTGTATATTGGCAAGCCCTGGCCGATGTCGTCACTGTGCCTCACCAGCTGACCAGGTGTGAGCAGTAGACGTATACCCAGATGATGAAGCAGCACGCAAGGGACGCAGGAAACGCCACCGTCAACCAGATCCACCAGTTCACCGGGCACTTGCCTGTGGTGCTGCGCGCACGAACCAAAGACGATGACGTCAACACATTAGCACAAAATTTAAGAGAAGCATTGTCAAGTTGCGGCTGAGTCCCCATCTGCTCGAGAATATTGCCACGTGGCGTAAAAGGCTCCATAGTACTCTGCGGCGATTCCGTTGCCGCCGTGACACTTTAAATACTTCACATGCCCAGGACAATAGCCGCTGCAAAACTTTGGAGAGTGGTAGCACACCTACAACACCATCGCTGCGCGTGCATTGGCAATACGGGATATTCAAAATTCCGCAAGTGCGCTTTCCCGCATAACAATGTTGCCCAAGACAAGATGGCTGATCATGTGTTTCCAGCTGAAACAAATCAAGGAGGACTAGTTTTTTGTTTGATTCCTCCAAAATACGTTTCTTACATTCTATCCACGCCCTTAGCGCCTGCCCTGTAGCCCTCGCAGTTTTATATATATATATATATATATATATATATATATATATATATATATATATATATATATATATATAGAGAGAGAGAGAGAGAGAGAGAGAGAGAAGTCGGTCATCTTGTCTTTGACAACATACTTATGTGGGAAAGTACACTTGCGGAATTTTGAATATCCCCTACTGTTCCGTTCATAATTGAAGTGCTTTCATGAGCTTTGAAGCCTTCTAAAATCTACGCTGGCAGAAAAATACCGCTGCAAAAACGCACCTTATAAGTTGTCATGAGTGCGTGCACATTCATTCTATCTCTTCTAAGATCATGACGCATATAGTTACAGGAGGCATAAGTATTCGCAGCACGGGAATGAATCCTATGCACATTATAGTTCCGCCCTAGCGGGCAATGCACGCACCAGCCGAGGCTGAGGAGCACCGCGTGGCGCGTGGGCACCGTGGTGAAGCTCATCATGTTCCCGAAGATGGCGGTGTAGGCGGTGCCCGCGATGAGCGCAGGCCGCACCATCATCATCAGCCTGCGTACACGGAGGCAGAAAGTGATGCGGACGCAGCAACATCGCTTGCGTACGTACAAAGGCTTTATTTCGTAAAATCCGAGCGCGGACGTAAGGTATGATGGCGTACGATGCATATAGGCACATGAGATAAGGGGTGAACCTAGAAGCAGAGACGACCTGCGCACACTGACCACGTTAGGCACGGGAATGTTCCCATCCTAAGTAAAATCTACCCCACACAGTACAAGAGCGAGTGCCCGTGGTGTGGAGACAAACCAACGCTATACCATACCATATGGGCTTGCCAGAAAATAGACAAGCTACCCATAATTGAAAACCCGAGTGCGGAACAGTGGGAGAGGATGCTATCCAGCGACATCCTGAAAGTCCAACAAGGACTAGTAAGGCGTGTACGCAAGGCAGCTACCCTAAGCGGAGCCCTGGACTAGGGGAACCGACCCTTGCGATAAGATGGAAGACTCCATCTGAAGCCGCAAAAAAAAAAAAGAAATATTGTAAAATAGAGCAAATAAACGTTTTCCACCACCACCACTGACCACGTTAACCAAATAAGCACGACTAGTCATCATGGTAGGGACAAAAAAGTCACCGCAGAATGATATCGAGCACAGCTTCGAAGAGGGAAAAAATGAGCTGGGAATTGCTGTCGAGCAACTTTATGAGGATGATTACAACGGCAGGCTCAAGGACAAAAGTATTTCCATATTAAATCCTTGCAGATATGCACGACGTACCCCTAAAGACAGCTCATGGAATTCTGAAGCGTCGCAGGCCGCCCTCGGAGTATTACACGGCGACCGTCAGTAGCAAGCATGACAGCGCACAGAAAACACAAGCTAACTGCTCCGACCCCCGTTGACTCAGCAGTCTCATCATCATCAGATGACGAGCAGCAGCTTTCCTCATAAGGCATAAATGAAAGTGTCATCACTGCTATCTACATGGCGCCGTGCATTCTTAAAACAATATAGCTAAACATTTGGGTGCTATATCTGTTTTCTTCTATGTATAGGACCAAACACAACAGAGGAAAACAAGAACAGTAGGCTAAACAAGTGCAACTGAATTTTGAAAAGAAAAATTTCGTATACGATTCCTTGCCCTTGGTGACTCGCAATAGGAATTCCAGGTGCGCACCCAACGCCGTGTTTTACGTCATTGCTAAAATGCACGACGGGCTTAGTGCAAATACTTGAAGCTTCCGACGGCAGACAGCGCTAACTTAATCTTGACGTTCACGTTAAGGCGTTAATGTTTACGATATTTCAGGCTAAAATAGCAGCATTCCATATGGGTAGCGGGAAGATGCGTAGCAACAACCATGAATAGGACGTGATTATCGCCTCATTTCCCGGAAGGGCATTACGAGGGAAATAAAACAGGCACCAGAAAGACGACGAAAAGCTAAGTCGTCCTGTTTTGTGTGTTCTCTTGAGCTCGCCACGTCACAGTGGCGTACGCTTACTTTCTTGTTAGCAGCCCTCTCGCGCTATTATTCCGCAAATTAACTCTCTATCTTATCCAACAGATGCAAATACAGTGAACTCGCGTTAATCCGTATTCGCTTAACTCGAACAGCCGGTTTATTCAGACTGGATGTTTGGTACAATCAACATCAAGGGCATTAAAAAAAATTGTAGAGCTAAGCTTACCGGCTTAACGCATTACTCAGCGAAAGCTGGTTGGCATTAGCGGCGTTTCCGGCAGGTAATGTTGGTCTGGCGGATGCAAGCAATGAGGACGGTAGCGCTGATACTGAGATAGAGACCTGGCTTTGCTTTTGTTTCGCGCACGTTTAGTTACTTAGCTTCGCTCCTCTGTTTCAAGCATATTTAGTTGCCTCGCTTTTGCTTGTTTGTTCCGAGCTACTTTAGGTACTTTGCCTCTTTTTCGAGACTAGTTTGGCTCCTGCGCTTCACTCCTTTATGAGCCTAAACGTCGTACGTACAATGTCGACATTGCATAACTCATTGATTTGCATTCACGCAACGCAACATCAAAGCTTTGTGGTGGCTGAAATGCGTGGCAATTACATCGCTTTCGGCTACCAACGACTTTGTTTCTGGTTCGGGCCCGAAACTGACCGCGGCGACTGCGTTCTGATGCACTGCTCGGCTCTGTTTGCAACCACGCACCCTGTGAACATATGTTAACACGCTCGCGGCGCATATTACTTACGCTCTCAGGCGTATGCACGATGAGACTTGCTCGTCACCGCTGTCGACTGAAACAAGCAACATAATCGCTCGTTACTGCCGGTAGTAACACAACACACTCCAATGCTCACAACATAACATCTCAATGATAATAAGAAAGAAACGCTGGAGAGGCCACTCAACGTAGTAGCCATGTTTACTACAATAATACGGAATTAACGACGTTCAGCGATTTTTGTGTTTCCGAGGTCATCGGCGAATACCTCAACAATGGCGTGGCTAACTGCAGGTGGCTCTTCAGAGATCGTATTGAGACCTTGAAGCCCATCAACAAGACTTAATGAGGCGCATCATCTTTCTTTAGCGACTTCCTATCGGATCGGACCAGCGTGCGTCAACAGATCACTAGAGAGATTTACCATACCGGAGACGTACTAACGGAGACGCATACCGGTTTACGTACGCCTATTGCGCATGCGCAGTGGTCCTACCCGGCCTCGCCCTTGCAACTGCGCGTGCGCAGCTCCCGTACGTAAAACCGCTATACGTCTCCGTTGTTTGTCTCCGGTATGCTAAATCTCTCTACAATATACCGCAGCAGACTGGACGTCGGAGACTGCCTTTCCAAGCGTCGCACAATAGCAAACGTCTATGGATGTATAGCGGAGGAGTTACAAAGTGCTCCAGCGCGTCCTCACGGAAGCTGGAAGGCATGTCGGCGACCGGATAGGGCTGCGAGGCGATGACGATGCGGCGCGTGCTGACGCCGTTCTCTGGACGAGCCATCATCCTGCGCCTGGCGGCGTCGCCCATGATGGGCCGATAGGGCGGGTGCAGAACGCCGCCCGCTATCGTCTCGCCGTCGTTGTCCATCGACGCCAGCGACCAGCGCCGCCCCGCACTCTCGCGGCGGCTGTGCGTACTAGGCAGGAGCGAGGTGGAACTCCGGCCCGCCTTGAGCACGCCGCGCACTTCGGGTCGCAGCTCCGCGGGCCGGGCAGCCTTGGTGTACAGCTGGCTCACCTCGGTGAATGTCTGCAGGTGCATACGCTGGAGGGCCTGCCCAAGGAAACAGCAACAGGGTTGGTGAACTGGGCACGCCCAAGATTCTTGGTGCCCAAGATTCTTGGACTCCAAGAATCTTGGGCACGCCCAGGGTTCTTGGAGTTTAGATTAAACTAAACTCACGACGTATAGACATAGTTGAACAATTTAAATGCCTTGGAGTAGTTTTCTCTTCCAGCATGTCTTGGGAACACCACACGGACCATATTGTCACGAAACTGGCTCAAATAACCGGAGTCATAAGTCGGCTCAGATACGTCATTCCAAGAACAGTAAAGTTACTCCTCTATAATTCACTTTTCTACTCCTATTTAAACTACTGCCATCTAGTGAGGGGCACAGCTACGGTTAGCTGTCTTCAGCGTATCTACATTTTTCAGAAAAAGTTCCTTCGTCATGTTTACAATGTCCCCTGGGACTCGCCAAGCAAAGATCTCTTTCTACAAAGTGGTCTGCTAAAAATACACAACTTGTATAAATATCGCTTGAGTGTCCGGTTTAAACTCGAAACACGTAGAAATGTAAACCACATACGTAAACTTGCCGAACTACATACCCGAGATGCAAGCTACACAACAAGGTATGCGGAGGCATGGATAGTCCCGACCCCACGGTTAAACTCGGGTAGAGAACGCCTGCAGTTCACTCTTCCGTCCCTGCTAAACGCGTATATATATAATAATTTTGACCTTTTCAGTTCGTCAAACAGGTCTTTGCGTGCTTTGTATGCTAGCATGTAGAATTTTTGTTTTGTGTGTGTTTTTTTTTCTTTCTCTTTTTTTTCTTTGCTGCCATTACCTGAGTCTACCCAATGTGAATATTGAGTCAGTATTGTATAATGTTCTTTCGCTTTCTCTTGTACCTGCTCATTATTGTATACTTGTTATCACGCTTTGCAACTGCCTTTTGTATTAAAAGCCTTGCTGTCAAGCTGCTGCCAAGCGAAAGGGGGCTGCGGCTTAGTCAAGCTGTCTCTCACAGCTTTTTCTGCGCCTCCGCTGTCTGTATCTTTACAAGGCAGAAATAAAGAATTTGAATTTGAATTTGAATACTGGAAGATTGTAAGGTACCGTCATGGAAATATTCCCGCGAATCTTTGTACTGTTTGTTTTATTCTCCAAAGCTGCCGCCACGCTACTTTGTTGCTTTGTTTGTGATGCAAGACGCGACCAGGTTTATCTCGATTGATCGCATCCAGGCGGAGCCGATTCTACGGGGTTCCAGACTGTTGTGGTAACTTTGCACGCCGTGTCTCGAAAGTTCGCTATCAGCTTTGAGCACAGCACCGCTCAGCTTTGAGCACCGCGACGGCTAGCAAATGGTAGGGAGAAATCTCAGTTGGTAGAGCGACTACTCCGGTGAAGCGGTGGTCCCGGGTCCGAACCCCGGACCAGGACGAATGTTTCTTTAACTACGAAGTTTCTGTGGAAGTTGTACAGCTTTCCTTTGTATCCGTATGGCAGTGCTTGGATGAATGCCATTGAGTAACTGCTCCCTTACTACCAATCTTCTCCACCTTGAGGGATAAGCATTTGGCCAACGAGGTATGGAGCTCACGACATCGTGTATCGCAGCCATGCATGACTAACATCGAAACTCTGGCGCTCTTCAACCGTATCCTTGCAACGCGCAACCCATGGAGGGAGGACCAACGCCCAAGGGGCGTCATACCTGCAGTAGATTCCGTCCATAAGATTGCGTCTGGAGCTCAGAGTCGTTCGCTGCGGCCTTGTCAGCAGCCGAAGCGGGCTCCTCGGGCGGCAACGCCTCGCCGAGGCGCAGAAGCCGGCAGCCCGAACCGCTCAACTGCGACGCCCATGCCGTGTAGCTGTCCACGCTCCGTTCGCCGCCCTGCGCGTTTGGCGCCGAGCTCGACAAGTCGGCGACGCCCGCCGGCGAAGACGACGAGGTCTGAGAGGACGGCATGAACGGCGATGTTGACGGTGACGCCGGTGTCGCCGACGTTGTCGACGGGCTGGAACTCTGCAGAAGTTCGGGCGAATCGTCGCCTGGTTCGAGCACTTCCTCGGCTTCTTTAACGCCCGTTCTTTTCGCGGCATGGATCGCAGGTTCCTCATCCGAAACTTTAGCTGCCGCCATCATTGCCGGCTCGCCCTTCGGTTTCTTCACCGCTTCACTCGGCGTCTTAATTGGCGGTTGTTCGTTCGGTTCCTTCTTACGGACGCTCGCGGTTTTATCAGCCGGTATCGTAGCCTTTGCAGGAGAAACCAAGGCTTTCGCTGACGTCATCATCGAGCTGCCTTTTCCGCGCTCCGTGGAAGGTATCGGCCCCGTGTCTTTGCCCTTCGCGCTGTTTTTCAGTATGGACGACGGCTGTTTCTTTTGCGATGCGAACGAATTTATCGTGCGCCCGGGAAGCCTGCAAGCCCATACCCCGGCGTCCGAGGTCCTGTCAAACGGGTCGAACGATGTCTTGCGCGGCCTTCGTACCTGCAGCCCCAAGTTTACCGAGGTGGAACGTTATCGTGCTATACACCATCGATAACGAAGTTTGTCCTCTTTTCTCCGAGGATAAGCGGTTCAGAAACAACGAGCATGACATGATTTGCAGGAAAACGCACTAAGAATCGTAGTAAATATATCGAGAGACACCTAGCAACAGTAAGTATAGATATGCGGCACTTATCCTAAATTAACAGGCCACTCCGCGTGTGACCGCAGTGGATGGCGATACCTGCCCTGAAGCTTCCTGGAGCACAAGAATCGCCGATAACATAGTGATAAGGAGAGTTTTCTCTCTCTGAAGTTAATGGAAAACATACATTGCAAGAGAAGTTCCACCTGAAGGCTCAGCAATGGTTGGGGTCGCTACCAAAGTAGCCAGGAATGTTTGCACTCAACGGGACGTCCAGCAACTAGGTGACCTCTTATGACTGGATAGTTATCTGCCTCGCACTGTGTATCATCCCGTGCGTGGGATGCTCTAAATATAGCCGTGAAGCCAGCACTTGTAAGAATAAAAAATAAAAGGGCGCAGCGGTATACCTGTCGCACCGCCTCCAAGGAGCGCTCCTTGTGCCACTCGGGGTGCATCTTGTACTGGCGCACGAGCGAACTGTTGCGAGACACCTCGCTGGGCATCGTCATGTCGCTGACCAGGGACACGCTGCGAGCTCGCTTGGCGGCGCCACCGGCGGCGATCTGCCGCTGCCAGCGCTGGCGCCGCACCTCCTCGATGAAGTTCTGCGACGAGCTGCTGGTGGGTGCGCGGATGCCGCTCCTCTGGTCGGCGGTGATGATCTCCTTCTGGACGGTGGTGATGAAGCGCTCGATGAGGACGGTGCTGAAGATCACGATGAACGAGCTGGGCAGGAAGAGGCTCAGCACGAGCACCATCAGCTGCATGGTCAGGAAGAGCGGCTGGATACGCAGCGCGTACCGCTGCAGCGCGTACAGGCACATCCTGGAGAACAGGGTCGTCTCGTCCCCCACGTTGGCGATGGCGAAGAGAAGCGATGCGGCCAGGACGCGAGGCTGCGCAGTCGGTAAGGAGGCGTGTCTGTTACGCCGCGCCAACCACAAAGAAACCAACTGGCTAGCCTAATGGTTTGAGCATAGCACGCAGTGGATGATGGGATTGAGTCCTGGTGCTTCCAGGCATTCGCCGGTTAAGTACAATACCTTTCCATCGGCCTTCTACACTGCTTCCCCTGTGGTGAAATTCTCGGCGAAAGTGTCTCTGGAGGGTTCGTGATTCGTTCCGCGCCAAACTTAAATCCGCGTCGTGCGGTAAATCAGTTATGTGTGAAAAGTATATTTTCGTTCCACCAGGGAGCAAAAAAGAAAACGATATGCGAGATCTGAAGCATGGCAATTGGAGGTCGAAACAGGGTTAACTCCATGGAAGCTTTATGGTTCCGCAGTGCATGAACAAAATAAAACGGCGATTTTCTATCCATGGACCGAGTAATGTCCACGGCACAAAACGAGTGATTTGCAATCAATTTTCCTGCGCTATCGGCGGCCGCACAATCTCATCGCATAAACATTGGGGACTCTGATAGACAAAAGTCACAGTACAGAATGAAAGAAAAGGTGACATAATTCCTGCTCCAGCATATAGCCATTACAGGCGTAAACCAATGAACAGGGGCGAAGAAAAGGAACTCCAAAATGCAATTTTAAAACAAACGCCAATTAGAAAAGAAAATATTCATTGTATGCGTTGAATGCAAGGACAAAGCCAGGTCAGGGAGGCGCGTACAAGATGTTGGCGGATGCGAAAAAGTGAATGTCAAGTGGCAGGTGTCATGCAAACAAGAAACGCGCTAAACCAGTTCACGAACAACCTCTGCGAACTGTATTAGTACTCCGCTCGTGCATTCGAATGTGTTGGTTGCGACTGCTCGACTTCGACAGGAATTCATGCAAAAATGGTATAAAATATTTATGTTGTTGTAAGCTTTGTGCTCCGCGGCGCAGTACCGCCCGTGCGAGAAGCAGTCGAGGCGAACGAATTGGAATTCTTGTAGACGGGCCGTGTTATAGCGGCGTCGCTTTTCAGAGAAATGAAAACGCAAGTCGGAAGAGGGCAATTTTCCCTCCAGTTTTGGGGGATGAAATAGAGTGCCAAGAGTAAGGAGTAATTTTAACTCGATAGTGTCAAGGGTTCCATTAAGCGGAGAACGTGACGTTGCTGGGGGTCGAGAAAATCCGGATTGGTCGACAGGGTTCTGACGTCACAACCGCAAGACCTCGAGATAGTAATTCACACTCTCCACAACAATCACACAGCACAATATTGATAACGTCAGTACACAATTCTGCATTGGTCTACAGGGTAGCCACGTCACTCCACCAAACATTACGCTGTGACTCTAAACAAGTTAAAGCAACTGCTCTAAAAAAAAAAAAAAACGATCGAGCCGGGACTCGAGAGCTGCCACGGTAGGTGGAGTCAACCAACCATTCAGCCAGTCCCGTGGCAGCTTGCCGCTCAGCCATCCGCGGTGTGATACATAGCGATCGGCGAAAGCAGAGTCCACGCGTATTTTTGTTTCAGTCGGCCTAATTTGCTGCTATGTAGCCTCTGACTGGATCTATTTATATTCACGTAAACCTAAAAAACAAAAGCGAAAGTGAAAGCGAAGCCGACACGCGATTGCCTGAAAGGCACTCCACGCGTTAGTTGACTCCTCTTACCGTCTGCGGTGAGTTCAAAAAAAGGCGAGAGCCGGGACGTTTAATCCGATTTAAATTATGGAAATCGGCCGCACAGGACAATAGTTCGAGGTTTATAAGAATGCTCGGAACACTATAGATCAAGTTCCTGCGGTAAAAGGACGAGTTCGGATTCCTCTTTAGTGCACATTTAAGAATTCTCCATATTTTACTGTCCCTCATAGCGTGAGTCTCTTTGGGACGTGAAACCCCTATAAACCAAATTTTATTTCTCGACGGACGTTATACTTATTGCGGGAACCTTAAGAGCACAAACCCAAACAAGGAGCGGTAGGAAGGTCTCGGCATGCTGATCAACGTTTTGACATGAGGACGTATTCGTCTTCGTCTTGCCCGGACGACAAGAGGGCTCGTCTTCTCCTCGCAACTCCAAGCAGTCCTCTGAACGCCGTGTCGACAAAAGAACTTGCCTTCGTTTGGCCCAGGTGAAAACAAGTCCCCTTGTCGAGACATCGGTCAGTCGAATGAGGCTTACTCCCGCCCCTTGGGTATGTTTTCCCTGCCAGCAATTACAACTTTCCTGCTCTCTACCTGCAGTGAATCTCGGTAACCTTTGTTGCATCGCCTGAAGCCACCAGGCCTCAGGAAACCAACGCGCAGGACAAAGCAAACAAGGTCTGGTATAGGGCCGTGGATGTGTATACTGACCCCGAGAAACTCGGCGGCCACTTCGTCGGCGGAGACGGCTCCGGCCAGTGGCAGGATGACGATGGGCAGCATGGCAGCGACTGCAGGCGGCAGCAGCCGCCCCGTGAGGCCCAGCACGGTCACCATGACGCAGTAGATGGAGATGCCCGCCTGCGTCCGGAGAGGGAGACACATCGTGCTTCCCTGTTGCCAACACACAGACACACACGGAGCTGCCTCGCTGGTCAACAAGCCAGATTATGAGGAATTCGCAGCTTATATAGCTTACTGTATATGCTCCCAGTGGATTTCAAGGTTATATTAGCTATGAAGCCATCAAAGTATTGCATTTTAAAATGAATGCAGCTATACGAGAAGCATGTTCAGAGCATCTGCGACAGGCGCGTGACCGTGTTGCTGACCTTTCGTGATATCGGGCTACGTTACGTGAAATCTGTCGTCGAAACATTTTGTCACTTGAACGACTGAAGAAGTGATACGTTTCTAAGATGACATGAGGCCGGCACGTATCAGGAGAGGCAAGGGATTTTGCTCCCCTTCGCTATCAAAAATCCTGTAGTGAAATAAATTGCCATGTAAAACCCCGCCGCACACAAAAAAAAAATATTCGCTCCCGCTGAATCTATTCGATGTTTCCTGCACAAAATACTGAAGCTGTACCCTCTCGTACACTGCACATGATGATGATAATTATGAGCTATCAAACTCAAGGAGTGCCCACTTGTAGTTTTCTGCATCATTTGGGCGCATCGCACGAGCCCATTAGTGAGCACCTGTCACCAGAGATTGTCGATGAGTTATTGTCAAAAGGAACTCGAAACACGCTCTTATCAGGCAGTCCGACCTGAACTACGTTACCATGGATGTCACACTTCCGAGAGCCAGCCATTACGTGTACATATGTACCTGTTGGCTCAGGCCTACTTGGTCAGTGTCATCTCGTAGCAGGTCAAGGTGAGAGTTGTAGTCACTTTTTAAGGAGTTCTGATATTTTTGCCTTAAATGCCTTCTTTACTTTCCAAAATATCGCGACTGCATGCCTGTGAATACGATATAGCTTTGATTAAAGGTATACGCCTTACATTGTCGCCGAATACGAAAGGCAGGAGGCAGACGGGCATCAGGAATTCGAGGAGTTCCGCGAACCTGCGCTCCTGCCTTCGGCTGTCGACATCCTGGGTTCTTGAGGATGTCTTTTTGGCGAGCTCACCTGCGTTTAAAAAGTGAACGAGACCGAAATTTGCACGTTAATTGCTCACGAAGACGATCACTAAATTAAGGAAGCAGATTTCCGAGAGTTCTGGCTGTACAGCGACAGGTGACTACCATAGCCCATAACCCAAAACAAACAGAAGCATCGCATATCATCGCCGTTGCGGTTCCGTCTGTGTGCCATGCTTTCTTGCGGTACAATGGGAGCATTGTCAGCTCACCGGCGAACGATGCGAAACCCAAGGCGCCGCACTATAGGCACTCTCCGTTACACTGTACAGGGGCTCGTCCGTGAAAGTATTCGCCGCTAACTTCAGTTAATCACTGGACACGGAGTCTTAATTGGCCTCTGCAGCTACAGTATCGATGGCTGACCTCGATTAGCGGGAAGCTACGCCAGAACTCCTTCGAGCACCGTCCATCTGAGTACTGGGATCAAAATGACCCTGTGGTCAAAATGTGCTGCTTGTGTCTAAACTTAAAGGTACTGCTGTTTGCCAAAGGTCACTGTAAGGCAAATCAGACTGGAAGGTCAGAGTTTGTCGTGTTGTCTGGGCACGTTATGATATACTGCTTTGAACACGAACCAATCACAATAGCACAACAAGCTCACCGGTAAAGCCTGCCTGAAGCATAAAAGAATACCTTTGCTTCAGCCTAGTTATGGTATGGTATGGTATGGTATGGTATGGTATGGTATGGTATGGTATGGTATGGTATGGTATGGTATGGTATGGTATGGTATGGTATGACATGACATGACATGACATGGTACGGCACGGTATGGCATGGTACGGTATGGCATGGTGTAGTATGGTATGGTATGGTGTGTAATGCCATGCCATAGAATATCATACCATGCCACGTCATGTCATGCCATACCACAAGGAATGGGATAACATGACATGGCTGGACATGGCATGGCATGGTATGCTATGCTGTGGTATGGTATGGTACAGTATGGTATTTGTGGTTTAACGTCCTGAAACTGCTCATGGTCCATAACACAAGTCGTAGTGGAAGGCTGAGGAACAATTCAGGATACCTATAGGATTCTTTAAAGTGTACTGACATCGCGCAGCGCAGGGGCGACTCCGCATTTCGTCTCCATCAAAATGCGGCCGCGACGACCGGGATTCGATCCCGCGACATTGGAATCGGTAGCCGAAAGTCATAGCCGCTAAGCCACCGCAGCGAGTAGGTATGAAAAAAGAAAAACTGAGGGCCGTACCAGCGTAGAAGTGCTCGCTGCTCTGCGGCTGCGTCTGGGGAGCGCCGGTGGTGGACATCGCCGACACTTTCGACCGGAGCGAGGTGCGAGAAGGGAGCAAAACACTGCCGCTGTTGCAAAAAAAGGCACAGAGACGGTCGTGGTGCACTCGCGAGATCAGAACAGAACAGCTGAGGCTCAGGAAGCCGCGTGAACGATATGTGCGCGCGATGTTGCCTCTTCTTCATCTGCTCGTGAGGTTTTCATACATATCCGTGCAGTGATTGGCTGTGGCAACACTGTATATATGCACAGATATTAATTACGAATTAGTTGAAAAAGACCACAGTGCGGTGCTCATATTGTAGTGAGCAATATTAGGGTCACTGGAAGATGTATAAGAAGTTGTTTGAAGGTGACATAGAATCAGGTGCAGAGGGAGACAAAACCGTGAAAAGGGACACCCGTATCTGTATTGTATCGCGTTCTCACGTCTAGGTGATCAATCTCAACGAAAATGAAGCTTTTGTGTGTGTTTAAAAAGACAGAAAAATACGCGTGTCGCAATCAACGACGCAACCGCGGTTGCGGGAAATTTTTAAAATTCTATGTTTTCAGCCATACATGCATTTCTTGCTGCCAGACAAGCATCAACACACTCAAGAAGAGCGATAAAATCAATTTTCGCTGTGAACATTAATAGGAAGGTCACAAGGCAGAAAGCAGGGAGCAGCAGAAAGTTGGATGGACGGATGAGATTAAGAAGTTTGCGGGGATAAGGTGGCTGCAGTTGGCAAAGGACAGGATTAATTGGAGAGATATGGGAGAGGCATTTTCCCAGCAGTGAGCGTGGTCAGGCTGATGATGGTGATGATGATGACAAGGCAGAAAGAAGGATCTGAAAGCAGGCATGTCCACATGGCGCTGCAACCTCATCCGAGCTGTGCCGTGCCAACGGCTCATCTAAACAGTTCCCACCTTGCCAGGCCTTGCGTTGACACCGTCTAGCCAGAGCCGGTGACCGGTGTCGCATTACGTATACCATTCATCATCATCACCGTCATCAGCCTGACTGCGTCCAATGCAGGGCAAAGACCATTCCTAGATCTCTCCAGTTAACCTTATCCTGTGCCAGCTGCGGCCACCCTATCCCCGCGCAAACTTCATCTCATCAGCCCACCTAACTTTCTGCCGCCTCCTGCTCATTAATTAGATCAAATGTTCAATGTTGTGCAACCGACAATCTATTCCTCTCGTGACTGACAAATGTCACTGGTTTCTTAAGAAAAACGCGTCTCTTGTGTTCATGTGCTTCAGACAAGGAGTATCGTTAGGTTGCTGATGGGTTGTTTCTTAACAAGTCAGTGTTTACAATAACGTCTGGCACACCTTTGATGTGCGTTTAAAGCGTTGTTCAACGGTACATGTCAAGCATGCTTTCGAGAGTCGTCCGACGCTTCGAAGCCGCAGGCTGTGTCATTTCGACAGCCAGGTAGGCCGAGTTTTCAACATATCTGCTTTTTAACCAGCAGGTTTGTAAAAAATAAATAAATTTTGTTTTCCTTTGATGTCGCTAGTTCATGGTCAGCGCCGTCCAAAGAACAGACAAAGGATGGTCTACATCCTTCGGCAAAGCGCTTCAAATTTTATCGTTAGCTTTTATTGTGACCGAGCCCAACGGATTTCTTTCTTATGCTAACGCACACGAACATTTGAGCAAATAGATGGAAGCCACGTCCAGGCTTTTGGCACGCCGAGATGAAGGAAGAAAAGTTGTATTTTTATTGTTCGGCGTTGACGGTTAGTGTTAGAGCACTATTTTCGGCACATAACGTATGACGTCATGAAGGCGACGCTGATCATCGGATCCTGTTCGGGGTATTCCTGCGTCTTCGACAGGATCCTGCAGTGAAAAAGCAAGAAGACATATTGTGTCAAAGTTGCACTGACGCCCAGTGAACACAGTATGGTCTGTCATAAAAAAATACAGGGGAGAAAACAGGCTGCACATCCGTTATAAAAATGGTCTATAGACAGTCTGTAGACTTTTTATAGACGCTATTGCCTTCCTATAGATATTTTTGTCTATTCATAAACTATAAGCTGTCTATAGACAAAAGTCTACTAAAAGTGTATGGCCATAAATCTATATTTTGTCTATAGACTATCTATAGGATTTGTATTGCCTATAAACGGTTCTCTAGGGTTTGCCTATAGAGAGTCTATAGACTTTATAGACAAAAGTATATATATATGGACACTCGGTTGACTGTCTAAGCAATTTTTTTGTAAGGGATCAAAACACGCGGCAGGTTTCACTAGCTAGGGCCGAGTCCCAGCTATACCACGTGGTACCGCCTTTGGTTTCCCTGAGCAGAGAGAGATAAAAGGGAGCGACTACAAGAGAACATGGATTACGAAGGCCGGCAACATGACGTCACGGTCCCTGCTTAGCCATTTTCCTCCATGGCTTCGAGACTAGTTAGCAACATTATTTTTGCTCTCTCTTTCTCTATCTGGAGAACTTTGAAAAGGCTCCAGAAATGTCACGCAAGGAACTCTGAACTCAAGCAGCAGTCACTGAGGTCTACGAGTGTTCAGGTATTGTGCGAAGTGACGTTCATATTTCTGAAAAAGGCCGTACAGGTCCTTGTTATTGCCTCCAGCCTGAAGGGGTCGACAATACGCGCGCATGCGCAGTGTACAGTGGTCAAAGGCGGAAAAGAAAGATAGACGGGTGAAGATTAAGATACAACGGTCTCTATAATTTCTTCCTCCGAACCACCGCGTGAGCTCACCGATCCCGGCGAGACATCGGAATCACGACGAGGCGGGGCATCAAGCAACGATCAAAGCTTTCAGGAAAGAAAAACATGAGCTACGAAATAAGAATGTTTCATTGTATTGCTTTAGCAGCGAACAAAGTGTGCCGTCCGTGGAAAGTCTTCTAGCTGCGAAAATGAGCATGTCTTGAGCTGCGCATTGCAGTGCTACAACTCAAGCACATCTTTGCTCCCGAACCGAGGAATACACGAGTGCAGCCAGCCTGCTCTTTAACTGCATAACGCGAGCATCGTACAAACGGTACTGCGGCGACCTGTGACGCAGCGAAGCCACAAAACAGGCGAGAATATAAGTGAGTGTGCACGAGGAGTATGCTGCTTGCAACTTGCTCTGCCACACAGCTTTGTCACATGACAGTAACCAACCGTTTCTTCGGTGTTCGCGTGATACTGTTCAAAATTGGCGCCTCTCTTTCAGTACGTCATCGTCATCAGCCCAACAACGCCCGCTGCATGACAAAGGCTTCTCCCATATCTCTCTAATTAACCCTGTCCAGCGCCACCATGCAGCCACCCTATTCATGCAAACTTTCTAATCTCATCCGCCCGTCTGGCTCTCACTCGCCCTTCGCTGCGCTTGCCTTCTCTTAGAATTCACTCAGTTACCCAAGTGACCGTCCGCTACCTTCAATTCGCAATACAAGCTCTGCTCGTGCTCATGTATTCTGCTTGATCTCAGCTCTAGAGGACATTAAGTTGCGTTCATTACCAAACCCGTTCTGCTGTCTTGTTGTCTCTTAACGCTACCCCTATTGTTTTCCTCGCCGTACGTGCCTGTCCCTGAACTCGGCAAGCGTGGCCCGGGCCCTCTCCGGCTCGTGGTGGCGCATCATGACCGCCAGGCTCCACGTGTTGATGTGGTCCATGACAGCTGACACCTTCAGAGCGCTCTTCGTCAGCACCGTCTTCCTGCAAGCACCGACAAGTTCGGGCGATGCTTTAGAAAGAACACTCCGGAGGTGCGGAAAAAATTGGCAGTGGTTTAGCTCTGGTTAAACCTGGAGGATTGCGAAAGCAACGAGGAGAGAGAGAGAGAGGCGATGGAGAGCGCGCGGCAGCGGCGGCGGCCCCGGCATGCTAGCTATGCGCCGCTAATGCGCATGCACAACTGGAGAACGCGGCGGCGGCACCTCTGAGTCACCCGCGCAGCGACGGCGGCGGCGCGCCTGCAGCTGTGCGCCGTGTGACGTCACTGCTCCTCGCGCATGCGCAGTATGGCCTTTCGTCAGCTCCGCGAAATGGCTCGGCGACTCGACAAAAATTATCTCAACAAAGGATCCGGCGATGGCGCGAATTGTGGGTAAAGGCTCAAGAATGCATTTCGGCATCAGATATTTACGAGATCAGACATCTGATGCGACAATTCTGAAAAAGCAGTTGTATTTACCCTTCGTGATTATTTTGATGCTTTGATATTTTTACTCTAAGACGAGGTTTCACACAAGTGACAGAATTTTCTTGGAGGGTGAAGATGGGCGGAGGTGTGTGGTGGGTGCGCTGCTGAAGGGTGGAGGTGGGTGGCGTGGGTAGGTGTCTGGTCAGTGGGGGGAGTTGTGAAGGGTAGCTGCCTTTTCCACTGCATGTTTGAATTAGATTTCGCCGTCGCTTTTGTAAGAAAGCAGAGTACCATGTGTCGCATTGAGAAAAGTCCGGCGTGTGTCTTTCTGATGCCTCGAAGAGAGAAGCCTGCACCCTCCAAAGCCACTTCTCACCACCCCACTTCCAACGTAAACCCACCGCCACCCACGATTCACTTCAGCCCACCCACCTTAACCCTCTAAAAGCGCAATCCATCACCCACCGAACTCAACCCTCCACATGTCCTCTACCCACGCAACAGCGGAACGAAAGAGCGACGCAGTGTGAAAGCTAGCTGAAAGCGCAGGAGAAGACGAGAGGCAAAAGAATTGGACAAGCCAAGCGCTTGTCCTGTCCAATTCTGCCGTACCTTGTCTTCATCTACACTTTTAAGAGAATTGGAGTCTGTGAAAAGTTTGTCAACGGTAACTGGGTGCTATCGTAGATTTTGCAGGTCAGTGTGGCTTCAGTGTGATGACGCGTTGGATTCGTCAAGCGCATCCGCGGGAACAGCGCAAACTGCGTTTTCCCTCGCGGCCGCTCTGCGCATGCGTGCTTCTCCTTCTCGAGTTCCACTGGTTTAACTGGTTGAAAATAGACCGCCAGCTCCTTCCACGCATGCGCAGTTCAGGTTAGTGAGAGCCGCACGCGACAGATGGCGGAAGTTGCAAACACACACTTGTGATTTCGCAGGCGCAGTTGACTCGTCATGGAACCGGATTGCGCCTGCGTCTCTAACAGAGCTCCAACGTGGGTTTTGTTTTCAACCAGTAGCAGACGAATATCCGCCAATCCCCAGAGGGCGCCACAACCAGTGAAAAAGGTGGATTCCAGTTACAGACGAAAAACAGCAGAGTCACGCTCACTTTCTAACTCCCTTGAAAGGAACCTCGATGCTGTCGTATCCGGACGCCCAGTAGGCATGGCGCGAGAGCAGGTAGTCCGAGAACTTATCTGCCCTCAGCTGCACGGGATAAAGCAATGCGAAATTAGACTGCTGCTAAGCAAGATCTTGCGTCGCAGTATGTATACGAGCGCTTTTCCAAACCGTTCCAACCATGGTTACTTGAAGCAAGCGCACATTGCGTAGGGATGGAAGTTAAGTCAACACGCGGTTTTCAGGGCACTGCACCCTTAAGAAGCACAGACTGCGGGGTTAGTTGCCGTTGCATTTACTTGGAGGACGTAACGAGACAAGACACTAAGAGCGCTCGTGGGCTCGTCTGTATTCGTCCTTGTCTATGTACGCGCTCAGGTACTCCGAGAGAATGGAAGAGCAACTAGCCCCACAGTCAGTGCTCCTGATTCAGCGAACAGCTGCACTCCAAATACGAATAACTCCATATGGGAGTGAAAAGGGAGTACGCTGCCCTCTACCGCACTCCATTCTAGGGGAGTGGTAGGCTGCCAAAGTTCCGCGGAGTAGATTTCAATCGCTAAATGTGCGGAATGCTTACTACTGGCAACGGAGATTAGCACAGGTATAGCACTGCATAAGTATAGTACTGCAAAGTATAGTTAATTTATACTGTTAGCAAAGCGGAGCCGGATGTCCTGAGGTTCGAGGAGCTTGAAGCTTCCGTTAAAATCTTCGAAACTGCTAGAGCTTCGCGTGTTTTGAGGAGGGAATTCGTTTTCGTTTCCAACCATATATGCACTCCACATTTTGGTGATGGAAATCTGCCCCAGAGCTTGGTCAGCAAACTTTTCCCCTTAGAGTGCGCTAGAGGACAGCTTACTAATTTTTTACTCATTTCGTGTTTAAAGTAGATAATAGCATGGGTACACCATGTTTTTTACCTAAGCGGCCATTAATGCAGTGTGCGCTTATAAAGACAGAGGCGTTCGTTAATAACCCAGTTGAGCTTTGCGGTGCGGACGACAAAATGTGTCTGCGAAAATCTGATACGCTAGCTCTGGAATGGATTTCAGCGCTCAATGATGATGGAACACCACACATGTGCCCTCAGGAGATGAGCTAGCCCGAGCCATGAGTACATATGCACATCCTGGATACCCCTATGTCAGGGTGGATGCCCCGATGCCAGTGGAGGTCT